>NC_056728.1:478485699-478558199 GCF_019279795.1 Protopterus annectens
GGGGAGAGAGATGCTCCTCCCTCCCTGTTACTACTAGTTCTTTCTGTGGTCTGTCTTTCTGCACCAGTGACTAGGGATCCAGTGCCCACTCATGTTGTTTTTCTCCTGGGTCATTGTAGCTTGGCTGACTTTAGAACCAAACCTTTACCAGGATGTATTTGACTCTGGAATTATCCAAGCAGTCTGCATCCCAGAGCTGTAAGGTTGGGCCGTGGAGCAGGGGTTAGGGTGAACTGTGGGGTGTCTTGATTCATTTCTGTCCCTGGGTACTTCAGCCCTGGACAGCTCAGCATTGGTCTTTGCTTTGGACCAGGCTTTGTTGGTGGCTGTGGTGAGGGTTTCTTTTAGGTCTGCAGACCAAGAGGAATCCTTTCGCAGTTGTCCAGTTTCAGCATTTGACAGCATGGAGAGGATTTTATCTGTAGTTGGAGATCGGATATCATGTGTGACTGTGAATCTGTCCAGCTCTTGTCATCCTCCTTGGGCTTTGGTTTCTCGTGCAAGTGTCCAGGGGAAAACTGTACCATGCTACTTCTGTGTCCCCCTAGCTTCTTTTCCTGAAGATGTCCATAAGACTTGCAGTAAGAGAAAGCATTTGTATTCTTCCAAAAGCAAACAAGGACCAAGAAGCCAAGTAAATCCACAAAAGAACACCCCGACTGTTGAAAAGATCTGCATAAGTTACTTTCATACCATAGAATAAGTGCTTTTGTCCCATTACCTACAGGACTTCATCAGATAAAAATACAAGTAAAAAAATTCAGGCATTTTTAAATAGCCCTGCAAAAGATACATGCTCATCTAGCTTTGGTGATTTAAAGTGATAGAACTTAACCTAAGAAAAGACAAAACACTAGTAAAACCATTAAGCAAAATAAAAAAAGTCTCAAAAAATCATATAAAATATATGTATGTGTGTGTATGCATATATATATATATATATATATATATATATATATATATATATATATATATATATAAAATAAAATAAAATGCATGAATATCAAAAACTGTGTATATATATATATATATATATATATATATATATATATATATATATATCCTATTCGTTACTATTTACTAAATGCCGTTAAAATGTCTAATATCTACCTGTTGCTAAAACTCAGTGGCATAGTCACAAGAAACAATATGCTTCCTAAAATTGTGCAGCACTTGTTCAGAATACAGGTTATGCAATAAACACAGTTCTAAGTCAATGTTATCTAGACAGTACCTTTAATTTTAAGATGCTTGCACTTGTAACAGTCATTTAAGCTTGCCAACAATAAGTGTTAAGGGACAGTTACCACCTCAACTGTCTCCTCTCAAGTTGTAATGAAAAAGGCCCACTTCTAATACTTAGGGTTACTTTCGCTAACTCATGCTTAGTATATTGAGAAATGTGTCTAAATAGCGCATTAGTTGTCCTTTGTTTTTTTTTTTTTATATCATAAATGTGTCCATAATCTGTTTCTTGAGCTTTTGCTCATTTTTTCCAACCTAAAACTTGGGTGCGTTTTGACAGAAGGCAGCATCTGTTGCCCCTTTACTAATACAGCTGAGTTTACCTTATACCTTCATCCCTTGATTTCAAATTGGTTCCAAACTTTTAAAAATGTACAATAATTACAGTGACCACATTTAAACATATTCGATTTGAAACTAGTCTTAAGTCTCTCTAGCAAGTTCTTTATGTTGTCTGGCCCCTTTTCTATACACTGTTCTAGGCTTCTCCCAATTTATTTTTTTGTTGTTGCTAAAAATATGCCAATTCCTTTCTAAAATTCTTTATATAATGTTACTTTCACTATTAATTGTAGTGATAAAATAATTCTGATATAGTGTACTAGTGTCTTATCTCATAAAATTTACTGGGGACAAGTGGTGGCCCTCATTTTGGGGGCTAGAATGGATATCAAGTGATTACTCTCTTATTAATCACTTCAAACATCAGGTTGTTAAACATAGATTCAGGGTGACCTGTCTTTAAAAACATTATTTTTATAAGGTTATGCTGTCTTCAATAAATAAGTTATCCCTTGTAACCATTCTTACTGCCCTCACAAATTTTCCCTTTACCACTGCTCTTTTTTGTAGTAAAGGGTGTGCACTAGTGTAGTGCAAATATGTATTGAAAAAGGTGGCCTTCGCATATATTCATGAATGATATGATCTCTGTATTAAGTCCTTTTCCAATAACACATCAGTATATACAATATATATATATATATATGCAGTATATATATGTCTTTATTTGTGGTTTAAACTTAAAAAAAAATCTGTACCGTTAATGTACTCTATAAATGTTTGAACTCTTTCCTTGCCATCTTTCCATAGAAAAAAGAGGTTGCACAGGTATTGTAAATAAAGTTGGTAGGAATCCTTAAACTCTGCCTCAACCGTTGCATCATGACAATGTTTGCAAAAAGGGACCCACAAGATGAACCCATTACCACCCTATTTTTTTTTCAGGAAATTATGCCATTCATATATTACAAAATTATTCTTTAGTACCCTTTCAAGCAGTTGCTAATATAAATTTGATAGCCACCTGCTTTTTTTCTAAGAATTTTGTAACCATTCCAGGCCTGTGTCATGGGGGACGACAGTGTATAGGTCCTTAACATCCACTGTAATAAGGATATCTGTTTCATGGAACTCAACTTATTTTTCTTACTGAGAAAATCCCAGTAATCTTTACACACCTGTACCTTGTCATTAATGAGTCCCTTTAATTTTTCATGCAAATATTTTGCACGTGTGTAATGCATCCTCTTGCAACCACTATTTAGGTATCTTAGGGACTCTAAAGATGGTAGGTATTATAGGTGTTAACATGTTAAGAGGATTCAAGTCCTCTATAGTAATCATACCCTAAATAAGTCATTCTCAAGAAATGGATTTATTAACATATTTATAATATTAAAAAGGACAACTGATGCACTATTTAGACACATTTCACAATATCCTGAGCATGAGTTTAAATTTTTAATTTTAGAGAAAGTAACCCCAAATATTAGAGGAGGGTCTTGGTCATTACAACTTGAGAGGAGAGAGTTGATGGGGCAACTGTCCCTTAACGCTTATTGTTGGCCAGGCTTAAATTACCTTGTTTCAATTGCAAGTATCTTAAAGGCACTGTAACATTGACTTTAGAACTGTGTTTATTGCATAACTTATTTGTGAACATGTATTCTGAACAAGTGCTCTGCAATTTTTGATTCCTAAATACTAGGAAGCATATTGTTTCTTGTGACTCTGCCAGTGATTTTAGCAACAGAATAGTTTTGAGAATATTTATGACTTTACATAATGGGTTTACTAGTGTATGATCTTTTCTTGGGTTCATAGGTAGGTACTAGGCTATTGCCCCTAAGGCCTATATAAGACTAGCCAAAAAGGTACCCTGGCTTTCACCACCCAAGAAAATTATTTTCCTGTGGCCCTGTCGAGCAAAGCCACAGAAGTGATCCCCGGGGTGAATTTCCTATCTCCTATCCAATCATTAAGATTTTTCTTGAAGAGTGCTTATGAGGAGCTTTATTTGATATAGATAGGTAGCTTGTTCCAGAGTGTAGGAAGTCTCTGGGACAGGAATCTATCCCTCCAGCATGTTCTGTTTATTGTGGTGACAAGGTTTAGGTCCTACAGCATGTAGCTTGGAGGGATTGGGATTTCTTTAAGTGGAGCATGTCCAACAGCTCTGGGTTTGACATAGCTTTGTATGTTAGGCAGAGATTGCCTCTGAGTAGGCGATATGTGGAGTAAAGCTGGAGTTTTTTGAGACAGTCTGCATAGAGCATCTGTTTGAGGCTGGTAATCATCATTGTGAGGTATTTCTGCGGCCTTTCTAGTTGTTGATGTCTTGTGAGGTACATACCAAAAGGGGCGTTGTACTCTATAATGGGTCAAATGAGTGACGAGTAGAGGGGAACAATGACCTCTTTTTTCCTGGATGAGAAACCTTTTGTGATGAGGTGTGCCATATAGAGGGATTTCCTAACTACTGTGGTGATGTGATTATCAAGGGAGAGACTACTGTCCACCTGTGTCCCAAGGTCTCTTATCACACTTTCGGTGTTAAGTAGACTACCACCTATGTGGTAGTTCATGGGCACAGAGTTTTTACCAAAAGGGATGACAATGCACTTTTTGGCATTGAGCTTGAGGCCATGGCTTTGATACCAGGCATCTTGTCTCAGTGAGGCCCTTTTGTAGGATGTCCACATCATTAGGAGTTTTGATTATGGCTCCTAGTTTGCAGTCATCTGCGAACTTCATTAGCCAAAGACCTTCTGTGTTAGCCTGTACATCTGAGAAGTAGATACCAAACAGGAGAGGACCCTGGACTGAACCCTGTGGAACTCCACTTGGCAATGGTCTGAAGTCGGATTTGGAGTCTGCTACTTTCACAATGTGTGTCAGTGAGCCAGTTGGCAACTCATCTTGTGACATAGGAATTTATAACTAGTTTAATGAGTTTTTCTATAATTCCAGAGTGGGAGATGGTGTCGAAGTCCTTGGCGAGATCTAGATAGGCTTTGTGAACCACCTTACCCTCATCTATGGCTTTGTTGACCGCTTCAAAGAAGTCTGTCAGGTTTAGGAGACATGATCTGCCTTTTACAAACCCGAACTGGGTGGGGTCCAGAGTTTGGAGATTACCAATGTCATTGTTTATAAGTTCCATGATGATACGTTCCATAGCCTTGCAGACCAGGCTTGTCAGGCTAATGGGGTGGTAGTTTCCAGGGTCTGTGGTGACTCCCCCTTTGTGGAGTGGGATAACTGTCGCTGTGCACCATTCAGTGTGCACAAAGCTTGAGGTGAGGCTATGATTGAACATGGTACTTATGTGGGGTTCCAGTTCATTCTGTAGTTCGTGTAGAACGCAGCCTGGGGTGTTAGGTCCCATGGATGTTGTGTTCTTGGCTTTGAAGAGTGTGTTTTTTACCTGTGCAGCCATGATTACAGAAACTTTGCATTCTTCTGGTATAGAGATGGGCCCTTTAGGGGCTGAGAGGGGGGTAAAGTTAGCACTGAACCTATCTGCCAGGATCTTGGCAATATCAGTTGGTTCTGTATATTTAGTGCCATTGTGCTGTAACTCAGAGCATTGAGTATATCACTTTAAATCACTGAAGTTAGGTGAACATGTGACTTTTGGAGGGCTATTTAAATACCTGATTTTTTTAACCTGTATTTTTATCTGAAGTCCTGTAGGTAACGGGATGAAAGCACTTTCATGCTATGCTATGCTATCAAAGTAAATTTATGCAGAGCCTTTTTGAACGGTTATGGCATTCTTTCAAGCATTTGTGTTCCCTTAAGGAATCTTACAGAAGATTCCAACCTTGATGAAGGGAAGAGTCCCATAACCCACTACCCAATGATGATGCTTTCTTCAATCTACTGTAATTGACTAGAAGAGGGATTGAACTGCTAAAGCACCCTCACCAGAAGAGGCTCTTTCTCAAAGCCTTTGGCGTAGGCCTATCCTTGCCATGGGAAGGAATACCCTCCAAATGTACTTGTTGACCTTGTGTAAGGGAAGGTATGGAATAAAACAGATCTGGTGAAGCCAATAACTTGTAAGCCTGACAAGGTTCTGGTCCTGCCTAAAGATTCACCATTTTGGAGCAAGGGGCCCTGCAACCAATGCCATTGTCATTGCTGCAGTCACAAAGAAAAATCTCTGAGGATTGTACATTGGTTCATCACCCAAGCTGAAAGTAATGGAACCTGGTTCAATTTGTAAAGTGCACATATGCTTCGGCCAACTCTGCTGTCCATGCAGTGAACTGCATGACATTTTACTGGGCTTCAGAGAGACTTAAGTTTCTAGGTTGGGCTTCAGAGACACTTAAAAGTTTCTAGGTTGATGGTATCATTATCTTTACTCCAGTATTGCAAGACCTCAGTTGGCCACAGCATTCTCTTTATCTTAACATTTCTGTGCGACTCCTCTCAAGTGCAGCAGATGTTATGGCACGTGTACGCACTAGCATTGCAGTCTTGTGCCATGCCTTGATGTGTTTGTGTAATTTTGTGGAGTGCATCAAGGTATCCTTCCTTAATAACCTTTTTCATGCGCCCACTTTATTTAGCCCCAAAGTTAAAGACACACTAACCAGGAGCAAACAGGATGGCAAGATTTCTGCCATGGGAGTTTGCTTCTACACCCTGCAGAGGACTGTTTTCTCAAGAAAGCTCCACGTGAATGCGCCCCACAAGACACAGTGGGAACTTTGCAACTCTTGGGGCAGTCATGGTCCACAGAATTGCAGCATAAGTGTACCCTTCTCTGGCTAGACTTTCCAGCAATCCTAAAAACTTGCCCAACTGCTGTGCTATGGAGGCAGGCAGGGATGCTTGGCTCTCTACCCGCAAGCTTCGGAGGCCATCACATCAGATGCCTGGGTGTTGAGATTTATTTCCAGAGGCTGCACAGTTCCCTTTCATTTTATCCCAAAATCCCTTCCTGACGTACCACCCCACAAAAGGGAAACATGCAACAGATTCAGAAACTGATCATAAAATGAGGCATCCAAGAGGTCCCACTAGACCAGAGAGGATCTGGGGTTTATTCAGGATATTTTTTGGTGCCAAAAAATACCAAGGTCCATTCTAGACCTAAGTAAATTAAAAGTTATCATAAAACAATGGTGACAGTGCAGCCCATTCTACCTCTACAGAGGAAGGACAATCGGATGAGCTCATTGGACCCAAAAGATTCCTACTGTCATGTAAAGATAGTGATGCATTCTAAGAAACTCCTGCACTTCAAGCTGGGAGACTATCAGTGCCATATCTGATGATGTCCTCCTCATTCTGCTTCATGTATGATCTGATCCAACTCTGCCACCTCCCACAGACTTTAGATCCCAGGCTCAGACAACTCCCCTACCCGTAATCCTCTACCTGCAGCCCAACTTCCCCAGATTTCATTTGCCGCTGGTGTGCCCAGACGCGATTCTCCAGGCTCAGATAAGATTTAGCTTTTTGGATTGTTTTGGTGGAACACATGTACCGGGGAAATCCAACCTTTTAGAAGACAGGCTCAGCAGGTCTATACTGATACCTCACAAGTGGTCCCTCAGTCATTAGCGAATAAGGTATTTGACCATTGGGGTCTACCCTGCTGTGACCTTTTTGCGTCCCCTTACAACAACAAATGCAGCAGTTTCTTCACTCTGATCCCCCCTTCAGGGGGGTTCTCAGAGGGATGATCTGGTCCACAATTGGCCTTCAAGATTCCTATATGCCTATTCCCTATTCCTTTGGTTCCAGGATTTCTTCAGAAACCCAAACAGTTGAAGAGTACAATGATCCTCATTGCCCCCTTTTGGCATCATCTGGTGCAGTTACCCTTCCTCTGGTCTCATCTCAAACATCCTCCATGGATGCTGGAACCCAAGCCGGATCTCCTTTCTCGACCCAACATTAGGACTCCAGCCTGAAATTTCCACTCTCAAGTTAACTGCATGGCTTCTCCAGTTCCTTTGATTGCTAGAGGGTCCAGGTTTTCCTTTCCGGTAAAAACTATGCTTCTGGCCTTTCAGAAAGCATCTACTAAGAAGGTATACAAGAGTAAGTGGAAAAGGTTTTCCATTTGAGCAGTCAACAATCACATCGATCCCTTTTCAGCGCTGATTCCCTCTAGTCTGTTATTTTTGCAATTTTTTTTTTTTTTTTTTAGCAAGGTTCTAGTTTTGCTACCATTAAACTTCAGTTAGCAGCCATTTCCAGCTTCCATTCAGGATTGCCTTCAGGGTTTGTTGCTTCTGCTAAGTTATATAAAGCCTTCATGAAACGTGTTTTTCTTTTCTGGTCTCCTATCAAAGATCCTACTCCTCCATGGGATCTTTCTGCAGGCCTTGACCTAGGGTTCTTTAGAGCCGGCTAAGGATTGTGAGTTGAAGTGTTTCTCATGGAAATCTGCTTTTCTTGTTGCCATTACATAAGCAAAAAGGGTATCTGAGTTGCAAACTTTTCCAAGCATCCCTACATCATTTTTCACGAGGAAAGGGTTTCCTTCTGTATTAACCCTTCTTTTATGACAAAGGTGGCTACCTCTAACAATATCAACCAATGCATAGAATTACCAGTGTTTTTTCCTAATTATTCTAACAAAGGGGAATAGCTTTTGCATTCCTTAGATATTCAGAGGCAGCTCTGGTTCTACCTCCACAGGACGAAGCACTTCAGGAAGTCAGAGCAGTTTGTCTATTTTTCTCTTAATTGTAAAGGTCAAGCTATTTTAAAAGTGACGAGAGCAAGGTGGATTACTAACTGTATTTCCTTTGTTTATGAAAAGAATGGTTGGCAGTTGTCTGGTCCTCCAAAAGCTCCTTCACCAAGGTCCATTGCTGCATCAGCTGCTTTTTTTTCTAGGATCCCCATTGGTGACATTTGTACTGCAGCCACCTGGTCTAGTTCTCATACCTTTGCATCTCACTATAAATTAGATGTGTCCAGAAGCAGGACTTCTTTTGGTTCATTGGTGCTCTGGCATATCCTTCCTAGAGGCCGCCCAAGAAATTTATGTAAGTAGCCTGGGACTCTGACCATACATGAAGCAGAATGAGAAGGACAACATCAGATTTATTAGTTATGTACTGTTCTTAGCGTAACTTGGTATCTGTGTTGTCCTGTTCTCATTTTGCTTCACCTTCCCGCCCAACCACCCCCCTCCATAGTGGTTCTAGAGGATCTAGATAGCCTCTGTTGGAACATTGGTTCCAGGTTGAGCTCCTGTTTTTCCTTTCTCCACTTTACTAGCTTATGAGGGCAGCAAACTTGATATGAGGAGGTTCGGCTGCAAGTAGAGGATTATGAGTAGAGGAGGAGTCTGAGCTTGGGAGCTAAAGTTTGTGGGAGTTGGCTGAGTCTGATCCAAGACCCACATGTGAAGCAGAATGAAAAGTGGACAACACAGATACCAAGTTATGGTAAGTACATAACTAATAACTTTAAGTACTGCCCTTTGGCCTCACCACAGTTTCCTGGGTGTTCACCAAAGGCATGGCAGTGGTAGCTTGGCTCAGGCCATAGGGACTCCCAATATTTCTGTACCTGGACACCTGGCTGCATAATGCGACATTAAGGACATTGTTAAATCAGGCAAGAGACTTCTTTCTCCATCTGTGCCTGTCCCTTGGTATTATAGTGAATTTCAACAAATCAGATCTGGAATTTTTTCATGCTATAGAGTTTATCATATGCCTTTTGGAAACCACCAATCAGATTGCCAGACTTCTTCCTTCAAGATTGCTATCCCTATGACATCATTCCAATCAGGTATTTCTGCTTCAGAAGCCACCAGCTTTCTTCGCTTGTCATCTCAGTCAAATAGCTGCTTCGGTATCTTGTTCCTCTTGCTGGTTTCTTCTGTGGACTCAGTCCAGTGGTCTGTTACAACTTGCCCAATGAATTTTCCTGTTCATTTCACCAACATTTATCATCACATCTATTGGTGGTAGTCAGATTGTGTCTGTATAGGATGTCCGTTTGGCAATGGTAACCACAGATTCTTCTGTCTTTGGGTGGAGGAAGGCATTAGTAAGGGGCGATGGCACAAGGTACTCAATCCCAGTCTGAAGCCCATCTATACATCATTGTTTTGGAGATGAGTGCATTCACCCTAGTGTTGCATGCCTTTTCTCCCCAAAGATATGATCTCAATCAGGGCTAAAACATGGCAGTGGTTTGGTTCATAAACAAGGGGGACCTGATCCTATTCCCTGTGCTTTGAGGCTGTGAAGATGTGGCTCTGGGTGATGTCCCCACAGTGCTTTCTGATGGCAATGCATATTCTGGGGAATTACAACATTCTAGTGGACAGTTTGAGCAGGAGCATTCTGATGCCTCGGAAGTGGGCATTCAGTCCATCAGTGACCACACAAAATTTCAGCTACTGGGGCCAGAAGTGCTGCAATCTCTTTGTGATGCCCTTCATTAAATGCAGCAGCTTTTTTTTGCCCTGATTTCCCTCAATGGACATTCAAAAAGCTATACTGTAGTGCAGGAGTGGCCTCTGGAACTGCTGTACACTTACCCTTTAATGCTTTGCATAAATACACAACTATACAGCATCTCCTCCTAAGCTTGCTCTGCCTACCGGCCAAGCCCTCCTGGATTTCCAAGACCAGCAAAGTTCACCTTGTTTGCCTGTCTCCCTACAGAGACACTCCTGCTCTTTCTCACAGTAGAGAGACAGTTGAGAGAGCTAGAGGACAAATACACAAGTATGTAACATGCTATAGTCACTGCCTGTTTCTGATCTGAGATTATTGTCCTATCACTTGCCTGGTGCCGGTGAAGGGTCCCAACCAGAGAAGCCTGCAGCCTGCCCTTAGTACTAGGTGCCCCCCAAATATCTACCTCATCCCTGGTGCATTTTCCTACACATGACTTCCCATCCTACCTCTACTTTCTGTCTTCTCCATTTTCCTTTATTCTACACTCCGAGTCACATTTTCCACCTCCCTTATCTCCCTCTGTTCTTACCTCCATCTAACTGATTGTTTCTCACACTGCCCTGCTGCCTGCCTTCCTTAGGTGGACTCCTTCCACGTCACTCTTGGTATTAATACACATAGCTACCTTTATATACCTATACCTAACTGTACAGTTATCTTACTGTTACCACATTTATCCCATTCTATTCACTACACACAGCTATCTCATCTATACCTACCTATAGCTATCTCATCTATTCTATATGCATCTATTCTATCCCCCCTCCTTACCTTACCCCTCTGGACTACTGAACTCCCTCTCTGAAGCTCCTCCCCTTCACACCATCAGCCCTCCCACCCTCCTGCCCTGTTTTACATCATCAATACGTTCTTACTACTTTCCCTACACTGCCCTGCCCTCACAGCTGACTCATCACCTGCTTACAGTTATTTGAATCCGCCCCACCCATCCTCATCCGGCCATAGTCTATCATAAGTGCCGAATTCCCCAGGGCGCCATCTTTAAATCCCTAGTTCCCCTCGTGGCTGCTGCATGCTCCTGGTCTGCTCCCTCTCACTCGCAGTAAGTGCATGTTCATTTGTATATGTTTTTGCCTATCTAATTTCAACTGTGTACTATAATTAAGCCTGAATGAATTAGCTCCAAACGCTTCTTTTATTTGCTCTTGCAGTACTATTGTATAACTGAACCCTGCTCATTGATTTCACGACCTATATTGTGTAGCGTACTCCATATACAGTAGAACTATAGAGGCAATTGCAAAGGAACACCTTCAATGCGTCCTGAATTTGCTCAATTGTTAAATGCTGTTTGATAACTCTACTGATGCTTACTTTCATTGTTAATTCTGCCTGTCAGCCATATAATGTCATTGTTAATCTTTCCTGTTAGCCACAAAACTCAGAGATTGTAGTGCGGGCAAAAGAACTGTGCTTTACAGTTGTGTCACTGCCATGATATTGCGCTCCCAGCACCGCAACGCTCATTTCCGTTCCTAGGTGCCCTTTTCCCTCTATGCAGTCTAGCTGCGATAGCAACAAATATAACTGTGGTCTGTGCTGAATCACGAGCCAGGCTACCCACCCTCAGAGAGGTTCAGCATTGCTTCTCACCCCAATTCATCTCCAAACTCGCTTACCAGCTGAGTTATGGAAACGAGAGAACGCGCATTATACTAGAGGGTTAATAGAGTGGAAAAGAGCCCTCCTATCAGCTGAGCAAGTGAATCGGTGAGCGAAAGCATATTATACCAGAACCTTAGTATACTTGAAAAGGGCTCGCTTATCAGCTGAGTTAGAGAAACGGCAAATAAACACCTAATATAAACGACAAATAAACGCCTAATATAATATACCAATACCTTAGTAGCTTGGAAAAGGGCTTGCTTATCAACTGAATTAGGGCAACGGCGAGCGAACCCAAACTATATTAGAGCCTTAGCTTATTGGAAAAGGGCCATGCTATTCTCAGCGTTTACATGTACCCTTCATTTAATGTTATGTGAAAAGCGGTTTTCCCACCTGGCTCACAGAATCATCTTCCAGTCTGTTGTCATGATATAGCGCCAAGTATTTTTCCCACTAGCTACTGCTAGTACTGAACCTCATTACATTGGAAATAGTAATACTACCAGTAATTTGCATATATCTAAACAATTCTTCTCTTGTAACTGTTGATGCATTTGCTCTACTGTTTTTGCTCAGACTGTAACTGTTGATGCATTTGCTTTACTGTTTTTGCTCAGATGTGAACACCTACTTGTAAGGACTCATGCATGGATGACCTCGCTGTCTAACCTATTGATACATTTAACTGTTTGTGCTGAAAAGTTAATAGCAAGTGTTAAGACTGTTTTACTCATTAATTGCTGTCACAATCTGAAACATTCTTACTGCTCCCTAATGTTTGTTGTTTACTTTCTACACTTTATTATATTATAATTCAACTAGTGCCTATACAACTATTACATTTTATAAACTGCAACCTCTCTTTTTCCCCAGCTATGCAGCCTCTCCTCCTAAGCTTGCTCTGCCTACCGGCCAAGCCCTCCTGGATTTCCAAGACCAGCAAAGTTCACCTTATTTGCCTGTCTCCCTACAGAGACACTCCTACTCTTTCTCACAGTAGAGAGACAGTTGAGAGAGCTATAGGACAAATACACAAGTATGTAACATGCTATAGTCACTGCCTGTTTCTGATCTGAGATTATTGTCCTATCACTTGCCTGGTGCCAGTGAAGGGTCCCAACCAGAGAAGCCTGCAGCCTGCCCTTAGTACTAGGTGCCCCCCAAATATCTGCCTCATCCCTGGTGCATTTTCCTACACCTGACTTCCCATCCTACCTCTACTTTCTGTCTTCTCCATTTTCCTTTATTCTACACTCAGAGTCACATTTTTCACCTCCCTTATCTCCCTCTGTTCTTACCTCCATCTAACTGATTGTTTCTCACACTGCCCTGCTGCCTACCTTCCTTAGGTGTACCTGCTCCGTTCGCCCTGCGGGCTCACTCCACTCCCCTACCCCCAATTCCCACCCACCCCCACTACATCTACATTTATACCTTCCTAACCACTCCCACTTCCTCCCAAACTACACTAACCACCTCCTACTTCCCCTCTACTAATTAAACCACTCCCCCCTCACCATCACATTCATCACACCCCCTACCTTCACCACTATCCTTAACTACCTACTTAGCACCTACAGCAGTCCACCTTTTTCAACTTTCACTAAATATAACTCTCTCATAAGACACCTCATCACACCTCTCAACATATCCTATCATACAATAACTTTTTCACACCCCTTTGTAACTACACTATACACTATACTTTAACAACACATCATGACTACTAAGTGCACATCATTCCTAATCCATCTACTATTACTTCTCATCCTTACGTGCTTCCACTACCTCTCTCAACACAATACCACAAACCATATACCACCCTTTCCTCCACAAGCACTCTCCCCCCTTCCCACTTACATTCATTTCACTCAATAACACCTGATCTCTATCCCATTAACCTCAAACTATTCTTTAAATTCAAAATAACCTCTCCTTATAAACTCCATAGTCCCTTCCTAAGCTCCAGTATCCACAAGTATCCAATAATCAATAGTATTCAAACTACACAATCCAAACACATTCGTAACTTAATCAAATACCTTACAACCATACTTCTATCCCGTGACATACACCCTAACCCAGGCCCAATTACCACTACCTCTATATCAAAATCCATTCTACTAGCCTCTCTAAATGCCCAAAGTATAGCCAATAAAATCCCTAATCTACACGGATGGCTTTTCCATAACAAACCTGACATCTTAGCTATTTCTGAAACCTGGCTAAAACTTCATATAAAAGACACTGAAATTCTTCCACCAAACTACTCAATAATCAGAAAAGACAGAACTCACAAAAAAGGTGGCGGAGTAGCTTTACTATATTCTTCCATCCTATCCATTACCCCCTATAACAAACCCATTACAAATTTCTCCAATGCAGAACTACTATTAGCTATATTTCAGCTAAATAAACATAAACACATCTGCATAGTTTCACTCTACATCCCCCCTGGCAACAATGTCTCAGTATTAGAATATATCCTATCCTGGCTTTCTATCAATATCACCTACAAAACTATTATCATGGGTGACACAAATATTAATTGGTCTTCCATTCAATCCTCCACACACCCTATACATATTAACCTTTTTAAATACTCTCAGCTCATCAACCTACCTACAAGACCCTCTAAAGATCTCTCCACTGGCAGTACTCTTAGTCTCTCACCCCCACTATTATACCGACAGTGGAACTCTTCCCAACTCCCTCAGTGACCATCTTCCCATCTTCACCAAACGTTTTCCATGTACACTACAGGCAACACATAACTATATTAGCAGTCACAACCTAAAAAACTTTAACCCAGTAACCTTCTCAGACTCCCTAAAATCAATAAATTGGGGCCACTAAAAACTCTACCCCTGGACAATGCTGTAGCTTACTTCAATACTAATTTCCTAAATCTCCTGGATAGCTTTGCACCCATAAAAACCAAAAGAATATGGAACAATACTGCCCCCTGGTTAAAAAACATACTGACTGCCATGCGTCAGAGACAAAGCCTGGGCACGCTACCAAAGAAACAAAACCCCCTCTAACCTTCACGAATTCAAAACTCTTCGTAACAAAGTTAAAAAGCTTATTACTATAAATCGAAAAAATTACTTCTCCACACTTCAAAACAACCATAAAACAAATCCTCAAATATTCTGGAAAGGCATCAACAAACTCCTAAAACCTGGCACTACAGTAAACCCAAGTCCAGACCCAAATGCTCCAGATATCAATCTCACCACCCAATTCAACTCTTTCTTCTTAGACTCTATCTCTAAACTAACCACTTCCTTCTCCAACATCAACCCACCCTCTATACCCACACCCCTCCTCCTACCCATCTCCTACCTCTCATCTCCCATCTTTATCCCTAAAACCCATCCCTACCTCTACCATAAAAAAACTATTGCAAAAGCTTAAACCTTGTACTAATGCACCTGATAATATACCCTCATCCTTCCTTAACATAGCTGCCGAAGCCATCTCTTTTCCCATTAGCATCCTAATAAACTGATCTATCCAAGAAAGTTATGTTCCAATACTCTGGAAAAAAACTTTCATCATACCTCTGCATAAAGGAGGCAAAAACAACATCTCTAACTTCCACCCCATCGCCATCCTTTCTCCAATATCAAAACTCTTAGAAAAATGCATCCATCTCCAACTCCTCCCCTATCTCCTAGATAATAACCTACTAACCTCCACACAACATGGTTTCAGACCCGGCCACAGCACCATGACTGCCCTCCTTTCCTTCCTAGAAACTGTAAATGCAGCTAGAGATTCTGGCTGTATTGTATCCACCCTCCTTCTCGACCTCTCTAAAGCCTTTGATACTATATCTCATAGCCTTCTCCTTACTAAGCTATCTAACTTAAACCTTTCCCCTGCCGCTATCAATTGGTTCACCAGCTATCTCTCCCACAGGCAACAAGCAGTCAAATGGAAAACAGCCATCTCCTCCTTCCTGAACACACTCAGTTGAGTCCCACAAGGCTCCATCTTGGGCCCTCTCCTCTTCAATATATTCATAAATGACTTCTATCACTCAGTTCCCCACGCCAAACTCGTTCAATATGCAGATGACTCCACAATTATCTGCACAGCCACATCCATTCCAACTCTCTTAAAATTAACCCAAGACGCCTTCTCTACCACTGAACAGTGGATGAAAAACAATCACCTTGCTCTCAATTCATCAAAAACCAAGCTTATGATATTTACCCCCTCAAAAAACACAACCATTGACAAAAATACATTCTCTATCATCAGCCAAAACCACACACCTCTTGAACTAGTATCAGAAAGCAAAGATTGATGACAAACTCACATTCAATAGCCACTTACTACTAAACATAAAAAAAAACGCACATTAAACTTGGCATGCTTTATCGCCAAAATCAACTCCTCTCTACAACTACTAAGCTCACTCTGGCTACAACATTCCTTATCCCTTCCCTTCCCTTCTTTACGGCGCTCCTATCCTAACAAACCTTCAATCATCCCTCAAAACAAAACTGTCCACATGTTATAATAAAATTGCAAAATTTGCCACTGGCCACAAAGCATCTACCCACCACTGTGTATCTCTCCACAAACTAAACTGGCTTGAGCTTCCTAACTATCTGTCCTTTACTCATTTCAGTTTTGCCCACAAAATCATTTTCCAACCATCCCTCTGTCCCTCACTCACCTCCACCTTTAAAATGCACATGCCTCAAAGACTCCTAAGATCTAATAACCAAAATCTAATAGAACTGTACAAACCTCTTCACTCTCCAGGAAAAAAAACCTGCTGTCCTTTGCCCTGGCACGACAATAGAACTCCCTTCCCCCCTTCATCAGCACTACTACATACCTCCCAGCTTTTAAAAAAATCCCTGCATACACATTTATCATCCTCCTGGGAATGCTCCTGCTCTCATCCCTCCTAGTTCAACCCATCCCCTACTGACTGCCTCTTCTCTTAATTAGTTTAACATAAGTAAGCAACAACTCCTAATAAGTCTCAAATTCTACTTTTCCTTAAGTCTCAAATTCTACTTTCCTTTCAAGATACATCATATTGCAATTGTTATTGCCATTGGCTATGCTATACTTTACATATAAAATGTAACCAGAATACTAGAATTTTACTACTTATAATTTAGACCCTTCTCTATGAAACCATCTCCTTTTTTGACTTAGACCCACATTTGACTACTCCTATCAACCACTATTATTGCCTTATTACCACTGTTGTTGATAATTGCTTTTAATATGATCTGTTTAATATTATTGTAAGTGTTAAAGTGTGAACCTCAATTACTTGTAATTCCTTGTACTTTGTTTTGGAGCTTTTCTCCCCAGGACTCCATTGAAAATGGGTACTTCGGGCCCAATGGACTATCCTGGTAAATCAACTACAAATAAATAAAATAAAAAAATAAAAAATCAAGTTTCTGCAGGAAGCAGCTTACTGCAGAGTGACTGTAATCCTTATAGCTCCCTTCTTGCCCAGACAAGTCTAGTTCCTCTTATTGTGGCACCCTCCTTGGGAATTGGGATCCATTTCCAGACTTGATATCCCATCTCTCGGTCCTGCCCTCACCCAAATCTGAAATCTCTCATGTTGACTGTTTGGTTTTCAAGAAGCCCTCTACCAGAAAGCTCTATTGTAGTAAGTAGCGAAAATGTTTTAAGGGCTTGGACCCCTTTTCTGGCCCTTATACACAATATTAGATTTCCTTGCTGGTCTTTTTTCAGTCTTGGGTTAACAATTCTACTGTGAAGGTTCAGCTGGTGGCCATTTTGGATTTCTGTATGGGTTAAGATCATATGATAATCACTTCTCTAAGATTGTTCAAGGCGTTTTTGAATATAGCTTTTTGCTCATGACTGTAGTAAGGGATCAGATCCCTCTATGGAACTTGCCTCTTCTCCTCTTAAGCTTTGGTCAGGGCATCTTTCATATTGGCTGCTACTGTCGACTTAATCATTTTAATTACGGTTATTTAAGCCAGAAGTATTTCAGAACTACAAGCTTTATCCTGCAACCTACCATAACTTATCTTTCACAAACGCAGTTCAGTTGCTAAGGTGGCCTGTGAGTCTAACCTGAAATAATTCATCTGATGTAAATCTTCATTTGTTCCTTACTAATAGGACTTCACTTCCGTCCTTGGAACTGACCCAGCCAATACACAAGCAAGCGCCAGCTAAAAGCTCCCAAGCTAAGTCCTACCCATAGTGCTCCTCTCCTCCCCCTCTTCAGATTTCGTTTGCTGTATACTTTTCAAGACATGCCAAGCCTCTCTCAGCTAAGTGATAGATTTTTGGTATTTTTTCATATCTTCCTTGAATTTACTTGTACTTTGTACCCTTTCTTACAATTTTATATCTATCTTTATTCTTATCCTACCTGGTTTTTGGTAGTTTAAGTAACATTGTTGGTACGGTCCCTCCCTTACCTTTGTGGTAGTCCTGTTACCATAGTTGGTGGTATTTCCTTTCCCCTTTTCTTAAAAAAAGAAAAAAAACAAAACAAAAAACATATGTGTGTGTGTGTGTGTGTATATATATATATATATATATATATATATATATATATATTATCCTTTATATTTTTTATATATTCCACTCTCTTCTGTGGATTTTCTGCTTGTATCTAACTGTTTTTCTATAACTATTGTTGCCTTAAATATGCCAGACAAAAAAGGAACAACCAGATTTAAACAATGTGAGAAGTGTGGGCAGAAAATGCCCAATTTGGACGAAAATTTAATGTATGTCTACTGCCTTGGAGTTCCCCCTCTCCAGACTCCACCTCCTTATGACTTGTGTAAAAGATTTTAGTTCTTGCAGTCTTGCTGAATGCAAGAACAAGCTCATACTTTAGGCCCTTTCTGAGGTGGAGGTCTCATCACTTCCCAGAAAAGATAAGAAAAAGAGAAGCCATTTGGTTCCAACTTCTATGGACCTGAAGCACTCTGTTTCTGAACCGAAAATGGCAAAATTATCTGCACTGACTATTTAGGCTCCAGTGCCCATGACTAGTTCTGCAGCACCAAAGCAATTGGCAATCACTGAGCTGACAATGTCTACACTTGCTTTGGTACCGACTATAACTTTGGTACCAGAGACCATCTCGGCACCGATATTGGTTCTGTCCTTTGCGCCAAAATCCAAAATTCTGACTAGGACCAGATACTCGCCAACTATAGATCCCTTCCTTGGACAACAATATAGCCCTTTTCTGGAAAGACCAGACTCTCCTTCTGGAGTATCTATATGGTCCACCAGGAGTCCCTCTGAATTGGATGTAGTGAGGCTTGTTGATTAACTTTGCAGCTAGAGGAATTCCAACCCCAACCAGGACTTCCCTCCCATCTAGAGCTGAAGTTTTCTCTGCACAGTCTCCAGCATACCCTCCTTCAACCTCTTCCCAGGCTTTGAAGTCCTCCGTTCTGATGTCTACCCCAGTGTCTACGCCTTCAGTTCCTGTGATGATTCCCTTCATGGTTCCGGAGCCTCCACTCTGGTCTAAGCTCCATTTGGAGCCAATCCACCCTCGGGACCGTGACTCCTAGTTTGGCGCCAATTTTTTTCTAAGGCACCATCTATGGCTCCGTTTTTTCCAGCAGTTACTAGTTCTCTCGAGGCTCCTAATCTTGGTGGTGGGCTCATCGGAGTGGGGTGTGACCCCAGTTACAAGGTTGTCCCTCTCATTTCTGGGCTCCCATCCCTCTTCGGGTGGGTCTGCCTTCCAGATGATGGAGAGGGCTGTTGCTTTTGCAAGCATGCAGTCAGGACCTCCAGCGTCAGAACCTGATCTCTCTCTCTCCTTTAGCATGCAGTTGATGCAGCCCACTATGCAGGAACTTTGAGCACAGGAGCAGAAAGAGACTCTGCTCCAGGGCACCCACTCTTTGGAGTCCTCCTCAGAAGACCCCACTGAGGAGACACCCCAAAAGAGAATGTGCAAGAGGAAGCACATCAATTCCCCTGAGGAATCTCTCACCGAAGATACATATTTCGATGAGGGAGAAGGGTTCCCACAATCGCCCCCTGAAGATGTTGGACGGCACAGTGGTGCAGCGCTAGCATTGTCGCCTCACAGCAAGAGTTTCTCTGGTTCAATTCTCTGCTGGGGTGCCTTCTGTGTGGAGTCTGCATGTCCTCCCTTCGTTCGGGTTTCCTCCGGGTGCTCCAGTTTCCTCCCACATACAAAGACATACATCTAGAGTGTTTCTCCCCAGGCCTCCGCTGAAAATTGGCTTCATTCCAAGTCGGACTTTCCCAGTTAACAAATGTTAAATAAATAAAATAAATAAATAAATGTCTCCTTTGGAGACATACTGGAGATCCTAAAACAGAGAGGCAACTGGAAGCCCATCAACCCTTCTACTGAGGAATCTATATTCTAGCAAGCCTTCCATGCTTGATCCTCAACTTCCTGGGTGACCCTACTTGCAGATGAACTAATTAAGCTCATTGTGCAGCATGCCTGGAAGGCCCCTGACAACATTGAGCCAATTCCCCAGAGGCCTGATAAGATACTTTCCCCACCAGAAGACCACCCCCATTGGTCCAAAGTTTTGACAGTAGACTCCATGGTTGTGGCGGCAGCCACCAAGAAAGAACTTGTGGAAGAAAGTTCAACTGTCCATCCTCTGAGCTGGGAGTCCCAGATGACAGACAGATTGGGAAAGCAGACATGCGCTTCACCAACCTTTGACATACATTCTCTGAATTACGTGGCACATTTCACACGTCTCCAGAGGAACCCGATTTCAGAACTTTCAGGTACTTTGGTAGGGGTATTACCTGACGAGGTGCGGGATAAAGTCGCCTCTCAGCTTGCTACCCTAGAGTCCATTTTTAACTTCTCCATGCAGTTGATTGCCCATACAACCTGAGGAGGCAGCTAGAGCAGCTGCTTTGGGCGTTGTCATGAGACTTCATGCCTGGATGTGCTTATCTGACTTTGTGGACCCCTTCAAGTCTTCCTTCAATGCTTCTGTTGATAAGTCTTTCTTATTTGGCCCTAAATTTAAGGAAACATTAGCCAGGTGTGAGAAAGACCCTATCTGCTGTGGGCATACATTTTTTAGCTCCTCAATGATCCTACTCCAGGTATCAGAGAGGCGAAATCGGTGGTTCAAGAAATCCCAAGGACCTTTCCACGACACATGTGGTGAGCAATCCCCCCGGGGCAGAGTGGGGAACTAATCTGGGAGACACCCCTATCATGGCAGGGGGGGCTGTGAAACCAGGGTTCCAGCGATTCCTTCTCTGGTCAACCTTTCAACCTTATCAGTGCTCCTGAAGAGTGGCCCATTTGCTTTCCTCTGGAAGCTTGGGGGATGTTTTTCCCTGCACCACCTGGCCTGGCAATCAAGAACTTCAGACTCCTGGGTGCAGAGGATTATGACCAGAGGATACCATATTCTCTTGACCTTTATCCCAAGCCTCTAAGGCAAATCCCCAATGTCCCACCCAGTCAGGGAGATGCAGCAGCACTAGAAATTCAAAAGTTGCTAGAAAGAGTCATCCAGGTAGTCCCACCAGTCCAGATAAGATCCAGTTATTACTAAAGATTCTTTTTAGTACCAAAAAAGACAAGGAACTGGATACCAATTTTGGATCTTGGTATTCTAAACAAGTTTATCAGACAAGAAAAATTCCACATGGTCACAGTTCAGTCCATTCTCTCATTCCTGGAGAAGAACGACTGGATGTGATCTATAGATCTTCAGGATGCGTATTACCACATAAAAATGGACAAATGGTCCAGAAGATACCTCTGCTTCCAGCTGGGAGCCAATCATTACCAATCTTTAGTACTGCCCTTTGGTCTCTCCACAACCCCCAGAGTGATCACCAAATGCATGGCAGTAGTAGTAGCTCACCTCGGACTACAAGGATTCCGTGTGTTTCCATACCAAGACTATTGGCTTCTCACCTCTGCAGCCAGGAGTCTATTGCTTCAAGCCATATTGTGCACACAAGACCTGGTAGAAAGACTAGGAATCTCTATAAACTTAGGAAAATTGAACCTGGTACCGACTCAAACCTTAGAGTTCATCGAGGCAACGTTCAACACAATCTCTTGCTGAGTTGCCCTGCCTCTTCACAGGCTGCTAAAACTGAGAGCTCAACTTCAAATAATACTTTCTCAAGACCTAGTCCCAGCCAGACAGGTTCTACAACTGCTGGGCTCCATGGCAGCTACAGTTCCACTGGTCCCTCTTGCAACATTCCATATGAGGCTACTGCAATGGCTCCTATCTTCTCAATGGTCTCTTCTAACACATCCAGTGTTTCACCCGATTCGCATAACAGGTTGATGCAAGCAGGATTTGAGTTGGTGGATGAAGCCAGAGGAGGAGCTATAGAGTCTACCTTTTTCGCCCCCAACCCAAAGCGACAATGGACATGTCCTGATGGAGTGGAGGGCATTTTCAAGGAAGGATCTATCGCCCCATAAGTCTCACTAGCTTGGTCTGCAAAGCTATGGAAAGGATCATCATAGACCTTATAAATAAAGATATTGGGGACCTGCAGACACTGGATCCTACCCAGTTTGGCTTTGTTAAGGGCAGATCTTGCCTCTTGAACCTGGTTGATTTCTTTGAAACAGTCACCAAGGCCATTGACAAGGGGAAGGTGGTCCACACAGCCTACGTGGACCTCGCAAAAGCCTTTGATACAATACCCCACTCAGGCATTATAGATAAGCTCACCAGCTTAAATATAACCCCCTATGTCACTAGATGGGTTGCAAACTGGCTCAAGGACAGAACCCACATGGTTAGAATAGCTGGAGCCATGTCAGACTCCAAACCAGTTACAAGTGGCGTCCCACAAGGCTCAGTCCTGGGACCTCTCTTGTTCGGTATATATTTATCGGAGGTACAGGCCAACATGGAAGGACTGTGGCTGACCAAGTTCGCAGATGACTGCAAACTGGGCACCATAATAGACTCTCCAGCTGACACAAGCATCCTCCAAAAGGGCCTCATAGAAACAGACAACTGGTGCCAGAGCCATGGCCTCAAGCTAAACGCCAAAAAGTGTATAGTCATCCCCTTTGGCAAAAACAGAGTGCTCACAAATTACCACATAGGTGGTAATCCATTAAGTACAGAAGAAGAAATTAGGGACCTGGGGACCCAAGTTGATAGCAATCTCTCATTTGACAACCACGTGGCCAAAGTGGTTAGAAAAACATTTTATATAGCCCACCTAATCATGAAGGGATTCACATCTAGCTCAGGGGAGGTCATCGTGCCTCTTTACTCATCCCTCATCAGGCCCATAATTGAGTACAATGCCCCTTTTGGGATGTACCTTACCAGACACTTGCAGCAACTGGAAAGACCCCAAAAGTACCTCACCAAGAGGATCAAGGGGCTCAAACAGATGCCGTATGCTGCCCGGTTAAAGAAACTCCAGCTCTACTCAGTGGCATACTGCCTGCTCAGAGGCGATCTGTGCCTGACGTATAAAGCCATGTCCAACCAGGAATTAATGGACATGCTGCACCTCAGAAAATCCAAATCCCATCGAGCTACGTGCTCGAGAGACTTGAACCTCAGCACTGAAATAAATAGGACATGCTGGAGGGACAGATTCATAACCCAGAGGCTCCCTTCACTCTGGAATAAAATCCCAGTCCAGGTTAGGCAGAGTCCCTCATTGACTCTCTTCAAGAGGAATCTTGATGAGTGGATGGGAGATCGTAGGTTTACCCCGGGTATCACTTCTGTGTCACTGTTAGACAGAGGCACAGTATACTAACCTTGAAAAAGGGCATAGCAAAATTAATTTAATATGGGTGGCAAAAGCCATACACACTCTGGCTAGGCTTATAAATGCCCTAGGGCAGATAGCCTAGTATGAACCTATGAACCTAAGGCACTTGGTCCCCCATAGAGGCCAAATTGCATATCGATGTCCTATAACAGAAGGCGGTATTCTTAGCATTGCAAGCATTCCAAACAGCCCTCCCATCCAGGACAATTGCCATCCAATCAGACAATATGTCAGTATTCTGGTACATCAACAAGCAAGGTGGAACCAGATCCTATCCCTTACGCTGGGAAGCCCTAAGAGTATGGCAATGGCTGATGGCTTCCAACTGCTTTCTATTAGCAAAGCACATTCCTGGGAATTCCAATCTGATTGCAGACAAACTGAGCAGGAACATTCTGATGCCTCATGAGTGGTCTCTTAACCATCTAGTAGTGAGTCAAATTTTTCGTCACTGTGGCCAGCCTTGCTGCGACCTATTTGCCTCCTCCTTCAACCACAAATGCAGCAGCTTCTTCTCCCTAATTCTCCCACAGGGGGAGTCACCAAGAGATGCTCTGATTCACGATTGGCCCCCGGATCTACTGTATGCTTTTCCACCTCTTCCACTCATACAGCAGTTCCTGAAGAAAGTGCAATGGCTGAGAAACAGTCATCCTCATTGCTCCTTGCTGGCCCAGCCAAGTTTGGTTCCCATTCCTTTGGCCTCATTTGTTTCACTGCCCATGGACCCTGGACCCTGGACCCATCCAGGGACTCCTATCTTACCCACAGGGCTGATTCATCCCAACCTTCACAGCCTCAAGCTGACAGCTTGGTATCTCCACTTCCATTGATTGCCAACCAAATGCACTTATCTTCCCCAGTCTGAAAGATTATTCTGACTTCCCATAAACCCTCCACCAGACAAAATTATCAGAGCAAATGGGTCAGATTTACAATTTGGGCTATGGAACAAGGATTAGACCCTTTTTCAATGCCGGTCCATAAAGTTTTAGAATACCTGTCGACCCTACTTCATGCAGGAGCCTCAGCCTCTACTATTACAGTCCAACTGGCTGCTATCGCCAATTTCCATAATGGTTTCAATGATTCCTCATTAATGTCTCATCATCTTTGCAAAGCCTTCATGAAAGGAATTATACACCTCAAGCCACCTAATAGGACCCCAACTGAATCATGGAATTTGACTTTAGTCGTATAAGATTTGATCTGCTCACCCTTTGAACTGTCTCACGTGACATAAAGTTTTTATCTCTGAAAACCTTATTCCAGGTGGCTATCACCTCAGCCAGGAGGGTATTCGAACTGCAGGTCTTGTGTGTCAACCGACCTTACTTGATTTTCCACAAATAAAGCGTATCACTTCATACTAACCCTTCCTTTTTGTCCAAAGTTATCTCAAATTCAAGTCTCAACCAGTCCATTGATTTACCAGTCTTTTTTCCTGAATTTTCCAACAGAGGTGAATACCAATTACACATGTTGGATGTACATAGACAGCTTCATTTTTACTTGGACAGAACTAAACCCTTCAGAAAGTCGGACCAACTGTTCATATTCTTTTCAGGTCCCAGATTAGGGAACGATGTCTCCAAAGTCACCCTGTCAAAATGGTTAAGAGATTGCATTACCTTTGTCTATCAACAGAACAAATTATCTTTGCCTTCTAAATTCAAGGCTCATTCCACCAGATCAATGGCCACATCAGTGGCATTTCATTCCAGGGCTCTATGAATGACTTTTGCGCAGCGGCCACGTGGCAAAACCCCCATACCTTTATCACTCATTGCAAATTGGATGCAACCTCCAGAGGAAGAGCATCCTTTGGCTCAATGGTGCTCAGAAATATCCTTCCATAGGGCTACTCAGGTTGCAAGTACCTGGGGACTCGGTCCTATCAGTAAGGAACAAATGAAGATTTACAGCATCAGATAAAGAAGTTATGTCTTACTATAATGTTCCATCTGTGTTGTAGATTTTCATTCATTCCTTATGCCCCACCCTCCATCCCCCTGCCTAATGGCTCCTGGTGGATCATTTGGTCCTGTCTGCCTGATACGGTATTTGCTTAGGTAGGGCCTCCATTGTCTCAACTATCTCTATTATCTCCACTGTCTTATACTGGGTGGGCAAACTCAATCTGAAGAGAGGGAGAAGAGGGGCACTATGAGTAGGACTTAGCTCAAGAGTTTTTGCCTGGTGCGAGCTTGTGTATTGCCAGGGTTGGTTCCGGGGACAGAACCAAAGTCCTATCAGTAAGGAATGACTGAAGATCTACAACAGAGATGTAACATTATGGTAAGACATAACTTCTTTATTTGCTAGTTTTCTTTTCAAATTTCACTAACCAGGGCTGGTGTATGCTTCATTGTCTAGCGTCAGCAGTTGCAATTCTGTTTAGATAGGATCAACCATTCTGAAATCTGACCAACATTTTGTCCCCTTTCTATAGCGATGAAGTGGGGAAAACAGTTTCCAATGTAAACTTGTCCAGATGGCCTTCTTATTGTAAATTTTGGTTATACCATGAAAGGTGTAACACTACCTAATAAGCCAAAAGCCCAACTGCCTATTTTGGTAGTGTTTTAGATGAGATATGTGCATCGCTTAACCAGTCTAGTACTCCTATGTTTGTCCCATTGTAAACTAGATATTCACTCAAGGTGTTATTTTGGCTCCACCATTTTGTGGAATATTCTGATACCACCCAATTATCTGTCTGGGGTCTCTGTCACACAAGCTGAGGTGGACGAGAAAGACCTCTGATACAAAAGTTATGCACTCACCATAATGCTAGATCCATGTGGTCTTCTATTCATCTGCACCATCCTTCCTCCTTCTGTTCCTCTTTTAAATTTGTCACTAATATTTATGCTCTTGATGGACCTTGTAGGTTGGTCCACAAACTGTTGAAGGGACCTTTGGCCTAATCCTTAGGTTCTTGGGTAGGTACTAAGCTATCAGCCCTATGGTCTATATATGCCTAGCCAAAAAGGTTCCCTGGCTTTCACCACCCAAGAAAATTATTTTCCTGTGCCCCTGTCCAGCAGTGCTGCTGAAATGATCCCCGGGGTGAATTTTCTATTTCCCATCCAGTCATCAAGATTTTTCTTAGAGGGCCAATGAGGAGCTTTGCTTGACATGAATGGTTAGTTTGTTCCAGAGTATGGGAAGCCTGTGGGACAGGAATCTATCCCTCCAACATGTTCTGTTTATTGTGGTGACGAAGTGTAGGTCCCTGGAGTGTGTGGTTCAGAGAGATTGGGATTTCTTTAAATTGTAGCATGTCCAACAGTTCTGGGTTTGACATAGCTTCATATGTTAGGCAGAGATTACCTCTGAGTAGGCGATATGCAATGGAGTAGAGCTGGAGTTTTTTTGAGATGGTCTGTGTATGGCATCTGTTTAAAGCTGGTAATCCTCTTAGTGAGGTATTTCTGTGGCCTTTCCAATTGTAGGTGTCTTATGAGATGCATGCCAAATGGGGCATTGTACTCTATAATGGGTCTGATGAGGGATGAGTAGAGAGGAACAATGACATCCTTTTTCTTTCTAGAGGAGAACCCTTTTGTGATGAGGTGTGCCACGTAAAAGGATTTCCTGACTACTGTGGTGATGTAGTTATCAAAGGAGAGACTACTGTTCACCTGTGTCCCGAGGTCTCATCACACTTTCAGTGTTTGGTGAGCTACTGCCTATGTGGTAGTTCATGGGTACTGAGTTTTTCCCAAAGGGGATGACAATGCACTTCTAGGCATTGAGCTTGAGGACATGACTTGACACCAAGCATCTGTCTCTGTAAGGACCTTTTGTAGAATGTCTACATCATTAAGTGATTCTGTTATGGCTCCCAGTTTGCAGTCATCTGTGAACTTTGTTAGCCAAAGACCTTCTGTGTTGGCCTGCACTTCAGAGAAGTAGATGCTGAACAGGAGAGTACCCAGGACTGAACCCTGTGGTACTCCACTTGTCAGTGGTCTGAAGTCAGACTTGAGTCGGCTACTTTTACTGTGTGGGTTCTGTCAGTGAGCCAGTTGGCCACCCATCTTGTAACATAGGGATTTATGCCCAGTTTAGTGGGTTTATCTATAATTCCAGAGTGGGAGATGATATCGAAAGCCTTGGCGAGGTCAAGATAGGCTGTGTGCACTACCTTGCCCTCATCTACAGCTCTAGTGACTGCTTCAAATAAGTCAATCAGGTTTAATAGACATGATCTACCTTTTACAAATCCAAACTGAGTGTGGTCCAGGGTATGGAGGTTACCTGTGTCTTTGTTTATAAGCTCCAAGATGATACGTTCCATGACCTTGGAAGACCAGGCTGGTCAAGCTAATAGGGCGGTAGTTTCCGGGGTCCATGGTTGCACCCCCTTTGTGGAGTGGGATAACTGTCACTGTATGCCATTCAGTAGGCACATAGCCTGAGGTGAGGCTATGACTGAACATGGTACTTGGTGGGATGCCAGTTCGTTCTGTAATTCATGCAGTATGCAGCCTGGGATGTTGTCTGGTCCCATGGATGCTGTGTTCTTGGCTTTGGAGAGTGCAGTCTTTAGTTCATCCATAATTACAGGGTCTTTTCATTCTTCCGCTATTAAGATGGGCCCTTTGGAGGGTAAGAGGGGGTAAAGTTAGCACTGGAACCTATTTGCCAAGATGTTGGCAATATCAGTTGGTTCTGTATATTTAGTGCCATTGTGCTGTAGCTCAGAGCAGATCTGCATGTTGCCATTGAGATTCTTGACATAGCTGTAGAATGCTTTGTGGTTGTCTTTGGAATCAGTGGCGATTTTATTTTCATAACTGGCTTTGGAGGATTTTATGAGGGATCTCAGCTTCTTGCTGAGGCTGACCAGGGAGTTCCTCTAATCTTGGGATTTTACTCTTTTTGCAACACCTTCTTCCTTCTATTGTAGAGTTTGTTTATGGCAGGGGACCACCAGACTGGCTTGCTTTTTTTGGGGGATAGCGTCTTGGTTCTGTTGGGGATGGCATGATCCATGCACTTGTGTATGTGCTTATACAGTACATTTGTGTAAGAGTTAGCAGTCATACCTCTATTTTCCATCTGCATGGGTGTTGTGAACTTTGCCACTTCTGTCTTAAGAAGCATGAAGTTGGCTTTGGAGTAGTTTTTGATAGTGGTTTCCTTAATGGGGGTGGGATATGGATGTCTAGGGTGATTAGCTTGTGGTCGGATCTGACCAGTGAGGAGTTGACCTCTGGCGTGGAATATCAGTTACGCATATTGGTAATGACCAGGTCCAGGATATTGCTGCCCCTGGTGGGGGTGTGGTCAAGCTGATCCAAGGCATTGGAATTTATGAATTCCAGAAAACGTTGAGAGAATGAGTTGGTACATGAGTAGTTTTCCCAGTTGATGGTGGGGTAGTTGAAATTGCCCATAATTAAGGTATTGTGGTAGTTGAAATCACCCGTAATAAGGTATTTGGTTATACCTTAATATTTTCCAGTATCTTAAGAAATGAAGAGTGGGAATCCTGGGGCATGGTGGGGGATCTGTAACAAGCTACAACCTGGATTTCAGTCTTGCCCAGTGTTAGTTGCACTTGGATAATTTCGGATGCATTATGTTGAGTAACTAGCCTGGAGGTGTGGATGTCCTTAATGTATATGGACACACCTCCACCTTTAGTGTTTCGGTCCAGGTTAGGTGGCTGAAAGGTGTGGTATGAATTATAGCCTGGTAATGCTAATGTCTTATATTAGAATGATCTTGAATCTGCAGGGCAGGTATGGTTAAGCAAACTTGATTTGAGGAGTTTTAGTCCTGTAGAGCAGTGTAGGAGAGGACCTGAAGATTTTGAAGTGCTGGCCTCTAGTCCATCTCAACCTGCTTGTTATCAGAAACAAAGACAATACAGCTTTGGTGTCATAAGTATATAACTTGCATTTTTTGATGCTTACAGCTAAGGTATTTTCCAGGGGTTGAACATGAGCATAGCTAGGAGTTAATGGGTGGTGTTGAAGCTGATTTTTGAAAAAAAAAAAAAAAAAAAAAAAAGTTTTTTAGTTTGCTTTGTGTAGTGGTAGAGAGTTCCAAAGCCTGGAGATGTAGCAGGAGTAGAACCAGTCACCAGAAGAAGTATTAGATTTGGTGGCAAGTATAATTTTATTTTTGAGTGTAGTTCCCTGGCTGTGGATTAATAATTAATGATTTTTGTAGTGCTGAGCAGTTTTCTGGTTTATATATTATGTTATTGTTAAGAAATAGTTGAGTAGATACGATATTGTGGGAGCTCTAGCCAGTGTAATCATTTTAAAGCTATGTAGTTGTGCCTTATAGTTGGTAATTGGCAACAGATACAGTTGTAACAGCTGTCTAATTTTTGAGTGCTGTGAATGTTAGTCAGGCTGGGGAGACTTAAAGTAGAGATAGTAGTAAGTAAATTGATGCATTGTTTTTACTAATGCTGTCAGTGAGTTAGTGTCTGTTTAATGAACCAAGTTTCTTGATTTTTTAATAGCTTGGAGAATGTGTAGATCAAATTGTGGGTGTTCTATATTTTGTGATTACCAATAGCTTTGATTGTTATACTATTTTTACTCTATTATTTTGGAGAGTATTTTGAAAGATTATTTTTTTATCTGAGAATGTAACTATATTAGATTTAGCAAAAAAATGAAGAAGTTGGTTCCAATTAGCTTAGATATTGAGAGAGCTTTTGATTCCATAGATTGGAACTACTTTTTTACAACTTTAGAAGCATTTGCATTTCCAGAACAGTTTATTAAAATATTTTTAAAAAAGCTGTATAGAGTCTCCAAAGCATATGTTCAAATTGGATCTTACATTTATCAATGATTTACTTTAAGCAAAGGCACAAAGCAAGGGTGTCCCTTGCCCCTCTACTATTTGCACTAGTTATCAAACCCTTAGCTAATAGTATAAGAAGTAATGAAAAAATGATGGATTGTCAATTGATTGTCAATCTAAAATGCAGCTTTTTGCAGATTTTTTTTTACTAATTATGGGAGATTTAGATTATTCAATCTGAGAAAGAGATGAGGAAATTGAAAAGTTTCAAGAAGTATCACTGCTGAAATTTAATAATAAAACAAACTTTACTGTTGAATTTACTAGATAGTAAGTTTTAAAGATAAATATAAATATAAATCGGAATGAAAAGAACTATAAAATATTTAGGAATAAAAATCTCTCAAGATGCGAGTAAGATTATTAATACAGTTGAAAAAGTAATTGAAATGTTACTCATTAAAAATTAGAATTATTTTTTTGAGGATAGGTTAGTGCTTATTAAAATGAATATATTACTCAAGATTATATAGTATTCAGATACCTGACAAAAAAACTTTTAAAGGAAATGGGAAAAATGTTGTCATTTTTATGGTACCTCAAAAAAGAGCCAAGAATTTCTTATAGAGATTGTATAATATTATGGGAATATGGTGGCATTAGTTTCCCAGATATACAATCTTATTCTGTTGCTGCAAGTTTTAGCTCTTTTCTGGATAGACTCAACTTATGCTTGCCAATGGAAAACTATCCAAGAACAGAATATACTAAATTCTTACAATTTAATTAATATAATTTAGAAATATGTACTAATCCTTTCATCTGGTTAACACAATTTACCTCTGAAGGAAATTCATTTCTGTCATTAGACTGCATATATGAAATCAATTCTTGAGACAGTTAAGAAATATGTTTTTAATATCAAAATGGAAATGTTTGTGCTTTCCCATTGCACACACCTTTAGATTTAAGGAAACTCAGGACAAAAGTTAAAATTAATTTACTAAAAAAGAATGTATTATTTTTATGGTCTGATTGCTTTGAAAAGGGAATATTTCATGAAGAATACAAGTTGGATGAATTTGCTGACCAGTTAATATTAACCATCAGTAAGAAATTAAATGAATTTGTGGATAATATGAGGGAAGTTGAATAGAACACTATTCTCCCCATTTTATGAATATATGAATGCTTTTATTGAAGGTAGATTTACCTGTAAAGGAAGCTTGCCCAAGTTATGTAAGTTAATTCTAAATAACAATAGTATAAAATTTTGGAACCTTTTAGATAGTACCAGATTGAGTGACTCAATACATGATAAGAATACAACTTTGCCAAACTTCAGGTTTATACTGGAAAAAATTTATGTGGAAATGTATACATAGAATATTTGTTGCTCCCTAAAAAGTCTCTTGAGTTTAGTAAAATTATTTCAGTTTGTTGTTGATGTAAAGATGTAAAAACTGATTGGATATACTTGTTTATGGATTGTGAAAAAATAAATGTATACTGGGAAGAGAGAAGTATGATTTTTTAGGGGTTATTGTCTGATAACTTTTCTTTAACTAGAACAGTAGTACTAATGAATGTTCCACTTCCTGTATCTTTAAAACCTAAAGAGCAGAAAATGTTTTGAGCTGTCTTGGCAGTTGCTAGAAGGGTTTTATTACAAAAAAAAAAACAAAAATCAAACTCAATTCCTATGTTCAAAGAATTTTAAAATTTAACAGCAATACTATTTAAAACTGAAAAAAGAAGTGATCCGAATAAGATCTATAAATCATACTAAAACTTTTAGTGGTTGAGATACCCTTGAAATGTTGCTATTGAAGTCAGGGCTGGTGCTAGCATTTTAGGGGGCCCCAGCAAGTTTCAAGTTGTGACCACATTGCTGTTGCACCCCCATCCCTGTCAAACTCATCCAGCAGCATTTAGCATTCACTATGCTGTTACTAAATTCAGATCATTAAGAACTGGTGTGCCAGGGTACCCACACAACTGGCATTTAGTACCAATGCTACATTATGACAAACTGTGCCACAGCAAGGTACATAGTATGTAGCACTCAGAGGTGCATACACACTCCATACTCAACTGCACACATTTTCACAGAATGTCCAGATTTTACTAATTTTTGGTCTGTTCCTCAAAATTTGTAGTTTTCCGAAATTTTTGTGGCAAATCAGTGAGGGTTGAATTCCCTAAATAATGACACTCTGAGTTTGACTTCATATCCTTCCGAAAATGCATAGTAATGTGCCTTTTATTCCAATAGCTTTTTTAAGTTTATAAGAGCAATATTTAAAATTTGTCCCAATTTTTGAGGCTGTACCCCCATTATCTTTGGCTTTGTTCACATTTTTTTTTGCCAAAATATTGAAAGCTATGACTGACTGACATTTAGTAGCAATGCTGTTATATTATGACAAGCCTCTGTACTGCATCAAGGTAGCCAGTCCCACAGAGGTACACAAAGACACCCACACTGACTCCCATACACAGCACAGTCACACAAGACAAAGACAGCAACACAGGAAGGTTGAATAGAGACACCCACATAGACTCCCTCACACAGGATAGAGGCACACAAGACAGACACACAGACTCTTGCACACAGGACAGACATCCACACATGATAACGTTCAGTCTTGCTGAAGTGCTGTCTTTAACACCCACATAGGACAGACACCCATACAACATAAAGGCAGCATTACAGAAATACTGAACAGACAAGAGAGCTACACAGATTCTTGCACACAGGACAGACGCACACAATAAAGACAGGACTACAGGCAAGACTGAACACCCACACAGACACCCATGCACAGGACATAGACACACAAGACCAGGATAAAACTACTGCAAAACTGAACAGAGACACACATAAGATGAAGGCAGCACTACAACAGGACAGAACTGAGACACCACACACAGACTCCCAAACACAAGATGATGACAGCACTGTAGCAAGACAAATATACAAGCAGCATTAGGTAAACTGACTCCATCACACAAAACACATGGTTACTGACATGCAGAACAGTCACACTGCAGAGGCACACAAGACGGCCATGAGACAGACATAAAAAAGTGCCTAAAAATTAAGGTATAGCTGGCCATCAGGTAAAGCAAGTTCAAATGTTTACTTCTTCCTACTCCTGCCTTATTCTGTCAGCCAACTAGTGTCATGTAATGTTTGCTACACCAAACCACACACCTGTGAAATTCTTTGTTGTAACTTTAATTTAACATTATTTTGGTGAAAGTGGTTATAAGAATCAGTATAATGATGTGTTAAAATAAAACCTCCATTTTTAATCCCCTACTACACCTAACTTAAGCTACTTTCAAATGTGCAGTGTTCGACTAGTATAAAATTGAGCTGCATTAAAAAGCAGCATATAACATGCCATGCCAAGAATGGCTGGCACTGAAAATAATGCAATGAGAAGATACAACTATCAACACAAAGGCAGATAAAGATGGTGCAAAATAACTCGGATTATCCATCAAGGTTAAGTGAACTATATATGATATAGCTTTCTGTGGAAAAACTAGACCGACTGTAATTGTTACAAAAGGAGTGAGGCTTTAGAGGAGGATTCATTTGCAATTAATATCTAGGTTTCTTTTAAAGATAGAGAAATCAGAAGTGTTTGTTGCAACCTATGTTATTTATTACCAGATACAAATTATAACATGACACCAGGATGAACAGCAACTGCTTCTGTCAACAGTCATAACAATTATTTTTATGCCCTGATAAAAAGATAAGACCACTGCAATCTTCTGTTAGTTCAAAGATAAGCAATACTACTGATGTACTAAAGATTTTGGAAAATGTACAATTTGAAACTGGCTGGATGATACCTACAGTTAATGTTAAAACAAGGTCCATGTCAATTTTGCACAAAACAGCTTTAACAGCAATTAGGTTTTGCTTTTACCAGACAGACTGGTATGACAAAAGTGACAAATATTTTACTCTAGAAAGATGAGTTGGTGGAAAATTTGCTTCATTCATAATCTAGAGTGTAACCTGTATTGTTTAACCTATGCAGTCTTGGACAATGTATTAGTCATTAGGAGTACACAATAAAGTCTAGAACATTTAGAATTTTTGCTTCAGAGTGTTTGCATAGATATTTTTATACCCCTAGCAGACTTCAGAGAATTTTGCCTCAGGTAGGTAGCAAATGCAGGAATTGTGATGGGAAAAAGAGAGAGGTAATTGGGAACGTATTCTGGTAATGCAACAAGTTGGCAGATTTAAAAAAAAATCCCATCAGAGTGTTTTGCCAGAAATGTTGAAGTAGAAAATCACTGTAACAAAGGAAATAATTCTTTTGAGCTGAGACAGGCTCTAACTTGTCTAGACATAGTAGGGTCTTATGGAAATTAATGCTACTGGGCTGCCAGAAAAAAAAATGATCACTAGAAAATTGTAATCTAAATCTACTGCAACTGAAATACTAAATATTACAAAGAAAATAAAAGAAATGGAGGTGGGATCCTTAGAAAAAGGAAAGAGCAATTTACATAGTAGTAAACTGAATCTCTCTGAACAATATATGCAGACTAATGCTTATGAAGAGGAGTAAGGAAGGGAAGGACCTGAACAATTTGTATAATGTCAGTGCGAGTGCTAATTCTGAAAAGGAAATGTAGAACGCAGGAAAAAATGTTACTATGGTTTGTTTTCTTCAGTGTTTTAGTTCTGATTTAATAAATATTTTTATAAAAAACATGTTAGTCATCTGGTGTGATTCAGAAAGAATCTTTTTAGATTACATCAGTAAATGTTATATTGATTTCCTTTTGAAGCACCAATAAGTGAAAAAAAAGTCTTCATAACTTAGACATATACATGTCAGCACTATAGAAAGTGATGAGCTAGAAGCCAAACTAAATAGAAAGATGACTATAATCCTTCATTATTTAAAACCAGTTATCTTCCATGCATATGACTCAAAATATTCCCAAATCTGATTTCTAAGGTTCTGATGATTTTTCTTCTACTAGCCAATCTTTAGAGCAAGACCCAAGTGTTGTTTGGTTTTGTGGCACAGAGGTACAAAGCCCTGACTTCAACCCACATGGCCTGAGACTAAATAGCATCTTGGGCGTGGCATTTGCTGAGACTCTATCTGAGGAGGGAGAGGGTAGACTTCAGACCAACATACTGTCACAGAAGACAAGGCTTCTATTTTACCAGTGACTACAGGATTGTGCAAAGTCTGCTTGATGATCCTAAACCAATGAAAGTAGCCCTTAATGGTTATATGTTGCAGTATGCAGAAAGAGGGAAGGTATAGGATACCTCTGCAGTGATGTGTGTGCACACAACAGCCACTAGAGGCTTGGTTAAGGCCAACACAAAAATATAATTTCTGAGAAACCGACAAAGACATGGTCATCTGGTGCCTACATGATGTCTCTCTTCCCCTCAAAGTCTGGTCTCGACCCAAAGAGAAAACTATATACAGGAAAGAAATGAGCTAGTATGATAGGGGGACATTTGCTATTCTGCAAGCATGGCAGGAAAAAAGATCTACCTGATATGAAAGCACATTTCATGAAGAGTGTCTGGCAAGCATGGTAGGAAAAGACACACAAAAAAGTCCGGGTGATATGAAAATATATTCATTGAAAGGGCCAGTTCAGAGACAATGAATTTGAGCAGAACTTCAGTAATGTATTACTTTTAGAGAGGACAGCAGTACTGGAAAGGAAGGCTACAAAACATAGAGATTCAAACGATAAAGGCAGGGCTCATCACTACTTTTACTTTAAATGTTTGTATACCAAAGGAATGTATAAATAAATGCATTAATATATTAAATCAGGTCTACTTCAAAATATTGAAATTTCATAACATTGAAATTCAAAAATTGAGACCAAAACATCGAAATCCAAGAACACTGAAAACTCAAACATTGAAAGTGTGCTTCATAATATTGAAAACTACAGCACACATGTAAATAACATCCCCTTCACCTGTAACACCACCTAACTAACACACTTTCTACTACGTTTCTACAGGGGAAAATTTCTTAACCTTACTGTATTGCAATCACCATACATTGAGGTTAGGATATAGTTTTCAATGTTATGAAGCTAAGTTTCAATGTTCTGAAATTTCATTGTTTTGGGTTTTCAGTGTTTTGAATTTTCGATGTTATGGTCTCAGTGTTATGAATTTCCATGTTATAAGATTTCAATGTTTTGAGGTACATCCATTAAATCATATGAAGTACTCAAAAGGTTATAGGTAGGAACATTATGTTTACCTTTAGGAATGCAAAAGCTACAAGTGCTAAGTAAGTCAACCATCATTGTATAAGAGCAAGGAAGATTATGCCACTCATTAAGGGTAGGTGTACATATGGACATTGCCAAGTACGCTCAAGTGCCCGCCTCGTCTGATTTCTTTAACTTCAGACCCTTTGCCATACTCTCACCTTTGTCTAAGATCCTTAATAAATACATCTACTTTCAACTACTAACCAGTTTTTCAAACAACATCCTCCTCTCCCCATCTCATTGTGGATTTCTACCATACCACAGACAGCACTGATAATGTTCTCTCTTTTCTTAACACCATTTACAGGCACAGAAAAAAACAACTACCTTGTATCATCAGTCTTCCTTGAATTACCAAAACCTTCTCTACAGTCTCACTCCAAACTATTGCTAACATTCATTGGTCTCCCACAGCCATATAATAGGTTAATATCTACTTCACTCACTAATAGGACAAACATAACTTTCTTCCCTTACCAGCTAAAGTCCCTCAAGGCTCAATACTTAGTCCCCTTCTATTCAACATATTCATTAATAATCTTTGTCTTGCCTTCACTACTGCAACCCCTGTCCTGTATTCTGAAAAATTCAGCCATTATCTACACAACCAAAACAATCCTTGAGCATCAGAACATCACCCACTTTTCCGTGATCTCCATCCAACTCTGACTCAAACAGTCCAACCTTGTACTAAACCCTAAAAAAAAAAACTAAGGTGATTATGTTCACCCCTAATTCAAGCTCAAACATAAAAAATAAATAAATAAAACCACCTTCTTTCTTCCAGTACTGCCACCTCTGAGTCTGTTTCCCAACAGAAAACCCTTAGGTGTTGCTGTCAATGAAAATCTAAAATTTGACCTCTATGTCCAGTAGGTAGTAAAGAAAATAAATCATCTTGGATTGCTATACAGCACAAAAGCTGCCTACTTCCTACACTCATGTGCTGCCTCATCTTCACAAATCTTCAATCGACCCAGCTTACAAAACTGGAGCAGTGTTATAATAAAGCAGCTAACTTTGCTACAGATGTAAACAAAACCCACCACCATAAAACAGCTGAAATGGCTTGAATACTCAAATTACCTCAACTACTGTCAACTCATAATAACATATAAAATTTTACACATCCCAGACAACTGCCTAATACTTACGAATTTTCTTCAGTGGTATAGTCTTATGAGAAAAATGTACTCATCCAATACATTCCTGACCTAGATCACTTCCCTCCCATAACTCCCATGGTGATAGGGTTACCACCTTTTCAAATGCTCAAAGTGGGACATTTTCTGTAGAAATGTCAGATTAGCAGGACAAAACATACCCATGACCAGTACAAATGATAGAACTTCACCTTTCTGCCAAAATAAAAGCTTATTTGAGTTGCTTATGCTATTTCATATAACATTTAGGTGTTTCAGAGAAAAAATAACTGTTTTATGAAACTATGAAAGAAAACTTAGGAAATATTTTTGTACAATAATCTCAGGACATCTGCCTTTTTTTCAGTTTTTTCACAGGACACAACTGCCCAAAGAGGGACTGTCCCTCACAAAGTGGGACAGGTGGTAACCCTACATGGTGACTCCCTTTATTCCAGCAGAATGGCCACAATCTGGAAATTTCTATCCACCTCCATCTGTTCAATATGCATAAGTTAAATGTACCCTATGGAAGAGAAAATAGGTTGTGGGTTCATGTTTACTGAAACAGCTACAAAAGTATCTAGAAAGCTGTGTGCTTTGCGAAGACTGATCGGGTCCTTGTTTCATCACTTCCCTGTTGGGAGGGAGACAGCTTACTTCCCTGGGTGCTGCAGCCAATCAGGTCCCTTGCTTCACTGAAGCAGACCTGATTGACTGCAGCTTACAGACAAATAAAAAAAAAAAATGAAAAAAAAGTTTGCGATCGAACGTGAAGTCAGGCAGCCATGCAGACATCCACGAGGTGTGGAGGTATGAACAGAGGAGAAACAGAAACCCACATTTGCTCCATGGGGGTCCTTGTTCTCAGGGAGATAATCGGGGGCTACCTGCGGCCGTGGGTTTCACGGGTGCCTAATGACAGCTATGATTGAAATACCAAGACTCTTAATGTGTTAATTGTATATGATTACCTTGATGAGTCAATGTGTTCCTATCATTGAATAACAACGTGATGTTGAATTTCTTCCTTTCTATGTATATATTGTAAATATGTTAAATTAATAAAAATTTCCTTAAAGAAATGTTTTGGGTAAAGAACACTTATTTATTTTATATATATATTTTTCTCAGCTATTGGATGGGAAGATGTCTGGGGTTAAGTTATTATGTTTTGAGAGGATTGAGACAGAGCAGATTGAGGGTGGCATCATATGCGTATGTGTTATCGTTTTGTGCTTGGTCTCTGTGTGAAGTTATAAACATATTGTACAAGAGATGGACTGTTGTGGACTAGTTGAACCACCAGAGGAGCTCTTACAGATTCATAGACTGTTAGTAGGCTAACGACTTGGGGGGGAGGGGCCTTTCTAAGCCTAGCCAAGTTTTCCAAAAAGAATAATGATATCCTGTATCCAAAGAGGACATTGAGGGTCAGGCATTTATAAGCTACTTTTGTCCATAAGTGACTTGGGTGCCAGGCCTGGTGTAAATTCCCTATTCCCCATCCACTGGTGTGGGTTGTGCTTAAAATGGGTAATGGATGAACTCAGAAGGGGTTGAGGATGGATGGATGGATGGATGGATGGATGAACTCTGCTTCACATGGATGGATGGGAAGCCTTTTCCATAGGAAGGGCAGTCTCTGGGACACACATCTGTCTCTCCAGTATGTTCTGTATAAGTCAAAGACAAAATTCAGGTCCCTAGACGTTGTATTTCTAGTACTCTTTGACTTATGAATATATAGGAGATTTATAAGTGTGGGGTTTGCAGATTCCTTGTAAGCCAGGCATAGATCACCCCTCTGCAATCTATAGGAGACTGAGTAGAGGGGAAAGGGTTTTACGGCACTCTGCATAAGGCAGGTTTATGACACCTTGTATCCTTTTTGTAAGGAACTTCTGAGGTCACTCTAGTTGCTGCATATTCCTGGTCAGGTACATACCAAAGGGAGCATTGGACTCTGACTGGTTTGATTAGGGCGGAATACAGTGGGATAATGACCTCTTTTGACCTAGATACCATGTCCTTACAAGTTGTACAACACTTTCTAAGGAAGGGATTGAAAAGCAAGAAGTCTTAGTGCCAGTCTACAAAAAGGGTGGTACAAGCAGTAATCCATGTAATTTCATGCTAGTGTCAGATTTCAGTGGTGGGTAAAATGGTGAAGGCAATCCTGAAGTATACACATTTGAATTCTTGGAATGACTACATGAATTTTGATATATTTGGATCCATCGGTATGACTGGGTTACTATGGTAGGTGGACATATGATTTAGCTGTACTTCATTAAAATCTTTGATGTGGTTCCACTATCACAGGCTTCTTGCTAAACTAATAATTGTAAGGTGCTAAACTGTGCATGTGAATTGAGCAATGGTTAGAGAGGAGAATTCTGAGAGGTGGTAGCTGTCAAGGGAGAAAATAGGCAAGTGGTGACCCACAACAATTAGTCCTGGGCTCATACTTGTATAACTTGTAAATGTGTTCATCTGTAACTTTTTCCAGGGTTTGGAAAGTTAAATTAGTGTCTCTGAAAAATCACACCATGGTTGAAGGCCTAGTATCAAACCATACTGTACTTTGCCAGCCACAGTTCTGTGCATTGTCCCCAAATCAAACTGTACTATATTGACCACTCTGTTCTTTCACCTAAAGTCTAGCAATCCTCCTCCTAGCCTAAGAGAAAGGTCTCCTCACTTTCGAAGCACAACTCAAAAGATACCTCCATCAAAAATGTGACTGCAAATGCTTTTCCACTGGTTACATCATCTAATTCCTCCCTCGCCTACATCATCTGTTCATATCTGAATCTTACCTCCCCATATTTACTGGGTTCATATTACATTATTGAATTGTTAAAAGTTCGAACATCATATGGTCGAACCCATATGATCAAACTTTTAATAGTTTGAAAAGCTAAAAAAAAAAAAAAAATAAAAAAAAATAAAACTATCTGACCATTTTAAGCAGGGGGGAAAGCCCTCCTGCACCCTCCCACTCTTTAAATATACCAACTCTGAGATCGCACTACACTGCAGGGAAATCTTCCCATTCCACACTGTACTGAGATCTCTATTGAAATGTTCGAACTGTTAAAAGTTAGATCATAAGGGTTCAGCCATATGACGTTCGAACTTTTAACAATTTGATAACGTAATATACACCCTATTTAACACTAAATTCAAGCCACATTTGTTTTTCTCTTTTGTTAATAATTGAGCATTGTTTCAGTTGTGTGCTGGACATTGTATCTTCTGTGATTACTTTGTGATTGTGAATTAATTTTTTCACCTGAGCTGTGCCTGCAAACAGTATATTGTGATCAGTGTACTACTATGGTAAATAAAAGTTAAATATCTTATGGAGGGGGGACTAAAAGAGTACCTGAAAAGACTGGATATATAATTTAGTTTGATAACCCCAGACTGGTAAAGGATGCCATGGGATGTCTCTCTTGCTTCAACTGTGACAGCGTCCACAGATGCCACTATGGAGTTGATTACAACATTACTTACCCTGATAGGAATGTTATCAAAAATATGGATGATTATTTATTTATTCATTAAATATTTATTTACCGGGAAAGTCAGACTTGAAACAAAGCCAATTTTCAGTGGCGGCCCGGGGAGAAAGCTCCAGATGTTTTTACCTTAATTACCAGCATTAAAGCTCTCTAAGTTATGTATTGTGTAAATTAAGAAGTTAGAAAGACAGCCCCAAAAAAATGTTGGCACAGGTGGAACAAATTTGGTAATTAGAAAATACTGTTGAATCTGATGTCAATTTTCATTCATCCTCAACCTATGGAACTCTGGTCTGACCTTTGATCCGACTCTGCCGTTACTACAGCTTGCAGAAGCCTACAAATTCTCAAGTTTTTCACTACCCATAATGATTAGGTCCCCTCTCACCTCAGATCTCATTTGTCACTTTCGTGAACACACATGGTTGCTGATAGCTCTCGCGTGTTTTGGGTGATAAATATTTTTGTTTAGATTATACCTTTTTTCTCTATTTCTAGTCCTTCAGTGTAAACTCTCCTGTTCTTCTCCCATTACTTTTTTGGTCCTCTTAGTTACTATCATTGGTACTTTTCCCTACTTTTTTTCTTCTTCTGAATAGATATTCTCCCTATGACCTTTTTGGTCTTCTTAGTTACTATTGTTGGTATTTTTTCTTTTCCTTTTTCTTCCTTAACAAAAAAAAAAAAAAAATCTACTAAAGTTATATGTATTCCTTTATTTTCTGTGGTTGGTAGTTGTTTTATATTTGGGTGTGTGTGTGTGGGGGTATTCTTCATGTGGAGTACCTTCTTCCTGGACATGTCAGAAAAAATATTTAAGAAGCGCAAGCAATATGGACACAAAATACCTTTTTCAGATAGGCATTCTTTGTGGGTTTACTGCTTGGGACTGGATCACCTCAACCAGCAGTTGCCCTGTAGTCCTTGAGCCCTCACAGAACGTATGAATAAGCTGATCTTGAAAGGGCTGTTACCATTATCCGTTTCACAGGCTATCGCTGGAGCTCAACCATTGATATCTAAACATAGAGACCATTCAAAATGGTCCAGATCAGCTGAAAATCCTTCCTTGGAGCCGAAACAGAAGGTGTTGAGGTCTGATGTGACATCTCTAATTTCATCCAAGCCTTCGGATCCAACAACGGTTGTCACCAGACCCAAAGAGGAAGACAGCTTTGGATCCTAAGATCTTGGATCCAAAACCCCTTCCTCGGTCTGCTTAGTTGGCGTCCTTAGACCCATTCCCGTCTAGGGTGCCCTTTCCACTTCTAGAAAGGCACTCTAGGCCTGCATCAGTTTTGTCCTCTCACTCTACCAAGAGTGTTACAGAGGCAGATCTGGCTAGGATGGTGAGGGAACTAGTCACAGAGCAACATGTTCTTTGTGTTTCACTATTGCAATCATTACATTTGGGTAATCTGCTGGCAGTTTGCCCTCAGTCGGCCTGAATTCCAAAGTCTTGGGTCCTGCGTCGGTTGCTGTCTTCTCTTCTATGACGTCAGGTCATCAGGGGTATAAAACATGCAACCGATGCCATTTTCTTTAGTCTTTCTTGCTGCGCGGTACCCGAAGCAGAAGCATTTCGCAAGTGCCGGTCGGCCAACTACTGAAATATTTGAGTTTGAATTTCAGAACCGAAGTCTTCACTAAAGCTAAGTACCCCGCTGGGGAAACTTTTTTCTTGCTTTTTACAGATGTCAGAAAAAGTTAATAATTGTATTACTTGTGGGAAGCAACTACCTCATAAGGATTTCCATTTATACTGTATTCCTTGCCTAGGCCCTGATCACAACTTGCCTGGCTGTCAGTTTTGTGCTAGATTTAACCAATGCACTATTAAGCGTCGGTATATTTTTGCATCTAAGTATTTTGGAAACATATTTAACTACCCAGAAATGTCGTCAGATAGCAATCCGACTACCGGAGTTCATAAAAAACGCAAAGAAAAGGACAGAGAAAGGCAGTCAAGATCCAAAACCGACAACAAAGCTTCTCCTAAGCCAGTCGCTGGTTCACCGGTACTCAGTGAGGCGCTTTTACAGCCCCTGATACCCACTACTTTCGAGTTGCAGGCCTCTACCGACACCCATGTGGAGTCCGGCATGCCACAAGATACTGAAGGTATTGGACCAACGGATGTATCTCCCTTGGATGGGTCCGGAGCTGCTGATCTGGCACCGGCTTCTGAGGGTGTATTCAGACCTCAACATTTATATATCAAACCGACGAAAGCTGCAAAACCAAAGGCAAAGACATCTTCTAAAACTAAAAAAACAATGCCTGAGCCTAGTGCACAGGCCTCTATGCCTAAAAAACAGATGATCAAAATGGCTGAAGACCTTATTACCTTGATCAGGGGTACCCATCCCCCTCCAGATAAGAGGCCTAGGCAAGACACTGACTATGAATCTTCAGATCAGGTTTCTATTTCTTCTGATTCCTCTTCTGATCAGGAATTATCTTTACCTCCCTATGAGGAATCTGATGCTGAGGAGTCTATTCCATCTGCATCTCCTCCTGAGGATTATTCATTTGGAGAAACCTTGCATACTTTGAGGGAGCATTTTCACTTGGAGCGTCAAGACTTCTCAGAATCAAAAAAGAGGCTCAGGGATTTCTTTCTTCTCCCTCAGCACAAGCCTTTAGCCATTCCCCCTGTTTTAGACATTGTGGATGATGTGTTTTCGGAGACGAGCCTGACCCTTGACTCGTTACCTCCGGCTCCCAGTAAGCCTGACAGATATTACAGGGTCCCTGACTCTCATAAATTTTTGTTTAGAAACCCTGCTGCTGATCCCGAAACTATTTCACAGGGTCCAAAGGGAGTTAAGGCCTCAATAGCAAAAAACCCTACCCCCTCCGACAGAGATTCAAGGGCACTGGACAGATGGGGAAAAAAGGTTTATACATCTGCAACCTTGGCAATCAGGGCCTTAAACTGTCAATTTCATATGCTTAAGTACCAACAACATGTTATGGAATTGCTGAAACAGAAAATTATGTTGATTTCAGAATGTACAGAAAATAAGGAATTGCAGGAATTATTGCATGCAGCTGAACAAGTTGGAAAGCATACTTTGCAATGTGGTTTTGATTCTTTAGAGGCCTCCTGCAGGGCCACAGTTACTGGATCTGTGATTAGGGGGCATGCCTGGTTAAAGGAACAAAATTTGCCTGATCATGTTAAAGCTAAATTACTAGATGCACCTTTACAACATGATTCTCTGTTTGGTATTAAGGCAGAAGAGGTTTTAAAGAAAATGGAAGACAAAGCTAAGTCTATGAAAACTGTTAAAGATTTCCTACAAGTGCAGCCACCTAGATTCAGTAGACACTGGCCTACAAAAAACTGGTCCTTTCCTGTGTCAGACAGAGCTCAAAGGGGCAAACCCAGACGACCTAAGGGTTCCAGGTACCAGGCTGAAGACTCATACAGGTCAAAGCAATGGGGCGCATCCGCCTCCAAATCTGGAGGAGATAAAGCGCAAACCTACAGAAAGCAATCCCAATGACTTCCCTCTGCCTACACCAAGTACTTATCTTTTGGCAGCACCCATAGGGGGACAATTAGCACTTTTTGCTCAGAATTGGCAGTTAATAACCCAGGACAAGTGGGTACTAAACATCGTATCACAGGGATACAGATTCCATTTCCACACTCTGCCAATGACAAATGGTTGGCCAGATCTGCCAAAAAACCAATGGGCATAGGCACAGAAACAGGTTACGTCCCTCATGGATATGGGGGCCATTCAAACAGTACCAGAACAGGAAAAAGGACAAGTTTTTACTCAAAACTGTTCTTGGTACCCAGAAAGGACAAGGCCTGGCGGCTAATACTGGATTTATTGAGTTTGAATACATACCTGGACATTTCAAAATTCAAAATGCTCACTTTGCAACAGCTTCTGCCCATGCTGGGCAAGAGGGCTTGGCTGGTGACTTTAGACCTAAAAGAGGCATACTTGCATGTCCCAATAAGACAGTCATGCAGAAGATACCTCAGATTCAAGGCTGGCTTAATGCATTACCAATTCTCTGCACTGCCCTTTGGCTTATCTACTGCGCCCAGGGTCTTTACAAAGTGCCTGGCACCAGTAATTGCATTTTGCAGACAAAGAAGAATTCAAATATACCCTTACTTGGACGACTGTCTCATTCAAGCAGAGAACAAGGACTCTCTTCTATGACACCTGGCATTTGTGAAAAGGCTTCTAACATGCGTAGGGTACACGATAAACGAAAAGAAATCACAACTGGTACCCTCTCAAAAGATAACATTCCTGGGTGCAAGCTTGAATACAACTGCCCAGATGGCTTACCTCACGCCAGATGAACAAAGGCAACTGACTACTTACTTCAAACTGATGGCAACAAAAACCCAGTCTTCTGCAAGACAAATTCTGCAGGCTTTGGGCTTCATGGCATCCTGCATCCTACTAATTCCATATGCAAGACTGCATATGAGGAAAATTCAATGGTACCTAAAAGGTTTATGGAGTCAACATTCACACAGTCTGGAAATAATGATTCCTCTCATTCCCTGTCTGCAACAGGAGTTTCTATGGTGGGCAAAGGCCTGTCACTAAAACATGGGACGGCCCTTCACGCTACCCCCTGCCAGCCAAACCTTAAAAACAGATGCATCAGATTATGCCTGGGGGCCCACATGGCAGGAAGATGCATTCAGGGCATATGGGCACCAAATCAAATGCATCTACATATCAACCAGAAAGAGATGCTAGCTGTTCAAAATGCCATAATAGCCTTTAACAACTTACTTCATCCAGGATAACTACTGATAAAGATGGACAACACCACAGTCATGTGGTATATAAACAAGCAAGGGGGCACACACTCGTACCCCCTTTGCAGATTAGCCATGGCACTGTGGGACACAGCTTTGACCTACCAACTACATCTTCAAGCTCAATTCCTGCCAGGAAGACAAAACACTCTGGCAGACGATTTAAGCAGAAACCTTATGGATCCTCACGAGTGGAAACTAAACCCACAAGTCTTCAGCATGATAACAGAGAAATGGGGGAACCCAGGCATAGATCTATTTGCCTCTCCTCAAAATTATCAGACAAGCATGGAAAGTGGATGCCCTATCCTTCAGTTGGAAAAACCTATCAGTTTACGCCTTTCCTCCTCTGCCTCTTCTACCCAAGGTCCTCCTAAAAGTCTGTGTGTGTGTGTGTGTGTGTGTGTGTGTGTGTGGGGGGGGGGGGTATTCTTCAAAGATGATATTAATAGCCCCAGACTGGCCCCACCAATACTGGTACCCAATCCTAAGGAACTTGTCTCAATACCCAGCTTGGACCTTGCCTCAAAAACCATAACTACTGTCCCAGCAAAACAATCAGATCCTGCACAATCATCTACAGACTCTGAACCTGGCATCATGGCTAATCTTGTAATCATACAAATGTGACACCTCTCAGTAAAGCTGTGATGGATGTCATTTTGGAAGCCAGAAGGCCTAGTACTAGAAAATCCTATGCTGACAAATGGAAGAGATTCTGTGCTTGGAATCAAGAACAAGGAACTGATACAGCAGAATCACATATTCCTCAGATATTACAATACTTAACTGAGATGCTTGACAAAGACCTATCTTTCTCATCAATCAAAATCCATGCCTCTGCCATGTCGGCTCATTACAATACAGAGCCACCAATCTTTTCTCATCCTTTACTAAAGCAGTATCTTAGAGGAGCCAAAAATGTAAGGCCTCCTAGAAGATCACCATTACCTGCATGGGACCTCAATTATGTGTTGGAAAAGCTCACCCTGCCTCCATTTGAACCAGCTGCTACCGCTGATATAAAGTTCTTATCATGGAAGACAGCTCTGCTACTAGCAGTTACTTCAGCAAGAAGAGTTTCAGAGCTACAGGCCCTCATGGCTGTAGAGCCTTTTATCATATTTTACCCAGACAGGGTGTCTCTGAGGACAAATCCTACTTTTATGCCTAACGTTGTTTCCATTGTAGCTCTTAACCAAACAATTCATCTGCCAACTTTTTATCCAAATCCGCAGAACAAAGGGGAGATAATTCTGCATTCCTTGGATGTACACAGACAGCTAAGATTCTACTTGAGCAGGACTAAAGCTCTAAGAAAAACTGAGCAATTACTAGTGTCATATGCTGCAGGATCAGAAGGGAAGGCTATTTCAAAGCAGACAGTTTCAAAGTGGATAAGCCATTGCATCCGTTTCTGCTACTTACACCATGGCAAGCCTGTGCCCAAAGGCATTAGGTCTCACTCCACCAGGGCTGCAGCTACTCCAGCAGCCTTTCTCAGAGGAGTACCAACCAAGGACATTCTAGAGGCTGCTACTTGGAGTTCTGTTCACACCTTTACAAAGCATTACCATTTGCCTCTCTACTCTAAGTCCAGGGCAGGCTTTGCCACTGCAGTGCTGCAGGGCCTTATCACCTCACCTAATGCTGTTTAGCTCCAGCCTCCCAACCATAGCTTTGGGATTCTACAAAATGACTGCAACAGTGAAACACGAAGAACATAGTACAGTTGTGTACACTTACCATAAATGTAGATGTTCGAGTGTATTCACTGTTGCAGTCTAGGTTACCCTCCCGCCATCCCCGTGTCATTCTACAGTTTACCTTTCCTTCTCTATCTTCTACAACCTATGTGGTGTATTTGCTTGTAGATGAAGGTAAAGTTTATATTGATGCATATATATATATATATATATATATATATATATATATACACACACACACATATGTAAATATTTATAATATTGCTACCTTTTTGGGGGCACCTGACATTGGGGGCAAGAAAAACTAAAGAAAATGGCATCGGCTGCATGTTTTATACCTCTGACAACCTGACGTCATGGAAGAGAAGACAGCAACTGATGCAGGACCCAAGACTTTAGAATTCAGGCTGACTGAGGGCAACCTGCCAGCAGATTACCCAAATGTAATGACTGCAACAGTGAATACACTCGAACATCTACATTTATGGTAAGTGTACACAACTGTACTTTCAGAAGGGTGCCCTTATGTTTCTGACCCCATCACATCAGGGACCCCCTTCAGTGTCTACTCCTTCACTGCCTCGACCTGAGGTTTCAAGAGTTCTCGGATCAGAGTGCTCCGGGTCCACCTATGTTGGCTCTGAGAAGACTGGTGTCTTCAGATCCAATGATGACTCTGAGCTTCTTAGCTCTGAAATGTTTAGATCCAGATGGCTCTCAGAGCCGAGGCTTTCATGTCGGAGCTTTTGGGGGTTAGAATGACTCCGAGATTTTCTGAGCTCTCTCTTCCTCTAGATGCTTTGGAGCTTGATAGCTCGGTTCTGGCATCCTCCACAGGCAAACAACCTGTGGGGTGGTGGCAAACCAGGGACTATCGCTCTCTGCTCTGTTGGTCTTCTCCTCCCTTGGGAGGTCAGCTTTTGAGGTGGTGAAAAGGGTCTTCTCTGTGTCCAAAAATCAGGTGGGTCCACCTCTGACCACCCAGCTGACCTTGTCATGTGATCCTCACTGTTCTACACCTCAGGGACAGCTGGCCCATAGCTTTCAGTCTACCCAATCTGGGATCCCTAGCTCTTCTAATACTTCTCCAGAATACCCCACTGAGGAAGTCCCTAGCAAGAGACAGTGTAAGAGGAAACATCTGGACTCGCCCGAAGAGTCTCTCGCCACTGATACGACTTTGAAGGAGAAGGGTCTCCCAAATCACCATAGAAGCCATCTCCTTTGCAGACATCCACGAGCTCCTGAAACAAAAGGGTGGTTGGTCTGCCTACAGCCCATCTGCTGAGGAGTCGTTATACCTGGAAGCTTTTGGGACTGACCTGTCTACCTCCCAGGTGGCCCTGCCTCTCCACAAATTGGTGGATTTAATTTGTCGGAAGGTGTGGAAGGAACCTGACTTGACCAAACCCATCCCCGAGAGACCAGATAAGATTATGGCACCTCCAGTAGAAAGGCAGTATTAGAGTAAGGGCATACTGGTTGATGCCATGGTTGTGATGGCAACTACTAAAAAAGAACTCGCTGAAGAGAGTTCATCAATTCATCCCCCTAACAGAGTCCAGGGTGATGGACAGACTGGGGAAGGGGTATATGCTTCGGTGACATTTGCCATACGTTTGCTGAATTATCTAGCCCACTTCACAAGACTGCAAAGGGACTTAGGAATTTTCTAGCTCGTTAGCAAGGATCACTACGGAGGAGGTCCAAATTTCTGTGGCCCCTCGATTGACTACTTTACAATCAGTTGTGAACTCAACAATGAGGCTCATCTCCAGTGCAACAGAAGGTGCCTCACAGGTGGCAGGTTTAGGCTGATTCATGAGGTGACAAGCCTGGATGTGGCTGTACGACTTCACAGAGCCTTTTAAGTTTTCTTGGATTTTTGGTTTGATGGATTTTCGCTTTTCGGACCCATTGTAAAGGAAACCTTCTCCAGGTGTGAAAAAGATGGGAGACCTTGTCTGCTGTTGGAGTACATTTTTCGGCCCCTCTAACAAACCTTTTCTAGGAATCAGCAGGGGGGAGCCACAAGATGTGGTTTAAAAAAAATCTCAAGGTCCTTTCCCTGACACATGTGGAACTGGTTCTCCCAGAGGCAGAGGGGGAAATGGTAACAACAGAAGACTCCCTCGTGACAGAGGAGGCCTACAGAATACAGGGTCCAGAGATAGAAAGGCCTTATCAGCGCTCCTGAAAGGAGGCCCGATTGTCTTTTTTCCTTGCATGAAACAGCCTGGCTAAGTATAACAAATGACATTTGGCTGCAGAGAATTATTACCAGAGGTTATACCATACCCTTTTTCCTTCTGTCCCCATCAGTAACAAAGTTCCCCTATGTTCCATTCAGTCAAAGGGAGTCAGCAAATTCAGCAGTTGCTAGCAAAAAGTCATTCAAGAGGTCCCACCAGACCAGATAGGATCTGGAACTTGCTCAAGGTTCTTTTTGGTCCCAAAAGAGGCAGGGGACTGGAGACCAACTTTGGATCTCAGTGTGATAAACAAGTCGGTCACGCACACTAGGTTCCAGATGGTCATGGTACAGTCCACTCTACCCTTTTTGAGGAAGGATGACTGGTTGTGCTCGCTAGACCTCCAAATGCATGCTATCACATAAAGATGAGCAGATAGCCTAGGAGGTACTTACGCTTCTGAATGGGAGCCAGTCACTACCAGTTAGCACTGCCCTTTGGTCTCACCACAACCCCTAGGATGATTAGCAAATGCATGGCAGTGGTAGCCCATCTAAAGCTGCAAGGAATCTGGGTGTTCCCATATTTGAATGACTGGCTCATCAACTCCCCAAACAGACATCAGTTAGTACAAGTGAGAGGCCAGATACAAAAAACTTGCTTAACTCTAAGGATCATAGTAAATCATGACAAATCACACTTACAACCCACCCAGAAACTTCATCACTCTGTCTATGCTTGTGTCCATCCCATTACTATGAGTACGAACATCAGAAACCAAGTCAGGAGAATAATTTGCAGCACAAAGATATCGGCCAGAAAAGTCCTGCAGGCTCTAGGTTCCATGACGGCAGCTATAACTTTAGTACCCCTAGCAAGGTATCACAAGAGAGTTTTACAGTGGATACTACAAACCCAATGGTCCTTTTTCGCTCAGTCTGTCTACAGAGATAAGGGTGACTCACATATGCAAAAAATACCTCTCATGGTGGGCACAGTCATGCCAGCCCCAATAAGGTCATCCGTTCATACCCCCACAGCTCAAGGCCATAGTAACCATGGACGCTTCTCAGATGGGGGGAGCATTATCTGTAACAGACAGTCCAAAGCAATTGGTCCTCTGTAGATGCCAACCTGCATATCAGTGTTCTTGAAATGAGAGCGGTGCTTTTGGCATTGCAAGCATTCCAAAACTCTCTCCCTCTTGGGGCAATTGCAATTCAAACAGACAATGTGTCAGTAGTTTGATTTTTCAACAGGCAAGGAGGAGCCAAGTCTTATCCCCTGTGTCAAGAAGCTTTCAGAATGTGGCAGTGGGCAATGGCCTTCAACTACTTTCTGGTGACAGTGCACATTCTAGTACGTCCAATCTGATAGCAGAAAACCTAAGCAGGTCCATTCTATTACCCATAAAGTGGTGAAATTTTTTTTTTTATCCATGGGGTCGGCCTTGCTGTGATCTTTTGCATCTTCCCTGAACAACAAATGCAGCAGCTTCTTTGCCCTAATCACCCCAGCAGGGTAGTCACCAAGGGAAGCTGTTCTCCACAATTAGTCTCTTAGTCTGTTGTGTACCTATCCCCAACTCCCTTGATCCCTAAATTCTTACAGAAGGCAGCCAGATTGAAAAGCAGAGTAATCCTCATTGCACCTTACTGGCCTCGACAAGTGTGGTTCCCCTTTCTTTGGCCTTGCCTACTATGTCCACCTTGGATTCTGGATCTGACTCCAGACCTTTTGTCCCATCCTACAGTACTGATTCACCCAGACCTTCCCAAGCTCAGACTGACTGCATGGTGTCTCCAATTCCGTTAATGGCCAGGCAAGCTATGCTTTCTTCCCCAGTCCATTCTGTTCTCTTATCATCCCATAAACCTTCTGCTAAGAAATTGTACAAAAGCAAGTGGAAAAGATTTGTTTATTGGATGGAGCAAAATCCCATAGAACCCTTTACAACTCCTATATATGCAGTCCTTGAATTACTAGTAGAATTGTTTAACAAAGGAGCAAGTGCATCTATTATTAAAGATCAGCTAGTAGCAACTTCAAATTTCCATGTGGGATTACACATTTCTTCCTTGGCTTCTGCAAACATTTGTAAAGTATTTCTGAAAGGTACTCTTTTGCTAAGACCTCCCTTTAAGGACCCTGTTCCCCCATGAGATTTAAATCTAGTACTGCAGACCCTCACTCAATCTCCCTTTGAGCCTGCAGCCAAATATAATTTAAAATTCCAATCTTGGAAGACAGCCTTTCTGGTTGCTATAACCTTGGCCAGGAGAATATCAGAACTTTCATGTTTTATCCTCCAAACCCCCTTGACTAGTCTCTTACAAGGCTAGGGTTACCTTATGGACCAATGCCAACTTTCTACCAAAAGTGATGTCAGAATCCCGTATTAATCAGGCCATTCATCTTCCAGTATTCTTTCCAAATTCCAGTAGCAATGGAAAATTCTTGCTGGATTCATTGATGTTCATAGACAGCTATGTTACTATTTGCATCATACTAAGGATTTCAGGAAATCATACCAACTTTTCATTTCCTTTGCACACCATAGGTTGGGGCAACCTGTCAATCGATAGATAGCCAGATGGATAATGGAATGTATTTGTTTGGTGTGTGCAAAATTGAATGTGTCCCTCACAGACCTGCAAGAGCTCATTCTACCAGATCTGTGGCAACTACTACATTTTTTTAGTCCAGAGCTTCCATGGATGATGTTTGCGCACCTGCTACATGGTCAAATCCACATACCTTTATCAACCACTACAAATTAGATCTGGTCTCAAGGGGAAGAACAGCGTTTGGCTCGGCTGTTCTCAGGAACATCCTTCCTTAGGGTCCACCCAGGTCTCAGGTAGCTGGGGACTCTGTCCCATAGGTTGAGGATGAATGAAAATTGACAACATCAGATAAAGAAGTTATGTACTCACCATAAAGTTATATCTGTGTTGTCCATTTTCATTCAGCCTCACCTCCCCACGCGCCAACCATTTGGCCATTTTTGTTCAAATTCCTTCTGACAAGAAATGTGTGTGAGGACACAGTCAGCATCCCTTGCTCCCCTGGATTTGAACTCCAGTGATGGCATCTTGCATAATTCTTTGTTTATAGTTTTTTCTCAGCTGTATATATTATATGAGGTCTGAGGGGACCAGAACATTGTGCGTAGGGAGCTTAAGAGTTTGGCTTTCGCTAGCTGTAGTAATGGCCGAGTTGGTTCAGAGTCCCATAGGTTGAGGATGAATGAAAATGGACAACACAGATGGAATGTTATGGTGAGTACAGAACTTCTTTTTTTAGTTCTGATACATGCTATAGGGTTAACCTGCTGTTCTGTAGATATGTACAGCAGCAGTATGAGCCTACTAGCGCACTGACCCGCTCCTTTTCTTTATGTTTTGTAATATTGCTCTTGAAAGTGACTGCTAAACTCAATCACACAGATGCAGTTTGGCTCCTGAATTAGATGAATGTTATGCTTAATTTTTTTAACACTGAATCTCTTTGAGCTAGAAAACAGAACTAATACTAGCTTGGAAAAATGTTTTCAGCAGAAGTGACCTCTGCAAGGAAAGTATCTGACTTAGGAGTAGTAATGTACAACAAAGCTATATTTAGTTTTCCCTCAAAATATTTTCTTTGAAGATAGACCTTGCTTTTATGCCGTTGGTGATTTCAGAAAGAAATCTTCATTAGATCACCTCGCCATAAATTTGTCAGAGCAGAAGAGATGAAAGGTTATTGTACATTTTAATGTGGTATGAATAACCTTAAAAAAAAGGCAAAACTGCTTTATTAACAAAGTTCAATTAATGGTGAGGTGAGATCATATTCTGTTATTTCCCGTGTATATTTTTAAATTGTTTCTCTGCATAGTCTGTGTTAGGCTGCTGTTTACAAGGATGTGTCAGCATTAGTTACACATTAAACTTTGTTTTTTTTGGTTACTAGGTAGAATACAATTTGTCAAGGTGTTGTATTTTGAAGTGCAATTAGACTGATTTGAAGCCATTCTGCTGCAGCTGTCTTACAGCAAGTTGTCAAAGACTAAGTAGACTAGCAAGGTTGTCCTGACTTAAATAATCTGTATTGGTCAAGTCTCAACTAGATCATGAGCTTCTGTGAGGTGAGGGCTCATGTTTGTGCAATGTAGGGCAGCATTGTGGCTCAATAGCCAGATATCTGTATATGTCTGTCTCGCATATCCTTGGTCTTTGGGTTTAATCCTGACTTCCAGTGACTGTCTGTGTGAAGCTTGTATGTTCCTATCCATGTGTGTGTTTTCTTTTAGGTTTTAAGTAAGTAGCTTCATTTTATATATGTATTTATTACTTAAAGGTACAGTCCCAGAGATTTTTTGTTTTGACTTTTGTCTTTATTTACAATTTCAGTCTGGCTTTCTGAGCATGTCCCAGCTTTGGTTGTGGGTGTTGGGGGAGGGGTGCTTACAGGAAGTTTCAATGGTCTCGCACTATCTCAAATTGCAGTTGTACTCGCATCTCTCACCGAGTCATTCATTAGCTTTCACCTCTGCTTTTTATTCGCAGAGAAAAGTAGCCTTTCAGGACTTTTATAACCTCACTTGCTGCTTATTACCTTGCAGGAAGGCATGTGAGCAATGCAAAGCTAAAATGTTAGTAAACAGTTTTCTGTGTATTTGTTTATTTGACATTTGTAAACTGGGTTAGTCTGACTGGGCAGATACCCTTTTACAGCAGAGACCTGAGGAGATAAGCTTCGATAGAAATGTTAAAATACAGTAAGTATTAAACATATTAACAGAGGAGGAATATAGTTTTGTCTTGTACATAGAAAAAAAGCATTAAACAAAAAAAATTGTAGAAATACATTACAGAGAGTTATGTCGCACATAATCAGGTTATAAATCATAACAATAGTAAAGGAACAATCTTAGTTTAAACAAATTACACCATCGATGTTGAGATTCAGAAAAAGTCAAGGAGTAAAATAAGATAGTAGATGTAAAGTAGTGCCCTGTTAGTTATATAGAAAGAGTCAGAGTCAGAGATGTGGATTGTAGAGATGCAAAGGAGAATACAGCAATGCGAAGAACCTATGAGAGTTGGCCACTATGGTTCAAGTTTTTAAGCTTTTATTCTGAGGAAGTTTGTATTTTATAAACGAAAGAGCTAAATAAATACTTGAGAGTGGATCAGTTTGCCTATTGCCTTCATTTGTGTTACTTCTACAGTTTGTGTGTGTCATGGAAGTTTTGAGGCAGGAGGAGTTGATGTTGAAATTCTAGCCAGTGGAGTTTTTTATAGAACGGCAGTGGTGTGAGCGAAATTGGAAATTACTGGCAAATCTAGCTATTTTATTGAAAGTGAGTTCAAGTTTAGATGACAGAGTCTGTTGGAGGTTAGTTAAGATTGAGGCGGCATATTATAGGTTAGGGAGTAGGTCGGCCTGAGCTAAGGACGGTTTAGATTCTTGTGTTAGGAATTATTTGTTTCTATAAAGCTGAGTTTTTGGTGGGTCTTTTTAATGCAATTATTGATGCAGATTTCAAATTTAAGTTCACCATCTATGAAAACCCCAAGCAGTTTAGTGTGCGATTCAACCTTGATAGTAGTGTTGTTTAGTGAGGAAACTGAGAAGGTGGATTTCCGGTGTTGGAGAGAGCGGAGAAGTTTAGTTTTGTTAGGGTTAAGTAGAAGTTGGTTGGTTGGTTGTGAGCCATTTTTCAACAGAGTGCAAGGATTCTTGGGTGAGGGTGAGTAGGTGAGGTAGATTGTCAGAAGTAGAAATGACAGAAGTAGAAATGATAGTAGAGTCATCAGCATATTGTATTAGTGTGGAGCGTGAACAGGATTGGTAGAGATTATTAGTAAAGATATTGAATAACAGGGGCACCAGGATGGAGCCTTGAGCTTCCCCTGTTTGAACAGAGAGGATGGTGAAGTTGCAGAGAGCCATTTAACAGATTGTAGTCTTTTAGGTAACTAGAGAACCAGCTGAGAGTAGAGATGGAAAGATTAAGGTAAGCTAGTTTGGACAGGAGGAGGTTGTGGGATACAGTGTCAAAGGCTTCAGAGAGATCAAGGAACAGGCATCTGACTCATTTTATTGTTAAGAGATGTGGAGATAGAATGAGTAAAGATATTAGTGCAGTAATTGTGCTATGATGACGAAAACCATGTTGTGTGGGGGTGAGGAGGTTTTCTTTAATGAGATGTGTAGTGAACTGTGTATGTATGTATGCACTTTTCAAGAATTTTAGAAAGGGGTGATAGAACTGCAGTAGGCATAGAATTAGAGGGGTCAGTGGAGTTTCCACCTTTATGTAGGGGAATAACATAGAATTTCTTCCAAATGTCAGGGACAAGATTTTCCTGAATTGATCTATTGATTAGTATGGAGATGGGATAGGCAATGGAGGAAGCTACAAGTTTGAGGTAGAGAGGTGGCACATTATCGGCAGAAGGGGAGCAGGGTTTACATTTATTGAGGAGTGATTTGATGTAAGAAGTGGGGTTAGGCTTAGGAGAAAAAAAAGTTGTGTAGGAGGGTGTTGGAGGTGTCAGGGTGGGATTTTGTGTTTGACATTGTTAATTTCTGGATGGAGTCTATGAAAAAGGTATTCAGAAGAGTGGCAGTCTCAAGAGGAGAGCTGTTATGGGAGGGATTAGGTGAAGATGGGTTCCCTGTGTGTAAGAGCTTGTTGATGGTACACCAGAATTTTGGGGGTTTAGAATGGGGGGGGGGTTCTGTGGATTAAGGTAAAATGTTTTTTGTCTAGGTTGATATGTTTTTTAGTTAGATTTTGAACCTCTCTATAGAGCTGGAGATTGGAAGGAGTTTTGAGTTTACACCAAGTTTTTCAAGCACAGTTTCTTCTATGAATGAGAGAGTGTCTTTACTTATCCAGGGGGCAAAGTTGGTTTCCACCCTTATTTTCTTGATGGGGGCCAAGGAATTAAGAGTGTTAAGGAAGATACTGTTACATTTCAGAACAGCTTCTTTAAGGGAGAGATCAAAAATAAATAAACGGTTGATGGTGGAGAGAATTTGATTGAATACGTCAGAGCTGAAGTTTGATAGGTTGCGACAGTCTCTAGATGTGTGTGATTTAGATATCTGGGGGGAGCGCCTCTGGACGGAAGTAGGGAGATGATCACTAAGTGAGTCATTGAGAATAGAGGGGTTATGGTAACGGTCAGGGTGGGAGGTGAGAATCCAGTCAAGGGTAGTGCTAGTATTGGATTGTTGATTAATACAAGTAGGGGAGGTGATGAGCTGGGAAAAGCAATATAGGTTAATGCTAGCAGTGGGAGAGTTAGAGGACAGAGTATTCCAATCGATGTTAACATCACCTAATATGGCTTCACCTAATATGGCTTTATAGTAGATAGTTTGTGAGATCCATGTGAGAAAGAATTTAAGGATAGGGATGTTGTTGCCAGGAGGTATATAATTGTCAGAGACGGCAATTTTTTTTGATTGTTTGGATTACAGTTGACAATGATTATTTCAGCTGGGTGAAAACTAGGAGGATTATAAAGTAGGGGAAAGAAAGGAGAGATGTACTGAGTATAGTATAGCTACCCCTCCCCATTTTTTCATAAGTCTGTCTTGGGGAAAGATAATATAGCCAGGGAGTAAGATTTCACTATCAGATATATGTGGGATTTTAGCCATGTTTCAGAGATGGAGAGAATGTCTAGGGTGTGAAGTGATATCCAGGAATGTAGCTCAGTGACTTTATTTAGAGTGCTATTGATATTGAGAGCTATAATTTTGAGGTTTTTGGTAGTTGTGGTAGTGTATGATTGGGGGCTGATCTGTGGAGAGGAATACATTTTGGGATTGGAGGGAAGAGTGGAGTTAGTGGTAAGGCCTGGATTGCCTGAATTGGGGTGTATATCCCTAGAGAGAAGCAGGCTAGATATTAAGACTTTTGGAATAGAAGGGAGAGGGATGATATAAAAAGATTTGGTTTTAAGTTTGGTAAGGGGAGTGTGCTCAGGAGAAAATTTAATTTTTTATAGATAGGCAGTATGAAGAGAGAAAAGAGAGGGTGTAATAGGGAATGAGTAGGATACTGGGGAAAGACAATGTGGGTATGGAAGGGTAGGGCCCTGGTAGAGGCAAGGTGGGGAGTGATGGTAGGATGTGGAGACTGAGAGAAATGTAAGCAGTGTTTTAGACAGAAGTAGATGTAGCATTTTGTCTAGAAGGATGTAAGGGTGTGGGCAGGTTAGCTGGTTTGAAGAGCAATAAGGATGGGTTTTGTAAAATATAAAAGTAGATATAGTATTAGTTAAGTCTGTGAAGTATAAAGGTAGGTAGATTAGTAACAGTTAAAGAAGGGGTTAGGTGGTAGAACAGGGAGTTAATGGGTGAGATATGAGAGATACTGTGCAGTTATTGGTGAATGGATGAATTGCAGGGAGAGTGAGTGGGTGGCTTTACTGGTAGAGTATAAATGTAATTGATGTCAGTGTGGGTGGGAAGTAGTGTAGGGGAGCGGAGTGAGTGCAAGTGCAGTGAGGGCAAATGGAGTGAGACTACACCAGCAGAGTTTCAGTGCAGAGTATCCAAAGAAAAACAGTAAGTTTTATGTTTTGTATTATAACCAGTCAAATCTATGATGGAAAGTCATCAATAGTTATTTGTAGACAAGTCTTTTTACTTAAATTACATTTGTTAAATTATAATACTTCATGGAAGTGTGTGCTAGGCTTACATTTGCACGAATGCAATGCAGGTAGTAAAAGTATGATAGAGTGGGGAGTGTAGAGATGAATGTGGGTAAAGAGGGGGAGTCAGGAGTTATACACAAGTTAGATGGACCACGTGAAGTAAATTTAGTGATGTCAAGCCAAGTATTGTCAGGGTCCACTAAAACATGGGAGAAAAGATGGACAGGGGAGCATCACAGTGATGTGCTACAGCCAAACTTGGTTCTAATAACTGGTAGGCTAAACAGAATTAAATGTTCATAGGTTCATACTAGGCTATCTGCCCTAGGGCATTTATAAGCCTAGCCAGAGTGTGTTTGGCTTTCGCCACCCATTTTAAATGAATTTTGCTATGCCCTTTTTCAAGGTTAGTATACTGTGCCTCTGTCTAACAGTGACACAGAAGTGATACCCAGGGTGAACCTACGATCTCCCATCCACTCATCAAGATTCCTCTTGAAGAGAGTCAATGAGGGACTCTGGAATAAAATCCCAGTCCAGGTTAGGCAGAGTGAAGGAAGCCTCTGGGTTATGAATCTGTCCCTCCAGCATGTCCTATTTATTTCAGTGCTGAGGTTCAAGTCTCTCGAGGGCATAGCTCGATGGGATTTGGATTTTCTGAGGTGCAGCATGTCCATTAATTCCGGGTTGGACATGGCTTTATACGTCAGGCACAGATTGCCTCTGAGCAGGCGATATGCCACTGAGTAGAGCTGGAATTTCTTTAACTGGGCAGCATATGGCATCTGTTTGAGCCCTTTGATCCTCTTGGTGAGGTACTTTTGGGGTCTTTCCAGTTACTGCAGGTGTCTGGTAAGGTACATCCCAAAAGGGGCATTGTACTCAATTATGGGCCTGATGAGGGATGAGTAAAGAGGCACGATGACCTCCCCTGATCTAGATGTGAATCCCTTCATGATTAGGTGGGTTATATAAAATGTTTTTCTAACCACTTTGGCCACGCAGTTCTCAAATGAGAGATTGCTATCAACTTGGGTCCCCAGGTCCCTAATTACTTCTTCCATACTTAATGGATTACCACCTATGTGGCAATTTGTGGGCACTTTGTTTTTGCCAAAGGGGATGACTATACACTTTTTGGCGTTTAGTTGAGGCCATGGCTCTGGCACCAGTTGTCTGTTTCTATGAGGCCCTTTTGTAGGATGCTTGTGTCGGCTGGAGAGTCGATTATAGCGCCTAGTTTGCAGTCATCTGCGAACTTGGTCAGCCACAGTCCTTCCGTGTTGGCCTGTACCTCCGAGAAATATATATCGAACAAGAGAGGTTCCAGGACTGAGCCTTGTGGGAAGCCACTTGTAACTGGTTTGGAGTCTGACATGGCTCCAGCAATTCTAACCATGTGGGTTCTGTCTTTGAGCCAGTTTGCAACCCATCTAGTGACATAGGGGTTTATATTTAAGCTGGTGAGCTTATCTATAATGCCTGAGTGGGGTATTGTATCGAAGGCTTTTGCGAGGTCCAGGTAGGCTGTGTGGACAACCTTCCCCTCGTCAATGGCCTTGGTGACTGTTTCAAAGAAATCGACCAGGTTTAAGAGGCAGGATCTGCCCTTAACAAAGCCGAACTGGGTAGGATCTAGTGTCTGTAGGTCCCCAATATCTTTATTTATGAGGTCCATGATTATCCTTTCCATAGCTTTGCAGACCAAGCTAGTCAGGCTTATGGAGCGATAGTTTCCAGAATCTGTTGAGGCACCACCTTTGTGGAGAGGGACCACTGTTGCTGTACACCACTCTTTGGGTACATATCCTGTAGTATTTGGGTTTAGCTCTTCTTGGAGCTCATGTAGGATGCAGCCTGGGACACCGTCTGGTCCCATTGATGCTGTGTTTTTTGCTTTGGAGACGGCGGCTCTTACCTGAGCATCTGAGATGTCAGGGGGGCAGCACTCTGCTGCAATAGATATTTGCCCTTTTGATGGGGAGGGGGGGGAGTTTGCGCTGAACCTGTCAGCTAGGATGTTGGCAATGTCTGTGGGTTTGGTGTATTTTTTGTCATTTTGGACTAATTCTGAGCATATCTGGGAATTCCCATCCAGGTTCCTAACATAACTAAAGAAAGCCTTGTGATTATCCTTAGTGTCCTGTGCAATTTTTCTCTTGAAGCTGGCCTTAGACGATTTTATGAGTGCCCGTAGTTTTTTGCTAATACTGATCAGAGATGCCTTCCCTTTTTGGGATTTTGCTCTATCATGTAGTAGCTTCCTCCTTCTATTGTATAGTTTGTTTATGGCTGGGGTCCACCAGACAGGACGCCTGCCTTTGGAGGATTGAGTCTTGGTTTTATTTGGGATTGCATGATCCATGCATTCCTGAAGGTGTTCATAGAATGCGTTTATAAAGGATTCTGCGGTCTGGGACGTATTTTCCACAGGCCCGGGGGCTTTGAAGGATTCCACCTCGGTTTTGACGAGTGTGAAATTTGCTTTAGAGAAGTATTTCACTGTGGTTTTCTGGGCAGGGAGTGGGGTCGGGATGTGAATATCCAGTGAGATTAGTTTATGGTCTGATCTTACCAGTGAGGGATACACTTCTGCTCTGGAGCATAGAGCCTCCATGTTGGTGAGGATCAGGTCCAGTATGTTTTCCCCTCTTGTGGGAGTGGTAACAAGTTGTTCCATAGCGTTTGAGTTTATAAATTCTAGGAACCTTTGGGCTAGGGTGTTGGAGCTAGAGTAATGCTCCCAGTCTATGTTTGGGTAGTTGAAGTCGCCCAATATAATGGTGTTTGGAGAGACCTTCATATTTTCCAGTGTTCTCAGGAAGGCTGAGTGGGGTTCCGGGGTTTGGGAGGGTGGTCTGTAGCAGGCTATAAACTGGAAGGCAGTTTTACCCACTGTTGGTTGCACATGGATAGTCTCTGATGCTTCGTGCTGTGCCACCAACCTGGAAGTGTGGGTATCTTTGACAAATATTGATACTCCCCCTCCTTTTGTAGTTCGGTCCAAGTTTTGAGGCCGAAAAGCATGTTCATAATTCACATACAATAGATAGAGATGGAGATAAATGGGAATGTCCGCCGCTAGAGCAATCACTTGAGGGATAAATATTCTTCCAGGTGGGCTAGTGGTGGTTTAGTCCATGTGGTTAAGAAGGGGGCCTAGGAAAGGGAAAAAAAAAAAAAAAGAAGACAAAGGTGGATTGCAAGAATTATCAGGAGAGGGTTCAAGTAGAGGAGAAAAAGGAACAGGTTAGGAAGAGAAAGGTGGAAGGGGATATAAGTAGTTCAGGTAAAAATAGTGTAGAGAGAGGGGAGGAGAAGAATGCGGAGGTGATGAAATGAGAGTAAGTAGAAGGTAAACCAGAAAAAGCATTTGAGAGAAAGACTGTCTGAGAGAGAGAGAGAGAGGAACAGGGGGTATTAATAGAAAAGGCAGTACCTTACATATTAACAGTCTACTCCATATTCTAAATGCACTGTTCAGAACATAACTCTTTTGCAAAGAATAAAAAAAGGGAAAGCCAAGTACAAAAAAACACTAGTAAAAACGGCAGAAAATATACCTATAGTACTGTAATCATGCATAGGACTATTTGCAGAAAATATGGGGTAAATTAGGCTCTAAATTCCAATAGTACAATGCAAGACAATATAGGTAAATCTAGTAGTAAACAGAACCTCAATCCCACCAAACACTAATGGAAAAGCAAACAAAATATAGCCAACTAAACAAAGTAGTTAGAGTAGGACATAAATATAATTTGGCGTTCGGGGACTTAAATAATTGTATAGCAGTTAGTTTCAGTACAGTATATAGAAATTACTATACTATTCATGCCAAGAAACTTTGTATTCATACAAAACATTTACAGTACTACGCAATTCTCAGTATGTTAACAAGCTTGGGAAATGCAAATAATGTAAAGAGTACAAGAAAATAAGACTCGTTATTTAAATAAGACAACACAGACCACTGTAGAATAAAGACCTAAAAACAGAAATATAGATACAAATGTAACATCGACCTGCAAGGTCAATCAAGTGCTGGAAAATACTAAAAATTTAGAACCTCTTGATCTACAAATATTCACAGAGTCAGGTTACAGGTAAATCACGACTAATGAAAATTAGAGAAATATCAGAAAAGACAGCAAATAACAGCTTACGCTACCTAGTCAGTGTACGCATATCACCAAAATGAGGGCATAGTAAACTAAGAAAGATGGCACAGAATGCCAGAGTGAGTTTTAGAAACTGCAAGACATCATGTGAACTGGGATACTGTGTAAAACCTCATTACATATGCAGAATTTACCCACGTGTAAGGTCGCAGTGTTACAAAGGCAGAATTTCAGTGGAAAGTAGCCAAAGAAAACCAATCAGTAAGTTCTATATTTTGTATTGCAACCAGTCAAATCTATGACAGCTAGTCGGCAGTCGTTCTCTGTAGACAAATCTTTTTACTTAAATTACATTTGTTAGATTATAATACTTTCACAGAAGTGTGTGCTTACAGTTGCATGAATGCAATGCAGGTAGTAAAAGTATGATAGAGTGGGGAGTGTAGAGATGAATGTGGGTAAAGAGGGGGAGTCAGGAGTTATATACAAGTTTGATGGACCACATGAATCAAATTTAGTGATGTCAAGCCAAATATCACCAGGATCCACTAATACATGGGAAAAAAGATGGATAGGGGAGCTTCACGGTGATGTGCTACAGTCAAACCTGGTCCTAATAATAGGTAGACTAAGCAGAATTAAATGTTCATAATTCACATACAATAGATAGAGCTGGAGATAAATGGGAATGCCCGCCACTAGAGCAATCACTTGGGTGAATATTCTTCCAGGTGGGGGAGTGGAGGTTTACTCAATGTGGTTAAGAAGGGGACAATAGACAGAGCTGGTGCAAATGCTGGAGCTGGAGATAAAATTTCATATTTTATTTTGTGTAGATTTCTGAATACCAAGTGCTATGATGTTATGCATGACTGCCACTTGCTCTGTAGAAAACATCAGAATAATGCAAGTTTTGAATGGTAGTAGAAGCACCCAGGATTCACTAATCTTCCTGCATGGAAACGACCATTTAAGGGCAGTACGGCAGCAAGCTATGCATAATAATGAAGGCACGCTGCCTCTGCTACTAAATAGACACAGAGCATGGACGAGTGCAGGGGGTGTGTCTGAGAGCAGAGCTCTCACAATACACATGCCCCTGCACTCAAGAAGTACAGTTCGGCAATGACAATGAGCAAGAATGCTCATAGGAGGATGCATACCTCCCAACTGTACATATCTTCACAGAATGTCCAGATTTGTCACCCATACAGTTGGCCTGTACCCCATTTGTCCTGGTAAATCACTGGGATGATCTCAGGATTGAAGTCAGTAAATAATGGCAAACATTTCAGTTTCAGTCTTCAAATCCATCAGAAAACGTATATTAAAACAAATCCTGTTACACTAGCAACTTTCAGAGGTTTATAAGAGCAATATTTAAAATATGTCCGTAGCTGGACCTCATGTTGTCAAGCTTTGTCCAGATGATTTGCATGAAAAGGTTGAGGTATGGGGGTTTGCTAGGATGTCTGCCAAATGTGCAGATGCACGCAGGAATCCACAGCAATAATCGTAATCTGTTCCTTCCTAGAGAAAATAGCAGTAGAGATTTTTTTTTATTATTTTTTATCAAACATTAAATTTAACCGTAGGTGTGCGGGTTTGCCCATTGCTTAGCTACGCATACTGTAGCTTAAATAGCACAAGAAGATAAATAGCGAGATACATTCAGTTGAAGCAGTACTGCAGTAGTGTAGTTGTCAGAGCGTTCGCTTTGTGAGCAGTCATTCCCGGTTTGAAACCTCACTGTAGTAAATTCCATTTTCCATGTGAAAGCAATTTATGAACATTTTTTTTCTGTATAACCTAAAAATAACATATATTTGTGAACTGGAGTACTGCATTAAGTGCAGATGTGAAGTGTCATTGTAATAATGTGGTAGAATCCACAGATAAACACAAGTGCCCCATACAGTATATGTACACCTGAATCAGGGATACTAACTGAAGTTATAATGTGTAATGAATGATAAATCCATGGAGAGTCCAAATCTACCACTTTCCCCAAGAACCACGTTTCATGTCTTTCTAAATTAGTGTGGGGGTAAGCAGGAGTAAGCACTTTTAAGCAGTAGCAAGTGGGTTTAAGCCTTTTTGTGCCAGGGGTAAGCAATGCGCACACAGGTTAAGCAATTTTGAAGCTAACTCTCTGTAAGCATATTTAACCAGAAGTTAGCATTGCTTACCATCATGCAAACCCACTTACACCTGCTTAAAAGTGCCTTAATCACTCTGTATCCAACAGCCCCTGTTCTGCCCAGCAACAAAATAAACAGGCCTTGCAGGTCTTGAACCCAGGACCATGTACACTACAGTCACAGCAGTTAAACAGTAAGCCATCACAGCTGTACATAAAATTGAGGTATACCCAAACAGATCCTCACTATAGCAAAATCACAGTTTACATGTGAAAGGAATCTATAAACAGTTTTATGTTGTATAACCTGCCACATAATATATATATGTGAACTGGAGTGCTGCATTAAGTCCAGATGTGAGGTGTCATTCTAATAAATTGGTGAAATCCTCCAATAAACACAAGCACCCCATATAGTGTATGTACACATGAATCATGGATACCAAACAAATATATAACATGTAATGAATGATAAATCAATGCCAAACAGCAAATAGTGTGCAAATTTAAAACTAAACAATACTAAGCATTGCACACCTCTGATTACTAGGTGTAAGCAAGCGTAGCCTGGCTAAATAGATTTGCCCATTGGTGTGCCCCTTTAAGCAATGCCAACCTTAGGTAAGCAGGTTTGCCCATAGCGTAGCATTTTCAAAACCATCCAATCATGGCAAAGTGAGGCAAATTAGCCCTATTTAAACCCCACAGCTGGGAATACATCTCATAACTGGTTGCAGCTTCCTCCTGTAGGCACTATGGCCAGTGTTGGAGAAGGATCGCACTTCCGAGTGCAGTGCTGGGGCATCCAGGAGTCAAAAATCATGGCAGAACTCCTTGTTAAAGACAATGAACTGAGACTGCTGCAGGGCCAGTACCAAGGGTTCCCAATATAAAGCAGAAGCCTGGGAACTTCTTGCCCGTGACCGCACCAGTGCCACTGGCATCCCTCGAACTGGCGAGCAGGTCAGACATCACTTTGCCGGCCTGAAACGGAGGAAGAGGGAGCTCTTGGATCAGTGAATCCAAAAATCTAGGCAGACGGGTGATGTCCCAGCCATGTGTAAGTATCATTCTACTACCTGTTTAATAATTGCCAGCTCATGTATATTATGGATAGGTATGGCTAAATATTCCGCTTATGTCTTCAACAGTGGCAGCAGAGCAGACTGTGAATCAGGAAGCACATGCCTGTAGGCTGCAGAGGCTGTGTCATGAGACATGTTAGTAATAATCTTGCATGTACTGTCATAAGAAACAAATCTAAAAGTAGTAGAAAGTTAATTGCCATTATAAAATCTGTATTGTGTATGGGATGTATTGAATAAACCAAACAATATGGCAGGAAGAGTCTCATATAGGTTGTATGTAAATAAAAGAGTAACAGCCTGGCAATAAAGGTCTAACTACTGGACTGCTTGTGTTTACTCTGGTATCATATGGTAATGTAATGTTGCATTCTCGTAATAGTACTGTTGTATTACGCACTGTTACCCACACTGTGCTACATAAATAAAATGTGTAGGAATGTCTGTATATGGCTGTTGTAATCACAAGGTCATATTGTACAACTGAGAGAGACTTAGATAGAAAACAGTGAAAAAAATATACATCATAATCCAAATAGCACACTCAACTGAGACGTACAGCCATGGTTCGAATCCTGGGAGTGGTAGTAAGCTGTATGCAGAATCATACCCCTTAACTGTACAGATATTTTGTCAGAAAGTTCAGATAATTGGCTTAAGTTTCCTGCCTGTCACCCGGTCCCCCTGGCAAATCAGTGGGATGATCCCAGAAGTTTAGGCAGCAAATAATGACATACAACTGATTGTCAGATATCATAACTGTCAGAAGTATATCTATAAGAAGAAACATGTCACTATAGCAACTCACCAAGATGTTATGAGAGTAATACGCAAAGTATGTCCCATCTCCACCCCCATGTTGTGAAGCTATGACCAGAGTGTGTACAGAAGCAGAGTGAGACATATGTGCATAATAATAATAATGTGGAATCTGGTAATATGTGTGGCAACATTCAGGTAGTGTAAACAAACATTCCCTGCACAGGTGTGTCACATACAAAAACTGTGCCTAGAAATAAAAGATTGAAATCCTGGACTGGTACTGTTTAGTCTGGTATTGTATGGCATTGTTAGTGTTGCAGTTTCTCTGAATAATAAGGTATTACTCATCACTGTCATCCAGACTGTGCTACATAATAAAACTGTCTAGGAAACCCTGTATAAGAGTGTTGTAATTACAAGGTCATATTGTAAAACCATGGGAGACTTGTAGACAGAAATCAGAGAAGAGATACACAGCAATATCTATATAGCACACTCAACTGTGATGTACACTGTTTTATTTTTAGCAGACATAGCCATGGTTTGAATCCTGGGAGTGGTAGTAAGCTGTATGCAGAATCTGACCCCTCAACTGTACAGATTTATCCAGAATGCCCAGGTAATTGGCCCATATCTGCTGCCTGTTAACCTGTCCCCGTGACAAATCTGTGTGATGACCTCTGACATTTAGGCAGCATTTAATGACATATAACTGACTGTCAGAGCTGTAAATATTCAGAAAATGTATATGAAAACAAACCTGTCATTGTAGCAACTCACCAAAGGTTTATGAGGGCAATAGTCAAAATATGTCCCAGTTTAACCTGCATGTTGTCAAGACTTGCCCAGAGTGTGTGCAACAAGCAATTGAGATGTATGTCCATAACATCAAACTGGAATCTGGGAATATGCGTAGAAACAGTCAGGTAGTATTAACAAATAATACCTCCACAGGTATACCAGGTAAGAGGTGTATACTGCATGTAAAACAGTTCACGTATATAGTTGTCTACAAAACATACCACTGTCCAAATTAAGTCCATAGGGTAGTGTAATAATACCTGTAGGGTACAGATTACAGCACTGACCAAGAAAGTATTGAAAACGACAGGAATATACAAGTTGTTAATTGACATCTTTCTCTTCCCCCACCATATCTGCAACAGTAATCTAAATACACAACTCAATGGGCATATTTACAATTAAATCTACTGTCAGGACATATGTCCTATTGTTTGATAAATATTGAAATTTGTTTCCATGTATGTGCCATGTTGAAATACTCCCACGTTGGTGGCATGCTGCGATCAATGTACATGCATGCTGTTGTAATGGCCACTGTGATTCCATATATGCATGTGTTCTGTTTGCTATGCAACTGTTCCATATCTGGTGTTTTGGGTTAATGGGAATATCTATGCATGCTGTTATACCTAATCCTGGAATATGTTGACTATTACTAACCCAAATATGTTTTAAAATTGAAACACCATAGCATGTTTGGAAAGGCCGGTCCCAGCGGACCCACCTCTCCCACCACATCTGGCCATGGCACCAGACACCAGCATGTCTGGGGCCCACCTCGGGACCTCCTTGTCTGCTGGTCCTGCACCACCTTCAGGTGGAACCACCTTAGGGGATGGGGCTCACCCCCCTGGGAGTGAGCGCGGACAGGAAACTGTCACCGGTTGTCAGGTCTGGGGTCTGGTGCATAGCGAGCTCTGCATGGAGTTCGGAGATCAGCTATGCCAGCTTGAGGGCCATGTGGCACATCTAGAGGGTCAGCCTGCCCCTCCTACTAAGCCCACAACACAGCCACCTTTGGGGCCATGAAGGTGAAGTGGTGACTGCCCATGGGTGGGGACCTTAATCCCACTGTTTCTATATGGGGGCACATGAGCTTCCTTCTTCCAAACACCCCTCCCAATCCAAGGTGTGTACCACCACATGTGTCATATACCCCCCTGTATGCTGTCTTGCCTGTCATGTCTGTCATCCTACACAACCTACCTCCCCAAATATACCTATTATCCCTCCCCAACATCCCACTCTCTCCTTAAAAAAAAGGGCAATCTGTTTCAAAAAAAATATCGCCCCATACATAGCTGTCCATTTCACATGTGTCCACTGGATACATGTAATCTGATCAGATTGGCTTCACAATATATTATTGTTGTCCTCATCCCTCTCTCAGGCGTATGAGTGTCCAAGTCTACCTCCAAATCAGTGTATATCCACAGTTGCTGTTGCAGAAATGGGCAGGTATGGATATTCCCTACACCCATCCTGCATATCCCTAGCTACTTTTCCTACTGTCTTTCCCTTTTTGTGCTCCCTATTTTACCACTTTCCTATCAACCCTTTTTATTTTCCTTTAAAGAAATTAGCATGGGGTAAGTGGGAGTAAGCACATTTAAGCAGCAGTAAGCAGGTTTAAGCCTGTTTGCGTGGGGGTAAGCAATGCCTACACAGGATAAGCAATTTAGAAGCTAACTGAGTATAAGAAATTGTAACCAGAAGTTAGCATTGCTTACCAAAGCGCAAACCCGCTTACAACTACTTAAAAATGCCTTAATCACTCTGTATCCAATGGCCCTTGTTCTGGCCAGCAAAAAATAAACACCTTTGCAAGTCTCAAACCCAGGACCCTTCACACCATAGCCAAAGTGATTTACCACTAAGCCATGTCAGACATAAATAACTCTGATGTTTTCACAAACATATCATCCAGTACAGTCATTCAACAGTCAGGAAATTTATTTATATATGTAGATGTATCTGTGTGTGTGTGTGTGTATATATATATATATATATATATATATATATATATATATGTATGTATATATGGGTCTACTTCATATGATAGACTTTTCATTTGATCGACACCCAATGGGTCGACAGCTCATTTGGTTGACAACCAGTATTCAAGGCACTTAACAGGGATTTGCCCCCTCCCCAATGTTGTACGACCCTGGAGTTGTTATATATAGATGTGAGAGTGTTCAATCTCGCCTTTGTTCTTACACATGGGTTCGGAGCCGATCCTCGGCTCCGTGTCGGCCACCTGCAAGCTCTGCATCGAGAAGAAGCTCGAGATCACCTAATACCCACAATCCCCCTCTGCCTTTACCTCAGATCTAGTTTGCCGCTGCAGCGTTCGCATCACTGGGTCGAGCTCGAGCACCTCAGATAAGATTTAGAATTTTATTCTTGTTTTTTCTCTGGTACTTTAGTGCTATAACCTGTTTAATAATAATTTGTGTGAGTGTGGTTAAGTATAAGGGAATCTCGGTTCCGTTAAAGTTTTAAAACTTAGCAGAGTTCTCTTCGGGGCCTACCACCCCTTATTGGATTTGACAACCGGATTTGACATTTTCTACTGGATTGACAAATTTTTACCGGACTTGACTTTTTTTCTGGATTGGACTATCTTCTACTTTCTTGACATGTCTGAAAAGACCAAATCAGGGTTCAAGCGTTGCCAATGTGGGCAAAAAATGTCAGTAACTGACCACCATAGTTCCTGTGTCTACTGTCTTGGCCCTCTCCACCTGCAAGAAGACTGCTCTATTTGTCATTCTTTCAGTGGGAGGGTCATGACAGATAGGCAGGAAATTAATGGACAGGGGTTTATTAAAACCTTCCTTTCAGGAGGCTCTGGATGCTTCTGACCAGGCATCCAAGTCCTCGAAGGAATCGAAGACGTCGGAGCCCAAGTCATCGGCTCCGAGCTCTTCCACTAAAGTTAGATCACCGGTTCCACAGACTTCGGGGCCGAGTGTTCAATTGTTGTCAGTTCCCGAGCCTCGAGTCTTGGAACCGGTGATGGAGCTCCCTCCCTCGACACTATTGAGGTCGGCTCCGTCTTCGGTTCCTTCGACCCGTTCTTCTTCTAAGCTCTCCGATATCGATGTGGATCGTGTGGGGCAGAAGTTATTGGAACATTCGGCCCTATCCAAGCTTATTTCGGTTTCCACCCAGTTGGTGTCGAAACTTGAAGGCCTCCCATTGTCTCCATCCATTCCTCCTCCGAGACCTGTCCAGTCTTTGGAGCCGGAAGAGGCTGATCTACTGATTGTGGAGCCCTCGGGGCCAGAACCGTCCTTTTCTCGGTCTGCTCCTTTCACCTCGACTCCGTCGGATCCGGTACCGAGTCTCGGGCCGATCTGTCCTTGGTTCCGGGCCGAGAGTCGAACCGACGTTTCGGTTCCGACTCTCCCCCTCGGGGCCTCAGCGCGGATTGATTCGGCTCCGTCCTCGGGGTCGATGCCTTCGGTACCTGTCTCGGGATTCTTCCCATTTCTTGAACCGGGAGATTCTTGACTCGGGACCGGGGCCTTCGATCTCATGAGGAAGGTGTTGTCTACCCAGACAACCACATCAGTAAACAGCCTCTCCTCCCCATAAAGGACCGTTATCTTCCTCTGCACCAGCGGCCACATCCATGCGTCGCGCACCGGTATCTCAGCCACCCCTGGTGCGTGCCCCCTCTTCCTCGGAGGCTTCTTGGATGCTCCCCGAAGAGGTCCCTAGGAAAAGATTGTGTAAGAGGAGACACTTAGATTCTCCACAGGAATCTTTAACATCCGATACTGACTTGGATGAGTCAGAAGGGTCCCCAAAGTCACCTACGGAAGATGTCTCCTTTTCTGACATCTTGGAGATCCTCAAGCAGAGAGGTGATTGGCAGTCCCTCCCCCCTTCTGAGGATGAGTCAGTCCTGCTGAAGGCATTTGGTGCTCACCCTTCCTCCTCCTGGGTCACTCCGCCCTTCGATGAGTTAATGGAGTTGATTGCTCAAGGCGTGGGAGACACCTGACAGTGGAACCAGTCCCTAGGAAGCCTAATAAGTACATCACTGCACCCCAAGACAAGGCTTACCTCACTAAAGGAGTTCCAGTAGACGCCATGGTGGTGGCAGCGGCCACGAAAAAGGAGATGTCGGAGTCTTCCTCATCTGTCCATCCGCCTAACAGAGATTCTAGGACTATGGACAGATATGGGAAGCGCATTTTTAGTTCAGCGGCTTTTTCTATCGTTCCCTGAACTATTTGACTCATTTTACACGCTTACAGAGGGATCTAGTCAAAGAGTTGGGAGATACCCTCCAGGGTACTACAGATGCTGCGGTCTCAGAGAAAGTTTCGCACATCTAAATACCCTTACATCCATTGTTAACTCATCCATGAGGCTGATATCATACGCAGCGAAGGATCGAGTAGGGTAGCGGCTTCAGCGATTGCTCTTCGTAGGCAATCCTGGATGCGTTTATGTTAGTTCGGAAGCCTTCAAGTCTTCCTTTACTAACGCCCCATTTGATGGTGCCACACTTTTGGCCCTAAAGTAAAGGAGACCCTTACCGGTGTGAACAGGAGGGAAAGACTCTGTCTGCTGTCGGAGTCCATTTTCCACCCCTTCCAGACTGTACCCCAAAGGGCAGCGTGGTGGGAAAATGTGGTTTGAAAACCCCAAGGATCTTTCCCAAGCACACAGGGTGATGCCCCTCTAGAGGCAGAGGAGGAGGCAGAGGTGGAAGACGCCACCCGGGCAGAGGGGTCCATAAAACCAAGGTGACAGGGATACCCCTGGTAAACCTTTTCAGCACTCCTGAGAGGAGGCCCGACTGTCCTGCTCTGGAGGCAGTCGGGGTCGCTAGCTTTATACCCTCAGGCCTGGCAAAACATTACTACAGACAACTGGGTAAAAAGCGTTGTTACCAGAGGTTACAAAATACCATTCCTATCCACTCCCATTCCAAAGAAAAAACTCCCAGATGTACCACCCCATCTGCGAGACCCAGCAGCTATAGAAATTTCAAAGCTGCTAGAAAAAAAGAGTCATCCAACCAGTCCCAGCGG
>NC_056728.1:478563199-478593199 GCF_019279795.1 Protopterus annectens
ACAAAATCCATGTTGCTATCTATTCAAAGCAGCTCAATCCATGTAGTGGAGAGAGAGAGAGAGAAAAAAACAAACATAAAATGTAATTGAATGTAGTACTTGGTCCATAATAATGGGTAGATGATGTGGAATGATTTATATGTGCCATCAGGTGGTGTAATAATGTCCAGCTGAACAACTGCTATGGACAATAGTGTCTGTCCCTGTGGGCAGTGGGCCATACCTGTCAACTGTGCAGATCAGCACTGACTGACAAGATGTAAGCCATCATAGTGTCTGTTGTGTAATGCAAAACATGTATATTAGTGTGGCCAATAGCTGGTTGTGGATGTAATGCCATTATGATGGACACGTGAGTTTCAGTGCCCACCATTTGCAGGACAGTCATGTTAACGTGTAATGTAGCATGCACAAATGCCATAGGTGTGTAAATAGGCTTACCTGCAATCTGTCCATATATATACCCCCCTAATGTTAGGCTGTGTCCACATATGGCACCTGTCTGTGTTGTAGCAAGGCAGAACAGTGCAGCTGTGCAGGAAGGAGAGTTAGAGTGTGTGGACCTGATGTCTGAATGCACCCCATATATATATATATATATATATATATATATATATATATATATATATATATATATATATATATACACATGTATGTCTACAGATATACAGACACCTATATATATATATATACACACATACACATGCACAACTCATAATATATATCTACACACACACACACACACACACACACATATATACATATATATATATATATATATATATATATATATATATATATCAGCTTTTATTTAAATGCAGCAAGTGTTCAGGGATGAGTTAAGGCAGGCACTGGGAGGTAGTGACGAGTTACCAAATAGCTGGGTAACTACAGCAGAGCTAGTAAGGGAGACGGCTAGAAAGGTGCTTGGTATAACATCTGGACAGAGGAAAGACAACAAGGAGACATGGTGGTGGAATGAGGAAGTACAGGAGGGTATACAGAGAAAGAGGTTGGCAAAGAAGAAGTGGGATTGTCAAAGAGATGAAGAAAGTAGACAGGAGTATAAGGAGATGAGGTGCATGGCAAAGAGGTGTTGAAGGCTAAGGATAAGGCATATGAAGAGTTGTATGAAAGGTTGGACACTAAGGAGGGAGAAAAGGACCTGTACCAATTGGCTAGACAGAGGGACCGAGCTAGGAAAGATGTGCAGCAGGTAAAGGTGATAAATGATAATGAGGGAAACATACTCACAAGCGAGGAGAGTGTGTTGAGGAGATGGAAAGAGTACTTTGAGGGTTTGATGAATGAAGAGAATGAGAGGGAGAGAAGGTTGGATGATGTAGGGATAGTGAATCATGAAGTACAATGGATTAGCAAGGAGGAAGTAAGGATAGCTATGAATAAAATGAAGAATGGAAAGGCTGTTGGCCCAGATGACATACCTGTGGAAGCATGGAGGTGTTTAGGTGAAATGGCAGTGGAGTTTTTAACCAGATTGTTTAATGAAATCTTGGAAAGTGAGAGGATGCCTGAGGAATGGAGAAAGTGTTTTGGTACCGATTTTTAAGAATAAGGGTGATGTGTAGAGCTGTAGTAACTACAGAGGGATTAAATTGATCAGTCACAGCATGAAGTTATGGGAAAGAGTAGTGGAAGCAAGGTTAAGAAGGGACGTGATGATTAGTGATCAGCAGTATGGTTTCATGCCAGGAAAGAGCACTACAGATGCGATGTTTGCTCTGAGAGTGTTGATGGAGAAGTACAGAGAATGTCGGAAGGAGTTCCATTGTGTTTTTGTAGACTCAGAGAAAGCATATGACAGGGTGCCTAGAGAGGAGTTGTGGTATTGTATGAGGAAGTCATTAGTGTCACAAAAGTATGTAAGAGTGTTACAAGATATGTACGAGGGTAGTGTGACAGCGGTGAGGTCTGCGGTGGGAGTGACGGATGCGTTTTAGGTGGAGGTGGGGTTACATCAAGGATCAGCTCTGAGCCCTTTCTTATTTACAATGGTGATGGACAGGTTGACAGACGAGATCAGACAGGAGTCCCCGTGGACTATGATGCTTGCAGATGACATTGTGATCTGTAGTGAGAGTAGGGAACAGGTGGAGGAGACCCTGGAGAGATGGAGATATGCTCTAGAGAGAAGAGGAATGAAGGTCAGCAGGACTAAGACAGAATATATGTGTGTAAATGAGAGGGAGGATAGAGGAATGGTGAGGATGCAAGGAGTAGAGGTGGCGAAGGTAGATGAGTTTAAATACTTGGGGTCAATAGTTCAGAGTAACGGTGAGTGTGGAAGAGAGGTGAAGAAGAGAGTACAAGTAGGATGGAGTGGGTGGAGAAGAGTGTCAGGAGTGATTTATGACAGACGAGTACCTGTAAGAGTGAAAGGGAAAGTCTACAAGAGGGTAGTGAGACCAGCTATGTTATATGGGCTGGAGACAGTGGCATTGACAAAAAGGCAGGAGTTTGAGCTGGATGTGGCAGAATTAAAGATGTTAAGATTTGCACTGGGTGTGACGAGGGTGGACAGGATTAGGAATAAGTATATTAGAGGGTCAGCCCAGGTTGGAAGGTTTGGAGACAAAGCCAGAGAGGCATGATTATGTTGGTTTGGACATGTGCTGAGGAGGGATGCTGAGTATATTGGGAAAAAGATGCTAAGGATGAAGCTACCAGGTAACAGGAAAAGAGGAAGGCCTAAGATAAGGTTTATGGATGTGGTGAGAGAGGACATGCAGGTGGTTGGTGTGACAGAGCAAGATGCAGAGGACAGGAAGAAATGGAAACAGGTGATCTGCTGTGGCGACCCCTAACGGGAACAGCCGAAAGATGATGATGATGATTTAAACGCAGCAAGAGAACGTAGTGGAATCTAGGATATCCAAAAACAAAGTTTAGCAAACAAAAAGCTGCCCAATGCTGAGAGTAAGAACACTTTAATTCCAAAAAAACAGATAAAAACAAATAAAAACAGGTAAGCGCTTTCACGATTGCTCACTTCTTCAGACCTTAACAAACAGTATGAGAAAACAGGCCTTTTAATACAAAAAGCTTCCAATTAATTAAAAACAATTAAAACTGTTAGGTGTTAACACTTATCAGTGTACTAAGCCTCTCTTCTTTAGGGGAGGCTAAAGCAACAGCACTATTCAAACCAGGTGGCACATATGCTTTCAATTTGGCAATCCATTTTAACTTGGCAAGTTCAGTCTCATTGCTCAAATCCCCTTCCCTTAAACTTTCATTTAATTTCTGTAGTACTAAGAACTTAAAGCTGTGACTCATACCAGCTTCAGATACATGTTTTGCTAATGCATTTGTTAGTTTATTATTTCATATATCACTCTGATGCTGCAGAATCCTGTCCTTAAACATACGATTTGTCTTCCCTATATAATATGAATCATATACATTACACTTAGCCATATAGACCATATTTTTCATACAACAGTCTGCATAAAAGGACAGATGCATAGGTTCCATACTTAATAGATGCATAATCAAGTGTGCAGACCATATATAACTGCATGCCTTACGGGACTGGCATGCATAAGTGCCCTTACACTGGGAGGTGAGGTGCCTTTATGGTTCAGTGTGCTTATAACAAAGTCACTGTTTTAAGTTCTTGGTATTTTTAAAGCAAAACTTAGGAACTGGTTCTATATGTTCACTAATAGGGGGATCAGTCATCAGGATGGACCAATGTTTCTTTATGACTTCATACACTTTATTAACCTCTGCTGAATAGGTCAAACAGACCCTATTTACACTCTTGGTGCTGTTAGTCTCTGTGTCCCTCACTCTACTTGAGGAGCTGTCAGAGAAGAAGGGTTTTACTTTAACACTAGCTGATGTATTCAGTTCTCTAATTTCCTTATCTATCTCACTGCCCTTATAGCCCCTCTTCAATAGATCTGCCTTTAGCACCCTTAACAGTTGCTTTAAAGATTCAGCATTAGTAAGCAATCTCATGCACCTAAGAACCTGATTTTTAACCATGTTCCTAGTAACGTGGGATGGATGCATACTAGAACGATGTATGATGTTATTTTTCCTGCATGATTTCTTGTACATTATAGTGGACATGTTACCTAACATATCTTTGCTTACAGTAATGTCTAAAAAATCAGTAATGTCAACAGAGTAATGCAGAGAAAAAGACAAATAATTAGTTGAAGTCTCTAACATGTCCACAAAGGCTTGAATCTCATCCCTAGTACCATCCCAGACAAAAAAGATGTCATCCACAAATCGCTTATAAAACATAACATGTGATCTGATTATGTTAATCCTCGTTCATTCCTTACGCATGGGTATTGGTTCCGACCTCAGAACCAATCCAGCCATTTTCAAAGCTCGCATCAGCGACAAACTCTCGATCTAAACTCTTACCCATAATTCCCCTCTCCTTGTTACCTCAGATTTTGTTTGCAGCATCACAGTTAGGCCGTGTCAGGCTACTTCTCTTGATTGAAGTACACATTTTTGATCTTTTCAAAAATTTGACTAAACTTTTTGAGGAAAACAAGTAGTTATTTTGTTATCTCTTACCTTATCACACCTAGCGACTACTCCTTGTGCTCTTATTTTTCTTTCTCTTACCGACGAGGTATTTCTTCCCTTTACCATCGTTGGTAAATCTTTCTGGGCCTTGCCTTTGGGTAATTCCTTTTTGGTAACCCTTCTTTCCCTTTCTTTACTATGACAGATAAAAAAGGCAGTCCAGGTTTTAAAAGATGTGTGGAATGTGGCCATAAATTGCCTGTCTCTGATCCACATTCTTTATATGTTTATTGTTTGGGTGTGCCTCATTTAACAGTTGACCCGCCTTGCAGGATTTGTAAAAATTTCACTAATAGGACTGCCATTGAAAGAAAGAATAAGTTGATTTTAAAGGGGCTACTTAAATCCTCCTTTTCAGAGGCTATTTCTGGGATGGAGGTCTCATCCTCTCCAAGCTCCCACAAGAAAAGGAGTGATGATTATAAAAAAATCTAAGTCTCTTCAATCCTCTCCTGCTGTAGGGCCTATGGAACCGAGACCTAAAAAACCTAAGCTTTTCACTACGGATTTAGCTTCTTTGGCACCGATGATATCGGAGCCTAGTTATTCGGTTCCAAGTCCATCGGCGCCATCGACTTTTTCGGCACAGTGTGTCTCATACAGCTTTGGAACCGAGGGGCTCCTCGGTTCAGACTCCATCAACACTGACAGTACAGTCCATACAGTTTTTGTCGGCGCTGATAGGTATGTCGACGCCAGTCTCCCTCTCGGTTCAGACCATTGATTCAGTGCCAACTACTCGCTCGGCACCGACCATTCCCTTTCTGTTGCAAACTCTCTTCACACTGCCAGCTACCACTTTGGTACCGACCTTGTTCTTTGCAGACATTACCTTCGGCACCGATGGTTCTCTCGGGGCACACTACTGTTGTTCAGGCCATGCCAACTATTTTTGTGGTACAAACTCCCACTGTTGTGGGCACCAAACTTGTTCCGACTTTGGATAGACCTGATTCTCCTTCAGCTATGTCTGTGAGATCCACTAGAAGTCTCTCTGAACACGATGTGCTGTGTTTTGTGGATCAATTGCTTCTGGCTAGAGGTATTCTTGCTCACAGGGCCTGTACTTCCTCGGGAGGTGACCATTCTTCAGCAGAGCCCACGTCACTTTGTTGGAAGCCCCTTACTATAGCACAGTCTTCACCTGCGGTTCCCCTTTTGGATCTCACTAAGGAGCCTCAGTTGCCTTTGTGGCAGGATTCTCTTGCCACTACCCAGGATGCTAACTGTGGCACCCCTTCTTTGGCTTTCCACAGCTGTCCAGGGACTCCGAGTCAAGAGAAGACTATTGCATCAGCTGATGTTTCTATACTATCTTTTACACAAGAACTCTGGGCACGAGAGCCTCAGGACTTACCCCCACAGGAGGCCCCTATTGAGCTGTCTTACCCAGTTCCTCCCTCTGAGGAAGTTCATTGAAAGTCTTCGTGCAAGAGGAAACACATGGACTCCACTGAGGAGTCCCTCACCGAAGACATAGACTTGGATGATGGGGAAGGGTCCTCTAGGATCCTGAAACAGAGAGATTATTGGCAGCCCTCTAACCCAGCCTTTGAAGACTCTGTGTTCCTACAGGCCTTTTGTGCCTGGCCCCCTACCTCCTGGGTTACTCTACCTGCCGATGAACTGATCCAGCTCATCGTGCAGTGTGCATGGAAGGCTCCTGACACAGTTGAGGCCATTCCTTGGAGACCAGATAAAATTTTGTCCCCTCCTGAGAGCAACCCCCATTGGTCCAAAGGTCTTCTGGTAGATGCCTTTGTGGTGGTGGCCGCAACTAAAAAGGACCTGGCGGACAAAGAAAGCCATACTGTTCATCCGCCCAACAGAGAGTCTCAGGCTCTGGACAAAATTGGGAAGCATACCTTTGCATCAGGGACCTTTGCAATCAGGGCTCTGAACTATATGGCACATTTTACCAGGCTTCAAAGAGACTTAATCTCTGAGATCTCTGAAACTTTGGCTGGTGCTGTGTCTGATGAGGTCCATGACAAAGTGGCCTCTCAATTAGCCACCATTGAATCTATTTCTAACTCCTCCATGCGCCTCATTTCTCATGCATCAGAAGGAGCAGCTAGAGCAGCGGGTGAAAGAGTTGTTCTGAGACGACTTGCCTGAATGCGTTTGTGTGATTTCGTGGAACACTTCAAGGTTTCCTTTATCAACGCTGTAATTGAAGCCACTTCATTGTTTGGTCCCAAAGTTAAAAGCACACTGGCTAGATGTGAACAAGATGGTAAGACCCTTTCTGCCGTGGGTGTCCATTATTCTTCCTCTCAATGGGCTTTCTCCAGAAACCAAAAGAGTGGGAAGATATGGCACAAAAAATCTCAGGGCTCCTTCCATGACACACAGGCTGATTTTTCCCATAGAGGCAGATGGGGAAATTCTCAGGGAAGATGCCCCTTTTGGGGCAGAAGAGGTCCGTGTAACCAGGGTTCCAGGGATTCTTTCACTGGCCAACCCAACCAGCTCTCCTGAGGACTGGCCCAACTGCTTTCCTCTGGAAGTGGTTGGGGGTCGTTTCACTTTGTACCCTTCTGCCTGGCTAACCGTCACCACCGATTCTTGGGTACAAAAGATAATAACCAGAGGTTACCATATCCTGTTTGATCTTTATCTTGCCACCTTAAGGAAATTACCCAATGTGCCACCCAGTCAAAGGGTACAGGCAGCATTAGAGATTGCAAAGCTGCTAAGCAAAAGAGTCATCCAAACAGTCTCACCAGACCAGATAAGATCTGGACTCTACTCAAGACTATTTTTGGTGCCAAAAAAGCCCGGGGACTGGAGACCAATTTTGGATCTCAGTGTGTTAAGCAAATTCATAAAAGTACAGAAATTCTGGATGGTCACTATACAGTCTATCCTCCCACTTTTGGAAAAAGACGATTGGTTGTGCTCTATAGATCTTCAAGACGCGTACTACCACATAAAAGTGGACAAACAGTCAAGGAGATTCCTTCGCTTCCATGAAGGAACCAGTCATTATCAGTTCTGAGTACTGTCCTTTGGACTCACTACAGCCTCCAGAGTGTTCACAAAGTGTATAGCAGTCGTCACAGCGTTCCTACGACTACAGGGATTCCAGGTTTTTCCATACTTAGACGATTGGCTCATCACTGCCTCCACCAGTCATCTATTAGAAAAAGCCCTGGCTTTCTCTCTTCACACTGCAGAAAGGCTAGGCATAATCATAAATTGGCAAAAATCCAATCTCACCCCGTCTCAATCCACAGAATTCATAGGGGTCCTTCTGAACACAAAGAACTGCAGAGCATCCATTCCAGAGCACAGAATTCAAAGATTGAGAGAACAATTGATTCCAATCCTCTCAAAGGAGAAATCCTCAGCTCACTTGGTTCTACAGCTGTTGGGTTCCATGGCAGCCTCCATTACAATTATTCCCCTGGCCAGGTTTCACATGAGGCTTCTACAGTGGTTACTACTCACTCAGTGGTACCCCTTTCATCTCCCTCCTTCAGCTGAGATTCAGATAACTCACAGGTGCAAGCAGGACTTAAATTGGTGGTTGCCTCGGAATCCGCTTCAATGGTCCCGTACCTCCCCCCCAAACAGCCCATGGCCACAGTGACCATGGATGCCTCCCTGATGGGGTGGGGGGCCTACTTCAGGGAAATATTGTCCAAGGTACGTGGTCCGAAATGGAGGCCCATCTGCATATAAATGTTCTGGGGCTGAGGGCTGTGCTTCTGGTGTTGCAAGCATTTCATCCCCTGTTGCCATCTGGGACCATTGCAATTCAGTTAGACAACATGGCGGTGGTCTGGTACATCAACAAGCAAGGCAGAATGAAGTCTTATCCCCTTTGCCTTGAGGCCATGAGATTATGGCAATGGGCAATGGCTACCAACCGCTTTCTTCTAGCAATGCACATTCCCGGGAGTTCTAATGTGATAGCAGACAGACTCAGCAGGTGCATTCTTCAACCTCAAGAGTGGTCCCTGAATCCCTTGATAGCGGCAGAGATTTTCAACCACTAGGGACTTCCTTGCTGTGACGTCTTTGCTTCCCCAACCAATTACAAATGCAGCAATTTTTTCACCCTGATTCCCCCTAGGGGACAATCACCCAGGGATGTTCTAGTCCATGATTGGCCCTCGGGTCTACTTAATGCATTTCCTCCTCTTCCCCTCATTCCCCAGGTCCTGAATAAAGCCCACCAGTTGAAGAGCAAATTAATCCTCATAGCTCCATTTTGGCCTTGTCAGATTTTGTTCCCCTTCCTGTGGCCTCACCTACTAGATCAACCGTGGAATCTCAATCCAACCCCAGACTTTATCTCCCATCTGCAGGACCTGATTCACCCCAACCTAAACAGCCTAAAGCTTACAGCTTGGCTCCTCCACTTCCAGTGATTGTCAGGCAGAATGATCTATCCTTACCTATATGTGACACCCTCATTACATCTTATAAGCCGTCTATCAGAAATACATACCTCAGCAAGTGGAAGAGGTTTACTATCTAGCTAAAAGAAAAACAGATAGATCCTTTCTCAGCACCAATGCCCATAGTGCTAAAATATCTGTCTGATTTACTCCAGTCTGGTCTTTCTGCTTCCATGATCAGAGTTCACTTGGCCGCCATTTCTAATTTCCACAATGGGGTCCAGGATTCTTCTCTCATGTCTCACAAATTATGCAGGACCTTCATAAACGGTGTTTTTCATCTAAAACCTCCCTTTAGAGAACCCACTCAACCATGGGATTTGGCTTTAGTCTTACAAGCTTTGACAACATCACCCTTTGAACCAGCTTCTTTTTGTGACTTCAAATACTTGTCCTGGAAGACTTTATTCTTAGTTGCCATTACTTCTGCCAGACGTATCTCCGAACTTCAAGCCTTGTGCATCAAGAAGCCATATCTGACCTTTCACAAGGACAGAGTGTCATTGTGAACTAATCCTACCATTTTGCCCAAAGTGATTTCTGACATGTCCATTAACCAAACCACTGAATTGTCAGTTTTCTTTCCTGATCATTCAAACACAGGAGAGTATTGCCTACATACTCAAGACATTCACAGACAACTTTATTTTAACTTGGACAGAACTAAAGCTTCTCGCAAGTCAGATCAGCTTTTTTGGCTTTTTCTGGACCTAGATTAGGATATGCTGTTTCCAAGGTCACGTTGGCTAAGTGGTTGAAAGACTGCGTGACCTTTATTTACAGCAAGCATAATGTTCAGTTAACTACCACTGTCAAGGCTCATTCTACTCGGTCAGTAGCAACCTCAGCTGCTTTCCATGCTAGAGGTTCTTTACATGACATTTGTGCAGCTGCTACGTGGGCTAGACCACATACCTTCATCAGCCATTACAAATTAGATCTGGCTTCCAGGGGAAGAGCATCATTTGGCTCTATGGTGCTCAGGAACATCCTTCCATGAGGGCCTCCCAATAAATAAGGTAGCTGGGGACTCTGTCCCATGCGTAAGGAATGAACGAGGATTAACATCATCAGATAAAGAAGTTATGTCTTACCATAACGTTCCATCTGTGATGTTGATCCTCGTTCAGTTATTATGACCCTCCCTCCATCCCCCTACTGAGGCTTATAGTGGATCTCCCCTTCCTCTTCAGATAGGTCAATTCACCAGAGGTAGCCTCTACCTTCTTTTGACTTGCAAACTCAATCTGAGGTAACAGGGAGAGGGGAATTATGGGTAAGAATTTAGCTCGAGAGTTTGTGGCTGACGCGAGCTTGGAAAATGGCCGGCTTGATTCCGAGGTCAGAACCGATACCCATGCATAATGACTGAACGGGGATCAACATCACAGATGGAACGTTATGGTAAGACATAACTTATTTTTTTTATATAGATCTTTGTTAAAGACACATTCTAACTCCCAATTGGCTAAAACTAAGTTGGCATACATGTTGGCACACGATGTGCCCTTTGCTATCCCTACAACTTGTAGGAAGTGTTCTGACACAAAGAGAAACAAATTATTCTCTAAGATCAGGTCTAGCAGGGCACAGATCATGCTAACCTTAGAGTTAGAGAAGTCACCTTCTTTAATCAAAATCCGCCTAACCCGCTCAATCCCATCCTCATTGGGTATCACAGTAAACAGTGATGTCACATCCAGAGTAACAAACAACAATTATTTGATGTCATTACTAGATCTACCCCTAGCCCAGTTGTATAAATGCTCTAGAAACTGTTTACTATCTCTCAAAACTGTATCAACTTTGTCCAATATGCCTCTCAGTTGTTTGTCGACATATATCGACATTGGCTCTGTGAGCCATCCCCTTCCTAAAACTATGGGGCGATAGGGAGGATCCTTGGTGTCTTTGTGCACTTTCGGCAATCCATAGATCTGTAGTATACTGGAGTGCTCTACAGAAAAATAAGTATAGAGAGAATAGTCTATATGCTCTGTCATTAATAAGTTATACAAAAAGAAATTCAGCCTGTTAATTATACCATTAACTTGAAATTTCTGCAATAACACATACACTGTATTGTCATACAACATGTCATGCATTTTGTCCAGATAGACAGACTTATCCAACACTACAACTCCACCTCCTTTGTCCGCTGGTCTAATAACTAGATGCTCTGCTCTAAACAATTGATTCAGTGCCTCATGCTCATTAGGTGTTAAATTAAAAAAACTTTTATTATTTTTGTCACTAAAGGACCTTCTTAAGTCATCCTCACATAACTTAACAAAAGACTCCATAGCTGGAGAGTTAACTGGTGTGAATGTGCTAGGTTTCTTAAAAGTTCTACAGACTCCAGTATCACTACCTGAAAAGATAGTCTTCAACATAATATTCCTGGCAAACACTTTAAGATCTAAAATCGTCTCCACAAGGTCCATTTTCATGGCCGGTATAAAAGAAAGAACTTATTCAACACAGCTAACTGTTCTATTGTGAGCTCACTAGACTAGCTGACAAGTTAAAAAACAAATTATTCACTTCCAACTGCATGTCATGGGGGCTTTGGAGTAAGTCGGAGGGTCTGATTGTATCCTGCCTCTCCTTCTGCGACTACTTGACCTCCCTATATGTTTGTCCTGCGTGATAGGTAGTGCTTTTTCCAAAAAAGAAAAAATGCAGACTTCAAGTTAGTATTCTTATTAGGGACAGAGCTCTTGTCCAAAGAAAATACTAGGAATTTTAGGTCTAACTACAGAGTCTAAACATTTCATATTAACCACATCTAGAACACAGCCTGAATCACATAATACAGAATCATTAGATGTACATCAATACCGTCACTTACATCAACCACAGATAAAGAAGCTACATCTGAACTGCTAACAGCTTGTAAACTAGTAGCAACAGACAAGCCCATACCTGTTCCTTCACTTACAGAGGCTAAAGATACATTAACAGTTGAAAACTCATAAGGTCTGTCCTGATATGAGTGAGCTTTAAATACAGTGCTATCCTTAGCCACAGCAGGCAGAGCATCAGTACTTACAGTTCTATTAGGTGAATGACTACCTCTAGAGGTACAGTCAGAATGAGCAGTTTGTTTGATAGGTTCATAGGTAGGTACTAGGCTATCGGCCCAAGGGCCTACGTAAGCCTTGCCAGCAAGGTACCATAGCTTACGCCACCCAAGAAAGTTATTTTCCTGTGCCACTGTCCAGCAAAGAGACAGAAGTGATCCCCAGAGTGTATTTCCTATTTCCCATCCACTCATCAAGATTTTTCTTGAAGAGTGCTAATGAAGAACTTTGCTTGACATAGATGGGTAGCTTGTTGCAGAGTATAGGAAGTCTCTGGGACAGGAATCTATCCCTCCAGCGTGTCATGTTTATTGTGGTGACAAGGTTTAGGTCCCTAGAGCGTGTAGCTCGGAGGGATTGGGATTTCTTTAGGTGTAGCATGTCCATTGTGGTGACAAGGTTTAGGTCCCTAGAGCGTGTAGCTCGGAGTTATTGGGATTTCTTTAGGTGTAGCATGTCCAACAGCTCTGGGTTTGACATAGCTTTATATGTTAGGCAGAGATCACCTTGGAGTAGGCGATATGCTATGGAGTAAAGCTGGAGTTTTTTGAGGCGGTCAGTGTAGGACATTTGTTTGAGGCCAGTAATCCTCTTTGTGAGGTACTTCTGTGGCCTTTCCAGCTGCTGCAGATGTCTTGTGAGGTACATTCCAAAAGGGGCGTTGTACACTATAATGGGTCTAATGAGTGATGAGTAGAGGGGAGCAATGACCTCTTTTTTTCCTGGATGAGAACCCTTTTATGATGAGGTGTGCCACATAGAAGGACTTCCTGACTACTGTGGCGATGTGACTATCAAAGGAGAGACTACTGTCCACCTGAGTCCCAAGGTTTCTTATCACGCATTCAGTGTTAAGTAGATTACTGCCTATGTGGTAGTTCATCGGTACAGAGTTTTTACCAAAGGGGATGACACTGCACTTTTTGGCATTGAGCTTGAGGCCATGGCTCTGACACCAGGCATCTGTCTCAGTGGCTGTAAAAGTTCCAGATACATCCAAAGGTTCATTCAGTGCCTTTAAATCCACTCGCGACCTTTCCATACTTACATGTTTAGTCACAGGAGTTTTTTGGTGAAGGCTGACATCACCTTTTCCCACAACAAGATTCTGAGCATTAACACAGTCTACAGCTTGTTGTGCATCACCAACTACTCCATTAATGGCTTTGGGTGCCACAGTTGTGGTACGGTGATCTAGCAATGACTTACTTCCTGGTATTACCGGCTGTAAAAAACGGAGCCTTTGGAAACAGTTCAAAAAGGCTTGTTGTTTATTAAGTCCACTTATTTTAATGACAAAATTAAAAGTTGAAGAAAAGACCAAGTACTGTGAAACGCTAGACGCGTTTTTCGTTCCACAAAGTTCAGCAAACGAAAATATGCCCAATGCTGAGAGTAAGAACACTTTAATTCCAAAAAAACAGATAAAAACAAATTAAAACATCTCAAATCCAAATTAATACTCCCAGCCATGATTCCACTGGTGAACAAAAAACAATAACTGCAGCAAGAGAACGTAGTGGAATCTAGGATATCCAAAAACAAAGTTCAGCAAATGAAAAGATGCCCAATGCTGACAGTAAGAACACTTTAATTCCAAAAAACAGATAAAAACAAATTAAAACAGGTAATCGCTTTCACGCATTCAGTTATATATGGTCTACACACTTGATTATGCATCCATTAAGTATGGAACCTATGCATCTGTTCTTTTATGCAGACTGTTGTACGAAAAATCTGGTCTATATGGCTAAGTGTAATGTATGTGATTCATATTATATAGGGGAAAAAAAATGTATGTTTAAGGACAGGATTCTGCAGCATCAGAGTGATTTACGAAATAATAACAAATGCATTAGTGAAACATGTATCTGAAGGTGGTATGAGTCACAGCTTTAAGTTCTTGGTACTACAGAAATTAAATGAAAGTTTAAGGGAAGGGGATTTGAGCAATGATACTGAACTTGCTGAGTTAAAATGGATTGTCAACTTTAAAGCATATGTACCACCTGATTTGAATAGTGCTGTTGCTTTAAAGCCTCTCCTAAAGAAGAGAGGCTTAGTACACTGATAAGTGTTAACACCTAACAATTTTAATTGTTTTTAATTAATTGGAAGCTTTTTGTATTTAAAGGCCTGTTTTCTCATACTGTTTGTTAAGGTCTGAAGAAGCGAGCAGTCATGAAAGCGCTTACCTGTTTTTATTTGTTTTTATCTGTTTTTTGGAATTAGTGTTCTTACTCTCAGCATTGGGCATCTTTTCATTTGCTGAACTTTTATTTAAACAGTGTTCAGTTGATAACCTTTGTATTTCTGAAGAAGTTCGACTGTTGAATAACTTTAAAATGAACTTGACAATGAACTAAAGAGCTTAAATACAAGTGTTTCATTTTATTTCAAATCTATTTCAAGTTTTCTTACACTGTTGTCTTTGCAGACATTTTTTACTACTGGATTAAAAGATTTCAAAGCTACTACACGAAGTGAAATTATTTTTCTTTCATATCCAAAAAGTTTTATGGATATATATATACATATATATATATATATATATATATATGTATATATATATATATATATATATATATATATGTCTACATATATACAAAAACACACACACATATATATTTATATAAATACATGTCTCCTACTGTTGAATGACAGTGCTACACGATATGTGTGAGGGAACATCACACATATCAATACACACACACACACACATATATATATATACACAACAGTAAGTGGGTGCAAAATGGATGGTTATGTCAGGTGTGAACCCCATATTGGGAACACATTGCCCTTTTTTATGAAGGTGGAATTGATAATTTGGGGAAGGATAGTAGGTATATTTGGGGAGGTAGGTTGGGTTGGAAGACAGACAAGACAGCATACAGGGGTGGTATATGACACGTGGTGGCTAAACACCCTGGATAGGGAGTGTTGTCTGGAATGTGGAACCCCATGAGCACCCATATGGAAACAATGGGACAAAGGTCCCCACCCATGGGCAGCCACAACATCATCCTCATGGCCCTGAAGGTGCCTGGGCAGGGGGCTGAGCAGAAGGAGCATGTGGACTCTGTGAGTGTGTATTGAGGGCCTCAAGGTGCTGTAGCACATCCACAAGTCTCTGTGGAGCTCCCTATGCATCAGACCCTGGATCTGACTTTAGATGACTGGATCTTGTCTGTGTGTGCTCCCGGGGGGGGGGGGGGGACACCATCCCCCGAGGTGGTGCCACCAAAAGGTAGTGCAGAACCAGTAGATGAGGAGGTCCCAGGGTGGGTCCCAGATGTGATGTGGCCTGGTAACATGGCCAGATGAGGTGGGAGAGGTGGTTCTGCTGGCAACTGTTTCCCAACCATGCTATTGTGTCACTGTTATAGAACATATGTGGGTAGTAATAGTCCACACATTCCAGGATTATGTCTAACAGAATGCATAGACTTCCCCATTAACACAAAACAACAGATGTGCAGCAGTCACATAGTAAACAGAACACATGCATGTATGGAACCATAGTGGCCCTTACAATTGCATGCAGGTGACATTGTCCGTAACATGCCACCGATGATAGTGTATCAACATGGAACATGACTACAAACGCACAGTACAAATTGTTGTACAATACGATATATGTCCCAACGGTAGGTCTTTTGTAGACATACCAGTTGAGTTGTGTGATCAGATTGTTGTTTCAGATATGGTGGGGGGAGACAGAGATGTGTATTAATAACTATGATAATCTTGCAGTATGAGGTCCTCAGACCTGTTTCCCACTTTATGTCTTTCAGGCAATATGTCCAGGGAACGGCTGCCTATGTACACAGGGGAGGAGAATGATGTCATCATCACATACCTGGTGCAGCACTACAACACCTTGTTTGGGTGTACAGCCCATGTTCTGCAGGAGAGGACTGCCCTGTGGAACAAGTTGTCCACAGGATAAACAGTGTCCGCCTGCATAACCGCAGTTATGAGCAGGTCCAGCATCGATACACTGATCTACTTCGCCATGCCCATTGGTGTGCTGCTGAGTTTAGGGGGGATCAGCTTGCATCAGGGGGGCTCATGCCATCCAGCCCTCCCGACACATGTTGAGGAGCTCCTTGCCAGCCTTGGGGCACCTGCCCATCCGCAAACACAACACCTGGCGGAGAGCATAGCGGATGTGGGTGCTATCCACACAATGGCAGAGGAGCATGCAGGTGAGGCCACAGGGCACATCTGTAGACCACTGTTGCATTTCCATCTGCATCTGTATAGTTAGATCATGCATATGTGAGATGAAATATATATAGTCTGTTGCTTCATTATAGTAATAAACAGATGTGCATAATCTGTAGTATTGTGGGTTTGTACTGTTGATGTACTGTAATGCTGCACCACACTGTACCAATGCCACATGTGTGGCTACTGACATCGCATCTTTCACACAATTATGTAGGTCCCTCTGGTATATCTTCGAGGCAGCAGCCTGTAGCCGGTGAGGATGGTGTTTGTTCAGGTTTGCCAATACACCAGTCATGTTATGGCCATGGTATATTCCATGCACACATTTAACACACCTACCCATAATGCATGCTGTACATGTTCACTTATTGGTGCTGTTGACTGCACTGCATCACAGTGGTCACCATGATGATGTATCTGAAGGGTATGTAAGACTCCTGCAATATAACTAACATCCAGTCATTGCAAGATGTGTGCACAGAGATGAACATAATGGTGGGACAAATGGCCTACAGCAGGGACATGTCTGAAACATCACCCTTAGTACAATGCTACAACAGTGTATATACCACTATTACAATGGCAGCTGTTACAGATCTACACTACGGCATATCACAATACTGCAATCCACAACCTTTACAACCTGCAATGTGGTCCTAACATGAGCAATGAATGTGTAATATGGAATCCTATGTTAGGGCAGCAAATATGGGGAATACATACCTTCAAAAACACTGGAAGCATATGTGTGCATACACTCCAGATAACATATTGTGGAAGCAGCTTTTGAGGTACTGACAGCATGGATTCTTCATGAGTATGGACCTTCCATCAAGTACAGGTCCCCAATGTCACACCAATAAATGGTCTGCTGTCCAAGACGGCCGGCCATCAAATGTGCCCACTTACCTGCAACAGAGGCAGCCGTGGCTTGCACACATCTTACATGCCATGGCATGGATCCCATAACCAACAGGTAGCACCCAGGAGTTGGACATGTAGCCATACCTCACCATTGCATATACCATGGCAAACCGTGCAGACAGTCATGTATGTGGCGAGGATGTTTGGGACAGGATTAATGTAGAAAATAGATGGCCATCCAAGACAGATGACACATATTGCAAACTGGTCATGCAGGCTGCCTAGTAACATGCCACAACACTGAGGGAGTCACAGGAATGTCTAGTAAGTACTGGCTGTGCAGTACCCGTATCAGCAATTGCCTGGACTCTGCATAAGTGTGGCCCATGGGTTAGGGTAATCAGATGGGACAGTTGTACCACTGGCAACATCAGCCAGGCCTCTCTATGGGTAGCATATGCATAACAGCAAAGGTCCCCAAAAGGCATGCATTGCGATGTGCACTGGTGTATCAAGACCACATTGGAAACCTACAGACAGTATTAATTAAGATACATGTGCTGCACAACCAACACCTCACCCCACCTCAGTCTCACCATCCCAATCTGTACCTTACTGGTGCTAGTGTACACATGTATGTTTGCCATTCATTAGCAGGGACTAGAATGGTACATTGCAAAATGACACACATGTGCAGGCCATAGTTGTCAAGCATCTGCTAAAAGACTGAGGATGGGGAGTGGGTGTCATCATGACACAACAGTGCACTGAAGCAGAGATCCAAAGGACTTTATGAATGGATGTATCTGCACATGGTCAAGGTTAGGAACGGTGGCAGACATAACCCTGACTCCACAGCAATAGTGATAGCACTGTGTGACCTCCAAGGGATGTGCACATGAGTTAACCTTGCAATCATGCAGAGTTGGGGGACATTTGTAGGTTTGACTGACCAAATACTGGCAAATGCAGATGGCCCATGCTAGTATAGCCCTGCCAAGAATAATGACTGCTGTAGTACACATAACAGTAGGTGCAACAAACCATCATGATAAGGGCATGCACCCATATGCACCCAGAAATTGTATGCATCTCAATCAGCATCTGCACAGCTAACACATTTGTTTGACACTGCATTTGATTGCACAGGTCAAATGTCACATAGGTTCATGTAATGCTAGCATATGTAGTAATGTGGTCCCATGGCATATCAAGGAAGAAGGCATCATATCAATAAGAGTGTGTACACTCCCCATAGCCACAGTAAGGTTTGAAGGTTGTCAGTGTAATTGTATTTTATTAGGCATACATGCAACGCTGATGACGAGATCTGTAAATCAGACGTCAGGCATTCACAAATGACATCTGTCCACATATCATCCCAGTTATGTGTCGGACAAACACATATAGGCTGTGAGCAGCAGAGCAAACATAACTGACACATATATACACATTCAGCAATGGTGTGTATACTTGTGAGGTATGGTGCACAGTACATGCCAAGGCACCGAACAGGTGCACAGCAATACTGTGTACATGGGTGCAGTGTGCTCTAGGGGAAGGAGCATTACCTACTAACACAACCCATGCATCACAGAGATGTATAATGTTGCTAGCAGGGATTGACTATAGCTGCACTGCATGCTGTTGAGTGCCATATGTCATGCATGTTGACAGATGGGCAATGGGAGGTCTGTGTGTAATATTTTTTTGCAACCTCACCTGTAAGAGTGTGTGTGTGTATGTGTGTGTGTGTGTGTGTGTGTGTGTGTGTGTGTGTGTGTGTGTGTGTGTGTGTGTGTGTGTGTGTGGCGGGGGTTAATTTGTCTGTAAGTGCAATCTGGTGGAGTGGAGGGGTTGATGTATGTAGGATGCGTGTGTGTGTGTCCATGTATGCACATGTTTGAGTGTGGGGTTGTTCATACCTCTCAACTTCCCTTTGAAATCGTGCAGTACATGGATATGGACAGACACATGAGACACCAGGAATACTTTTCTGACATGTAATCTCAGGACAGCTGATAGTATAATAATGTCTGTACCATGAAACATGCATTGGGAAGCAAAAGTAGACACCAGATATACTGTTTTAATTGCAATCAGCAGAAAGGTGAAAGAATACCCACGCATGCAGCACTACAAATGCATTGGGGAATTACTAGAAAACACCAGAGAGTGTTTCCAAATATTACTGTAGTCCACATAAAAAGTTAAAACCGCAACAGATCTTGCATCTACTGAACAATAGTTACGTATGACACTCCAGTGCGTGACATTACCGAGTGACTGCAGTAGCCCATAACATATTGGGGCCATGCTGAAGATGTTTGGACAAACCCAGGGTGAACATTGGATGACATCAGGGAGTTTTTGAAAAAACAACTCCAATCAAGTCAAAGAGGTAATGGAGTAACAGATCATGTTTTGTGATCACTTTTCTAGGCAATTAGAAGAATGATACGTTAATGATTGGTATTATTGACTGTAATTATTCAAGACTGATGCAGGATGGGGAACTTAAGAGAATAAACTAGGGACAGTCTGTAAACTCCAGGACAGGTAAGTAGTATGGTGGAATGTCAGGGTGTGTGTGTGTTTGTTCTGTTAAGCAATAATGTACAGGTCTTAAAGTGCATTTCTTGTTTTCCCCTTACAGGTGGCAAGGTGGATCAGGGTCCATCCTGCAGGCACTCTGATGTTGGTGTCCATACAGACACTGAAAATGATGATAGGTGTGTTGAGGCACAGGCGGGGATAAAAACCAAATACAAACCAAAAACCAAACGAAAGAAAATGGAACCAACAAATTTTATCTAGGTTTCGTCTTTATTTAGACTTCTTCAGAACAGAATGTTAAAAAGTGGTTACTCACCAGCATTTATACAAGATAAGATGACATCATTGATCAATTAAAAACTTAAAAGGCAAAAAAAAATTTCACCATGCTTAAAGCAACCTGAGCACACACCCACACAAACAAGTCACTTATAATATGGTGAACTTACTGCATTAATGATAGTAAAAAATTCATAAATACGGTGTCACAAAATCAAATAACAAAATGTTATAATGAAAATGAACACCTAGCATCACACCATGTAATATGTAATGTTAAAAAAAATACAATTATACATGACAAGTGAAATTATCAACTAGTCACCCAAGAATGTGTTTCAGTTTTAAAATTGGGGCTATACTAATATGATCATTAATACCAGGAAAGACAGTTGCATTCAAACTAAGTTGCCACCTTACTTCACTAATATCTAAATGCAAATCCAAAATCCTACCCTGTACATCCTTAATTATATTTTGCAATATACAAAACTTGAATTGATGTCCATCATGCGTTTCAATGTGCCTGTAAAGGGCATTAGTGCTTTTCCTTAGCCTTATATCTTAGAGGTGCTCATTAATCCTCTCTTTAAAGGCTCTACTAGTTTTTCTGACATAAAACGCCGGACACTGTACACACTGTGCCATGTACACCACATTTTTTGTATGACAGTCAAAATGCCCATATAATCTAATAGGCACACCTACCACTTGTATATTGGAACCTGTTACTAAGATGTGATGACACACACTACATCTCCCACATTTAAAATTCCCGACGGGCCTACCAGTCACAATGGAAACATTATCACCCTTCTCTAATAGCTGTTTCAGCGACCTAGCCTTCCTAAAAACACATTTGGGATAAGTACCAAGCTTGTCCCATACCAAACAATCTAACCTGAGAAACCTCCAATTGTTGTATATAATGCCCCTAATATTGGGAGCATCATAAGAATAAGTGGTGATAAAATAAAGGTTGTGTTCGGAAAAATGACTACTGGTGTTATCGGTCACAGGTAGAGTATGGCCATCATTATCCACATTAACAATTTGATTAATTGTGTCCTGGTCCACTCTTGTAAGTTCTGTACTTGTTCTACCTCTAATTAATGGCCAATACACCCCTTCGTCCCTCTTCCGTTTAACTTCCTCCAATACAGCTAGACACATACCTTCAGGATATCCTCTCTTAAGGAACATGCTCATTATAAACTTCACTTCCTTCAAAAAATCTAAGTTATCACTAACCATCCTGGCAGCCCTGACCATCTGACCTTTAATAATTGCTCTTTTCTGGTGGTCAGGGTGCCAACTAGAATAACAGAGGTAAGAATTTGAGAAAGTGGCTTTTCTATAGATGTTAGTGGACAAAGAATAATTTAAAGGGTCTATTTTTAACTTTACATGTAAATAAGAAATCTCCTGCTTACTTATAGAGTGAGTGAACTTCAAAAAATGCACCGTACTATTAAAGTATTCCATGAAGGCATTCAAATCATCTTCACTACCTTCCCATACTATAAACAAATCATCTAAATATCGGGTGTAGTGTCTAATTTTAGATCTAAAGCCACTGTGTAAAACATATTCCTGTTCCCAGTAGGACATAACATAATTCGCATAGATAGGGCACAAGCTGCCCCCATAGCTACACCTGTGATTTGCTTAAAGTAATAACCTTCAAAGAAAATATAATTATTGGACAATACCATTTCCATCAAAGTGATGAATACATTTATACGGTCCTGATCGTACAACCCAGTCTTAAAAAGCTGTTGTTCCAACCATTCCAACCCTATGTCATTGGGTATTACAGAAAAAAGATTCACAACGTCAATAGTGACTTAAATGGTATTTTCATTAAATTCCACAGTGTGTAGGTTTTCCAAAAACTGCCAAGAGTCCTTCGTAATATAATCAAATAACTTGATGCCTTTTTGCAAGTTATAATCCAAAAATTTACTAATGAAACAAGTTTTACTACGTTTACCATCAACTATAGGCCTGAACTTGACATTAACAGGTCCCTTATGTATCTTAGGAATCCCAAAGATGCCACTCACCACAGGAAATTCATTAATCATAAAAAAATACTCTGATTCAGCAACTTGTCCTTGCATCAATAAATCCTCAATTAACATATCCACCCTAGCGTTTGCAATGTTAAGTTGGTTTAAACTGCTTTCCTCATAAGTCTCCCCACTTAACATTATTAACATGTGATTAATGTAATCATTTCTATCGATGACCACTAAGCCAGTGCCCTTATCGGGCTTCATGAATCTAATGGACCTGTCCCTAACCAAATCATCCAACAAGCTCCGTTCATCCCTAGATAGGTTGTTTTGACTGTTAAATGCATGAAAACCATTAAAAGACTTACTTTTGTTAAGGTAGTCTCTTATTTCCAACTCGCAGATTTTTTCAAATAAACCAACTATAGTGTTTGAAGGTGGTATAAACTTACTAGGTTTTTTTAAAATTTCACTCCGTCCTTGAAATTAGTCTTGAAACATCAACTTTAGGTTCATTTTCCTTGTCAAGTAGTTTCAGATCAATAAGAATGTCAGATAAATTACCCCTGACTAGGGGCACAAACGTAAACCCCTTTGATAGTAATTCCACATGTCTTGTATTAATAACCCTACTGGAAAAATTGTATACTTTGTAATCACCATGTGTATTACATACTACCAGAGGGTTACTAAGATGTTCGCCATTACATATCCCTACTTGATTGTCAGTGATGGAAACTAACTGTTCAATACTAACACTAATGTCCCCATCACTGTTGTCAATCAAAGCATCATGAATCTGTCCAGTAGTTACATGTTCATTGTTGTCATTCACTAAACTTTCAGGAACCATATAAGTACTAATATCTGCACTTAATTCAATCAAACCACAATCAGTAATAAACTCCCCAGAACCCATACTATCACCCAGTGTTGCCACTTCAGGTGAATTAACATTCACATCATTGTCAACTGAAAAAAACATTGGCAAATTATTTGTACCAACAGCATCCCCAATGTCAACTGTAATGTTAGTTTCCATAGTGACATTTAGTTCTAAAACATCATGGCCAAGGCTAAATAAATCAACATTCTCACAATTGCAAAGTTCAGCATCTACGTGCCTAATATGTTCACTTGTGCATTCACTATTTAGTTCATTCAAAATGTCAGCATCGTTCAAAATGTCATTGTTGACAAAAATACAATTTATGTCTTTTGAATTTACGTCCCCCGTGTTCAAAACGGAAATGTCATTGAAAGAGAAATGAAGTTCATCTTTAAACTCACATTTGTGAAGCCAATCAGTTGAAACAATATCTAAGCTAATTGTTTCATCCCCAACGCTAGTGGCAGCATGCTCCTTTCGATACAAGTTAGTCAAGTTAGCCTCAATGGTGTTAGCCTGATTGCAAGCGTTAACTTCCATACCATTTACGCTAGCGTTTGCTGATTCAAAGTTATTGACATCCACCCCACAAGTGAAATTGCTGATCAGTCCAAAGTTACTCAAAACCTGATTACCAGCAAATTTACTCTGATAGTAAGGAAAGGGAGTCTCACCTTCAACAGTAAGCGTGCTTTCCGAAATTACCTTCTCCACTCGGTTCGAGCTACATTGCGTTGTTGCTGCTGATAAAACCTCCCTTTTGGTCTTGCTCCTTGCTGCACGTAGTCGCTGAATTTGCTGCTTCCCTGTTGTTGATTCATCTGGGCACGACCCTTTAGCCTCTCTGAATGCCTTGGTCCTTCTTCTAAAGGGAACTCCTCACCAACCACTCTCATATTAGTACTTTCTGTTGTTCTCGTCACTTCCACTCCCCCACTCGATACCCGATTGGCTGTGTGATCTTGACGCCAAGTGTTGCCTTCAGAAAGCGGATAAACTGTTTTATTCTTATATTCATTGGTGTCACGAGCTATTTTGTGTGCTTTTCTCCCATGTATAATCGCACAATGTGAATCTACACTCGCCAACAAATTAGTGTAGTTAGTGTAATAATGCTCAAAGTTTAAGTCAGCTGTAATGGCTTCATTATCAGTCTCTAATTCAGCCATAAAACCAGCAATCACCTGGTCATTGTATTTAATAATAATGCTCATAAGTTCAATACCTGTTTTATCATACAATTTATGAACTTCCTCCAACATTTCATTTTTTCCTTCAATTCCATTTGGATATTTCCAAGTCCGTAAACCCCACGGTACTAAGCCCAGCTCGATATTTTTATGCAAATAACTGTTTTCAATCTGCAATTTCTTCAAGGAAAATAACTTTTTCTCAAAATCTCTCAAACGTTCAGTTAAGGGCTTATTAACACCCCCCCCCCGGGTTAGATGTCATCACATTATGTTGAAAATTATAATTGTTGACCTTCCACTGCATTGCATCTAAGTTCAATGAATTACCTGCCACATTTTTGTTTCTCTGTGCTGTACTAGAAGCCCCCAAATCGGTATTCACCTCAGGTGGACTGGAACATGGCACTACAGCCACCACTCCTCTGGAAACCTTGTGGCCAGGTAACGAACCTCCAGAATCTGACTCTGCCACGATGTTTGAACTGTTTAGCTGTTTGTTAACCAGTTTCTGTATTTGTATTGTGTGCTCAGCCAATTGTTGGTTAATTCGTTCCAACAGCCCCAAAATGTCTGGTCCACCAACACTACTCTCCATGACAAAAAACAAATACAAACCAAAAACCAAACGAAAGAAAATGGAACCGACAATGGGTACTGGAGGACTGAAACCACCACAAAAACGAATTTTACCTAGGTTTCGTCTTTATTTAGACTTCTTCAGAACAGAATGTTAAAAAGTGGTTACCCACCAGCATTTATACAAGATAAGATGACATCATCGATCAATTAGTCAATTAAAAACTTAAAAGGCAAAAAAAATTTCACCATGCTTAAAGCAACCTGAGCACACACCCACACACACACACACAAACAAGTCACTTATAATATGGTGAACTTACTGCATTAGTGATAGTAAAAAAATCATAAATACGGTGTCACAAAATCAAATAACAAAATGTTATAATGAAAATGAACACTTAGCATCACACCATGTAATATGTAATGTTAAAAAAAATACAATTATACATGACAAGTGAAATTATCAACTAGTCACCCAAGAATGTGTTTCTGTTTTAAAATTGGGGCTATACTAATATGATTATTAATACCAGGAAAGACAGTTGCATTCAACCTAAGTTGCCACTTTACTTCACTAATATCTAAATGCAAATCCAAAATCCTACCCTGTATATCCTTAATTATATTTTGCAATATACAAAACTTGAATTGATGTGCATCATGCGTTTCAATGTGCCTGTAAAGGGCATTAGTGCTTTTCCTTAACCTTATATCTGAGAGGTGCTCATTAATCCTCTCTTTAAAGGCTCTACTACACAGGCGGGGATGTCAGAAGCTGAAGCTGTGCCATCATTTGACATCCCACTGTTATCCACCCCATCCCCACACACAGTCACAATGCCTATACATACCCCATCACCAGTGGTCATAGCAGAGGGACATTTGGCAGCTGGTAGCATGGGACAAGACAGTGTGGTATCTATGGCACATGTGTCTGGACACAGCAACCATAGCTGGATATCCAGCGGAGTACTACATGGGCAGATGTATAGTAGTGCTCATTGGAGGCTGCTGGTCATCGTACCCCTGGCAGATGTGCCACATCTGGTACCACCAGACACATGTTTCAGGCTGTCATGGAGGTGCAGGCATGTATGGAATGGTACACCAGACAGGCTCTGAGGCTGCAGAGAGCTACTCATTCATCTGTGACTGACAACATCCATGATTTTGCAGGTGCCCTCCATTATTTTACAGAGGTCATGGATAGACGGTTAGGTGAGATGGTGGGATTCCTCGACTGTGGAATGTCCGTGCTTGAGCATGTGGTGGGAGTGCTGCGATGGTCATGTGGATGTAGGCCAGAAACACCAACAGCTGGAGGTCGTCGAGGACATGCAAGAACACCAAGCCACTCATGTAGTGCCAGTACTAGCCCCAGCACTGCAAGGGGCATGCTGTCCACACCACACCACAGCAGGCCATGAGCACATGGCCCTGGCCAGTCCCTGGAGGGACCTGGATCCAGCAGACATATGTCATCATCAGGGAAGTGTACAATATCATGGCTTGTACCTGGACATGCCTGTGGAACCCCTGGCAGGCACATTTCTCATGTCCATGGCTGGAGGTGGTGAACTGCACACCTTGCCAGGTATGGTCTGCAGATGTCCAGCAAACACCTGTATAGAGCAGCCACATGGTAGAACTGTGTGCATGCATACTCACACACAATGCAAACACAGCTATGGCAACCCCATACTTACACACACCACATCATCATGCACATATCAATAATTAAACCCTCTCACTCACACATATGTTGTCAAATGTATGGCTCAGCCTAGGTCTCTGGCAAACCAACAAGACACCCTGTGCATATGATGATACCTGTACCACATCCCTGTCATCCATAGCATTGATGTAGGGACAGGCTGATATGGTTCTGATGCACACGGTGACTGTACTATGGTGTACCAATGTAATGCCGTGTAACATGTTGTCAACAGTAAAGTTTAATGCTTGCATATCAGGAAGTGTAGATGTCCAGCCATGATGCATTATAGCTGTTATTAACACTGAGTGATTGTGGTCTCCATAATGTAATCCGTTTGTGTTGTAGTTGTCCATGTGTCAGCAGGAGGATGGTCTGCTGTTGTATCCTACAAGGGGTCTGGCACTGTGGTGACACCTTAGCTGTGCCATATCCTGGGTACAGGTGAACACATGTCACAGGTCTGTATAACAGTTACTGCATGTGCCATATGGCTGATAGGTCTGGGTGGTGTATACAGGTGAGTGCATGGTGGCTGCTGTCAGCAGCCCTTCTACAGTGGACAATGGTAAGTGCACTGGGTGGTAAACACCACATGTTTTTGTATAACACACACAGAGGCTTTGGTGTTGATGCAATACACAGAGAATACTGTACACATGGATGTATGTATCTGTGCAAGGAACACATTGTAGCCTATGTAATTCCACCAAGCATACCTCTCAACCTGGAAACATCAAAAATCTGGACAAGGCCCATGAAAAATAGGTACAAATCTGTACGCTGATTAACATCTAATTTGCATATATAATTATTTAACCCCACCCACCCCAATGGAATTGTGGGATACCAACTTTCAAACGCACACTGAAGAACAGACAACCAAAATATGGCACCAGAGTTCCCCTGCAGCCATTCCAATGTTCCATTACTTGGCTATTTCACCCCATTTACCATAAACACTAATGTGTGCATACTGCATTACTTCTACAATGATTATTTGGATTTTATTTTTACATTTTGCAGCACAATAATGCACAAACACTAACAAACATCTGATAAACAAAGCAATACTGTCTCACCATGAAAATAGACTTGGCATTAAAACTTCTCTGCCCTTGAAAGTCACATTAATTGAAACAGCATTGAAACCCACACCACATCCAAAGAAAATATATCTGGCCAGTGGTGGATAAAGAATACCTTTGAGCTGTTTTCAAATCATTGGCCCTTGCACACAAAACAAGAAACATACATGTGTTCTTTTCTTTGATACACCTTCCTGACTTTATTAAGTTATATTCCTTGTATAATACAGCACACTTGTTAGACAGAGCACATTTTAAATGTATTGTCTGAACATTTTTCCAGTAGGCTATACTGTAGACAATGAAACAAAATGCATGAACCAGTAATGACAAAACTGCCCAAAGAGGCACACTACAATCAAAGAAGCACACTGCAACTGCTTCCACAAAATAAAGTCATCTAAGCCCCAGTCCTTGTTCACCTATTCAGTCTCCTTAACTACTGCTCATCTCCCCCACTCAGCCCTACACTCCATTTTTGCTTCCTCACTCCCGTACATCTCACATATCCATCCTTCTTCCCCCTCGCTCCTTTCCCTCCCACCAAATCCAGAATGCTCCTTCACCCTCACTCAGCTCTTCCCTTACAACTTTTCTTCTTTTGTATCCTCTGTACTGTAAACAGCTGTAGTGAGACTTTGGGACAGATAAACTCTGTACGACTGAGTGTCACATTCATGTACAGTCAGTCCTATGATTTGTTTTACACAGAGAATACCTCTTTGCATCAGTTGGTTGAACCAAAAAAATGGTCCCTACAGACCAGTCTTCTACTTTGACGAACAAACAAAAATACATAAAATAAAGAAAGAAATATGCCAGATGACTACCAAAAGAAAACAAAAATGTCTGGAACAAAAACTGATGAGAGATGAACTAAAGAGCAAGTAGATAATACAAGTAAAATATGTTAGAGATAGATGCCAGTTAAAAACAAAATGACTCTGTGAGAGAGGAACTAAACACTGGTAAAGCAGGTAAGATGTGTAATAATTTGACAAGTATGTGAAATTCAACATAGTTAAAAAAACACCATCCATTGCTGTGACTGTTAACATTTAATAAAAGTTAACACATGAGGTTCATACTACTGTTCGTACCCTTACAACCTCAGCATCTTGTGTCAGCATATCTCCATACAGAATACAGTACAGTAAGGACACCCTACATCTGCTGTCAAGTGAACATCAAGAGTATACTACAGTTCTGTTAGTGGAAACAGTATTTTTAAATTCTTTCCATCAATGTTATTTTGCATTGTTTGTTACTGTGTAATTGCACCTCTCAGTATGTGCAGCTACATTAAAAATCAAATAATGCAGGTTTTGTTTGCACTAACTCGATAACATTTCCTTCTTGTTTAAAAACAGAACGACTCAGTCCTTTTGACTGAAGACTGAGCAAGACAGGAAGCCCTTTTTTCCTTCCCTTTCCATCAACTGTCATTACAACAGTCACACACAATCTTCCACTTCTCAGAAAGAAAGAAAAAATGCGTAGGAGATGGACATAAAATGCTGGGGGTGGGAATCCAGACCTAACATTCAGTGGTATGTCCGTGTTTTCTGTAACTTTGATCACATACTTATAACTAGAACCACGCCTTCATTCCAGAGCTTACTATTAGCTTACACATTGTTCTTCTAGTCTATTGCAGTTTAACAAATAAGTGAAACATAAAAGGTACAAAAGATGACAGATAAACAGACACAAATTCAGGTAGCCCCTAATTAACAGTCACAAATCACATCTCATACATGTCAAAAGTGCCAGAAAGACTGATTACATTTTCACCCTCCACCTCCACTCACTGCCAAGCCCACTAAGTGCACTACACTAGTCATCACCTTTCAGATATTTAACACCCCCATAAAGTTACCAAAGTTACTAAAAATGTACTGTATGCAAAGCATTTCTGGATTTACTTAAGGTATTGCAATTGTTCTTCTTGAAAAGTCTCAGTATTATGAAATAGTAAAGATTCTTTTTCTTGTAGGATAGTGCATTCATTCTGACCTTCTGAAACAACATTTTTACAGAATCATCACAGTATGTTTGTGTGAATCAGTGAGATACTTTTTCAATTTGGCCTTTAGTGATGTTTAATTCAATGTCATCTTCATTTTGCATTTCTCCATTGCTGTTCTTTTCAGCAGATTTTTACTCTGTCAAGTTTTGTTAGAATGTGTAGTTTCAGTATATGTATTGAGGGTTTTGCATTAAGAAGACCCCATCCCTGACTGTCTTCCTTGACTCATATCTGTAGTAGACATTTGATGTGTGCAGGAAGCACCAGCATATTAATTTAATTTATTCAATGATGACAGAATATCACACTTCATTCATGCAGTGGAAGTAATTAAAACATGGGTGAAAATATATTTTCAGCTTCTGCATTTTCTTTTATGGTGTTGAATGATTTTTATTTTTAGATATATTTTATGTCATGCTTTACTAGAACTTCTCTGTCTCACTGCCTCCCTCTTTATTTTATTTTGTTGTTGCAGCTTAATTCTC
>NC_056728.1:478943199-479100699 GCF_019279795.1 Protopterus annectens
CCTATATTTGGGCCTTTGTCCATCTCCTATTATTTTAGACTTTCTCCAGATTTCTTATGCTAAGAGGTTGAAATGTTTGGTGATGATAATTGAAAGAAATGATGGCCAACTTATTACTCTTAAATATATTGTAACCACTCCTCCCCACACACGCAAGCATAGGGCAATGCTAATGATGTTTGTAACAGAACATGAATTACATTATTGCCAGCTTGTTACTCCTACTCTGCAGCACACACACACACACACACACACACACACACACACACACACACACACACACACACACACACACACACACACATATATAAACCACAGCAATACAAGTTTTACATTGGTTTCAGCAAATGGAAACACACTGTGTGACGCTAGTACTGCCACACCAGATCAGTGAATATTGTTTAGCAGTTGTCATGAGTAATACATACCTTTCAGTGTCTCTGATTTCACAGAATGTCCCCGATTTTGCTTCATATTTTCATGCTTTCCCTCATAAAAATGTTGATTTGCAGGCAAATCATTAAAGATTACAGATAGTCAATAATGCCAGGCAGAGTTTCATGCTATTTATTGTTCAAAAATGCATATTAATGCAAAACATATTATTCCATTAACTCTTTAAGTGACTTAAAGCAATATGCAAAACATGTTCATGTTTCTGATTTTGAACATTTATTCCAACATTATTTTTGGATTTTTCCAGAATTCTTGAGAAAAGAAGTTAAACGTTGTAGTACCTGGTACCCTGACAGTATTTCTAAAACTCCCTGAATGAGAAAACCATCCCTGAAGATCATATGATCATAGGAAGTTACTAGGCTAATGGCCCTAGGGCCCTTATAAGCCTAGCCAAGTTCTATCCTTTTTCCACAATCAGCACCTACTAAGAGGGACATAGGTGGAACCTCTAGGGTGAATTTACTTTTACCCATCCAATCACCCAGATTGCGTTTGAAGAGAGCCAATGAGGTGCTCTGTTTGAAATTAAGTGTTAGTCTGTTCCAAAGGTGTGGTAACCTCTGGGAGACAAATATATCCCTCTAGCAGGTTCTATTAATGTCACATACCAGGTTAAGGTCTTTAGAGAGAGTAACTGTGTACCATTTGACTTGCGGATATGCAGCATTTCCAATAAGGCAGGGTCAGAGATCACCTTGTATGCAAGGCAGAGATCACCTCTGAATAGTCTGCGTGAAACAGAATAAAGTGACAGTGATTTCAGATGATCCACATAGGACAGATGCTGAAGACCTTGAATTTTCTTTGTGAGGAACCTTTGTGGTCTTTCCAAATGCTGCAGGTGCTTGAAAAAGATACATACCAAAAGGGGCATTGTACTCAATTATTGGCCTGATGAGGGAAGAGTACAGGGAGGTTTTAACTTCTTTTTTTTTTCTGGAGCCAATGCCCTTACTTATGAGATGAGTAATATAGAATGCCCTTCTTACCACTGTGGAGACATGGTGGTCAATGGTAAGGTTGTTATCAACCTGTGTGCCCAGGTCTCTCACCACTGAGTGTGTACTTAAGGTGTTGCTATTGATGTGGTAGTTATCAGGAACATCACTCTTACCAAAAGGGATGATAGTACATTTTTTTGCATTGAGTTTAAGGCCATGGTTTTGCCACCAATCATTTGCTTGTGTAAGACCCTCTTGCAGGATGTTAACATCATTTGGAGATTCTGTGACCGCTCCCAGTTTGCAGTCATCAGCAAACTTTGTCAGGCACAGAGCTTTAGTTTTTGCTTGTACTTCGGAGAAAAAGATTCTATACAATAGAAGTCCCAGGACTGATCCCTATGTAACACCACTTGTTGCAGGTCTGCTGTTGGAGGTGGAGTCCCCTGTTTTGACTATATGGATTTTATCAATGAGCCAGTTAGCAACCCATCTAACGGTATAAGGATTGATACCTAGCTGCGTGATGAGTTTGAAAATGATGCCTGAGTGGGGGGTAGTGTCAAATACCTTGGCTAAGTCTAGGTAGGCTGTATGCATACATTTCCCTCATCCAGGGCCTTGGTGATTATCTCAAAGAAGTCCACCAGGTTTAACAGGCATGTTCTCCCTTTGACAAATTCAAACCAAATAGGGTCAAGTGTTTGGAGATTACCTATATGTTTGTTGATAAGGTCCATGATGATTCGCTCCATGGCCTTGCAGTTAAGGCTAGTCAGGATAATAGGTCTATAGTTCCTGGGGTCAATAGAAGCATCACCTTTGTGCAAGGGAATAATGGTGGCTATTTTCCATTCAGCTGTGATGAAGCCGGTGCTTAGACTATGATTGAAAAGAGTACCTGTTGTTGAGACCCATGTATGACACAGCCTGGGATGTTATCAGGTCATATAGATGCTGTGTTTTTGGCCTTAGAGAGGGCATTTATGACCTGCTCATTAGAGATACAAGGTAGGGGGCAGGTGGTAGTGATGTTATGGGGTACATGTGGCGGGAACAGGGGAGTGAAGTTTTCACAAAACCTGCTGGCCAACAGGTTAGCTATATCCACAGGTTCAGTATACATGGTATCATTAACTATCAGTTCAGCACAAATCTGGGCCTTTCCTTTAAGGTTACGGATGTAACTAAGGAATGCCTTACATTTTTCCTTAGTTGAGGAAGCTAATTTGAATTCATAGTTTGCTTTGAAGGACCTGAGTTACCAAAGAAACTGAAAGAACAAAAATGCAAGAAATATGTGACCCCTCACTCTATTAAAACCCAGCTACAACAAAGTCATTAATTGATGTTAATCAAATCAAATCAAATGCAATGTGTTCCATATTTTATTTCAGTTCAATTCAAAATTACTACTAAAGTAGGGTCATTTTTTTGGTGCACTGTTTTAAGCCCAATTATCAGTGTATATATTGTTTGCTCTATTGTAAGTAACTAATTTTTCTTGTACTTTTATAATACATAGCAGCTCACGATTGGATTGTATTTTGAATATGTAAGGAATTGTTTCTCTTTTGTTCAGGGGGGTGACATGCCAGCAGAGTCAAGATAGGCATTTTCCAAATTTCTGACACACTGAGCCCAAAGGTTCGCCATCACTGACGTAATTCAAACAAATACAAACCCTAGGGCTCTGCGATCATCCAATAAACTTCTTCTAAAGTTTACTAAATCCTATGTACTCTAATAAAATATCCAGAACCTGGAATCTATTATCCCAACACATCCTAAATAACACCAACAGCTACAAATTCAAGGTATACATAAAAGAACACTTCAAATCACTGGCTCTGCTCCTGCACCACTCCAGACTAATTTTCTAGACCAGGCTAAGCCACCTCATTTCAGAACTCTCTCTCCTGCCTTTCTAACCTTCCTTACATTTTATTTTTTATTCTAATACATGTGAAAATGAAATGCATTTCTTGTGTGTAATTATACTACATCTAATCTCTTTGTACGAATTGTTTAACTTGTAAATACCACTGTACCGTAGTTTGCTGTAATTGTTATTTTTACTGTTATTTACACTGTTCTTTCTATCTTAAAGGTTCTGGAGCTTTTCTCCCTGGGTCTCCATTGAAAACAAGCTTCTGGCCCAGTTGGACATTACCCGGATAGTAAATGTAAAATAAATAAATAAAACACAAGGTGCGTTGTCTGGTCTCTTGGAACCTGAGATTTTGATCTGAATCAGATAATGGGCTAACTACATTGTCACCCCGGTGAACTAGCAGTTTACTTATTAATGAATGAATGAATGAATTAATTAATTCATTTATTTATTTTGTTAACCGAGTAGTGTCCGGCTGGGCCAGAAGCCCGTTTTCAGTGGAGACCCGGGGAGAAAAGCTCCAAAGTGGATTATAATAGTATTTACATATGACATACACAAGTTACAATTAATTGTAGGACATACACAGGAATACAAATTACAAGTTATTACAGTAGTGTTAGAAAAATGAAATCAGGAAGTAACAAAGTTAGACATATTAAAAATATTGAGCAATTATAAGCAATCATCAAAGTATATCAAGGATTGTACATTCTCATTATTTCATACTATTCTTCCAGAACTCCTTTGGGAGAATGATTCAAAGAAACCAGGAGATACTGAGAAAGTGAGGAAAAATGGGTAAATATTTGCGGGTACAGATGTTTAGCCTGAAATAGTACAGGAGTGGAGCCTATGTTTAGAGAAATGTTCTTTAAGGGTCTGTTTAAATGATAGTGTGTTATTGATGGTGAGAATATCCTCTGGAAGAGAGTTCCATTGCTTGGCTATGGCATGAGAGAATAGGGAGATGCCATAAGCGTTTTGGGCTTTACTAACTTTTAACAATATTTTTTCAGCAGCTCTAAGGGACGTTAGGTTACTATAGAGTTGGACTAGGTCTGATAGAGCTGTCAGGCTTGTATATGACTGTGTGGGCGGTTAGTAGTTGAGTCTGAGAGAGGAGATGTGGGAGCTCTAGCCAGTTTAGTTGATTTAATGCAGTACAGTGGTGAGATCTATAAGATTGATTTGTAGCGAATTTTGCAATTTTGTTATAGCAGGATTCAAGGCTATTTAGGTCAGATATGCGAAGGTTGGTAAATATTTGAGAGCAATATAGAAGGGAGAATAATAGATGGGTACGAGCAGTAGCGAGTCTAGCTTGTAGCTTGGTCAGTAAGAAATGGTTTTGCTCTGTAGAGTGAACCCAGTTTGGCATGCACTTTTTTAATGGTTAGAGCAAGGCGTTTATCAAACTTAAGTCTACTATTAATTGTAACACCAAGAAGTTTTGTATGTTCTACTGGCTCTATTATGGTACCATTGGAAGAGGAAATAAAGATAGGAGGAAGATTTGTATATGTTGGGTTCTGGTGGAACACCATAAGCTTGTTTTTTAGGGGGTTAAGTATAAGTTGATGGAGTGTTAGATAGTTTTCTATACTGTTGAGGGCTGCTTGAGTTTTTTTTCTTGAAGTTCTTTGATAGTGGGGGCACAGTAGATCAGGGATGCGTCATCTGCATATTGTACAATTGAGGCTGGGTTAGCTACAGTATGAAGGTCATTAGTAAATATAGTGAATAGGAGTGGACCAAGAATTGAGCCTTGTGGGACCCCAACTCTTACAGGGAGCTGAGTGGCGAGTTTATTTTCCCATAGAGTGGCTTGTTTTCTGTCAGTCAGGTAGCTATGAAATCATTTTAGGGTTTTAGAGCTGGAGTGGTAGATGGCTAGTTTGTTTAGAAGTATTTGATGTGATGCAGTATCAAATGCTTTTGACATGTCTAGGAAGGTAGCAGATACTAGTTGTTTTTTTTGTTTTTAAGTTGGTATAGAGTAGCAGTAAAGCTGATGAGTGCTGTACTGGTACTATGCTTAGGCCGGAAACCATGTTGTGTTTTGTATAATAGATTATTGGTCAGAAAATGGTCTAATATCTGTTTGTGTATACATTTTCTAAGATTTTGGCGAGTGGGGACAGAATGGCTATGGGCCTATAATTGGATATATCAGTTGAGTGGCTGCCTTTATGTAAGGGTATTATGTGGGATATTTTCCAAAGGGATGGTACATACTGTTCAGAGATAGAATGGTTGATTAGAACAGTTATAGGGTAAGCAATGGAAGGAGCTGCTAGTTGAAGAAAGTCACTAGGTAGCTGGTCAGTGGCTAGTGTACAAAGTTTTAATTTGGTGATAATGTAGTTGGTTTGAACTGGTTTTAGTTCGAGAAGGGTAGTGTTTTTGTCAGGAGTCTGAGGTATGGTAGGAGTAGTACTGGAGGTGCTGCTAAGTAGGGAGATTATTGAGTTAATAAAGTGGGAGTTAAATTGAGTGGCTATCGACTCATTTTGGTTGGTCAGTGATGGGGCTGGGGTAGTGGGTTTTCCTGGGTTGAGAAGGAGATTTATTGTAATTTTTTGGGATTGTTCTGGTATTTTAGTTGATTTGCATGGAAGTAGTTTTTTTTGTCGTGTTTAATCAGTTTTTTGGCCTGATTTCTAAGTTGCTGTTAGGTAGTGAGGTTTTCTTTAGTTTTACTACTCTGATAGTGAGACCAGGCTCTGTCTCTTTGTTTTAGTACATGAAGAGTGTCTTTTGATAGCCAGGGAAGCCTGTTAGAGTTGGTGCGTAGTTTTCTTATGGGGACTAGTTTGTTAATTATTTGAAGGAAGGAGGTACTGAAGTACAGAACTGTGCTATCAAATGGAAGATATTTCAAAGCTGTCCAGTCACATTGTAAAATTAGAGAGGTAAAAAAAGAAGGGCAGAAAGCAAGGTATTAATGCACATATATCACCTGTTAAAAAAACAACTGTGCTGCTTCATGACAGCATATTAAGCTGCCATTAAGAAAAAAAAGCAAATGGTCACCATTTTTTACTCTTGCTAAATGTGGCATTGTTCCTCAGTGAGAGTAAAAAAAAAAAAAAACATAAAAACCTCAACTAGCAAATGTAACTGTGGTGGCAGTTACAAAGACTTAACATTTTATCTAGCCATCGCCACGTTCAAGCTAAAAAAGCCACATTTATCAAAGTGGGGAAAAAATTTAGTTCGGAGAGAAAGAGATAAAGTGCATGTGTTTGTGTTTGTGAGAAAGAAATAGAAGGAAATTACATACCTCTCAACTTCTTTTCCCAGGAATTCGGATCTGAAGAGATTCTTCCTCAACATTCATTAGCCAGATAATAATGAGTATGAAACTATAATATCTAACTTTATTAATTAACTCTTATCCTCAGTGATTTACCAGAAAGCAAAGGATGAAAATCAGGGATGTTCTGCTAAATTTGTTTCATTTATTTGATCACAATGATGGGTGTAGCATTACCATCTTTCTTTGTGGCTAAAACCGGACTAAGGTCACACCCCTCGCATCACCCATAACTCCACCCATTTCTACCCCTCTCCCATCTATGCTCTGCCTATTTTGTGACATCACCGTGACAGCTGCAGCCTTCCCAAACCATGTAAGGAATACAGTATCTTCTGCAGATTTATTCATCCTTGCCACACATTAAACAGTCCAGCAAAAGTTATAACATTAAGTTGTGTTCAGAGCTTAATATAAAGCAGAAATATTTACTACTAAAGAATCACATAAAAGACTACAGATACATTTTACTAATTTAGCACAGTATCTGCTAGAAGTCCCTACACATGATAAAAGAGGATTGCCTTCTAATGAAAAGGGGGCGACCCATAAGCACTTTACAACAACTGACTTTTTCTTTCTCCGACTATTGAATCTAACTCTGGCTAGATGAGTTGTGCTTGTGCAATATACGTGTGAAATGCGAATACAGTGAATTAGTCACCGATTCTGTTGTGGTACAGCTGAAACAAGTCTGACAACAGCAGACAGAGTTTTTTTTTTCACATTATGTAATCAATCACATCCGACTGTTCCATGTGGTGCACGACTCTTGGATGCATCAGTTACAAAAAGACGTCACAGATTTTTAATGAACTATATATTCTTACAACACAGCAATCAGACTAGAATTATCAATATCTGCACAACATCCTAACAAAAACATTCACAGTAGGTCAGGGTTTCCCAGTGACACATCAAATGTCAAACAAAAAGACTTTCCATGCAAACAGGTAAATAAATGCCACAATCTCATATTTATAGTGCAAATACCAATCCACTGCATTTAAAGTACTTGCACAATGCATTTAACCAGCGCAAACGTTTGCGTTTAAGAGTATTATGAATAAACAGTAAAAATACAAACTATTTGCCAACCATTCTCTACAAATGTCAACCTGCAGAAATATTTTAGGCAATACTATAGTGCACCTACTTCACACTATCACAGCAGATTATATAGTGACAAGTCAACCAGATTACTAATGTCTTTTGTAGAGTGTCATGCCCCAAGTTAGTAAAATTATGACCACAACTTTACGATCTGTGTAATAAGCCTTATTCCATGAAATACTTTTGTAAGAACAGACTCTACAAAATAGTTATGAGGATGGATCCTCGGAACAATAAAACCAAATTAACCATGCCGAGAAGGCCAGACCACGTAAAATAACAGCTAATAATAGACAGGTTCAGGTTGCTGATTCTACAAGAACATTAAAAAGTTATCAACTCTCCGACAGTGATAGTCCGCCCATTTAAATACAACTGCATTGTTTTTAATTATTTTTTGCTTACTTGGAAGACGTTGAGCTGCCTGACTCAGAGTCAGAAAAAGTAAACATTATCATCATCCTGCCTGCAAACAAGGGAGGGTACTGGGGGAACTCTGCAGATTTGCAGAACTTAAGTTGTACGGACAACCACGTTCTATTCGCTGCTGCTGCTGCTATATTCCCTCCAATTACAATTCAAATCACCAACCGACCAAATCCAATAGGCAGTCTGACTAATTACAAAACTGATGTCACACGCATGTCCCTGTATACTGGTGATGCGTGGTGACATCCTTCATAAATTTAAAGTTGCAGGTTAAAAAAAATTTGAACAAAAATTGGTAATTAACGAGGCCACTCTGTGGCAGTGTGGTGCAAAACCCGGACTTCACGTGTCCGGTTTTGAATGAAATTGGTAACCGGACAATTTGTCAGAAAACCAGACAGTCCGGTCAAAAAACGGACAGCTGGCAACCCTAGATGGGTGAGGTGTATTCAGTCCAAAAAATGGCTGTAATTACTCTGGGCACATTGTGTGTGTGTGTGTGTGTGTGTGTGTGTGTGTGTGTGTGTGTGTGTGTGTATGTGTGTGTGTGTGTGTGTGTGTGTGTGTGTGTGTGTGTGTGTGTGTGTGTGTGTGTAGGAGAAGGACAGGAGGAGGACAAGCTTACTTTGTCCTGCCACAAGACTGTATTTGCCATGGGGTCTGACAGGTTTGAGCATTGCTGCTTGTCTCTTGCAGTCTGCTTCTCCTCCTTTGCCCGGTTGCCCAGTACTTGTGCAAGGGACAAACAGTGATGTTCAAACCTGTCAGACCCTATGACAAATACAACAGTCTTGTGGCAGGGCAAAGGAAGCATGGCATGGTAGCTTCACTGCCTTAAGGATATAGGAAAGAAAAAGCACTTCTTTCTGGTAAAACAAAATAGAAAATAATTTGCAGCTCACTGACTAGTAAGGGGGTGAAACAGTTCTTTTTCTTTGTAGTGCTGCTATCTTCATATTATTCTTGGATATTATGTAGCTACTTAGGTATTTAATGCAAGCAAGGTATTTAAAGCAAGCATTTTGAGTTATCTTTGCTTAATATCAAAGCTTTGGCCTGCTAACATCTACTTGAACTCAGCTGGACGTATAAGTGAATTTAAATACACTTTTATCTGCTCTTTTGCATATAGTACTGTATTTAATTTATTTATTTGTGTTTTTCACTGAATATTAACTCAACTGAAGTTGTGGCTGTCTCTCTACAGTTAGTTCCCCACCCACCATCCGTGTTCTTGTTTTGGTGTTAATGTTGGTGGCTTTGAAATTGTCCGCCCCTCTTGTAGATTTGTATTTGGATACTCTTTCTAGGCCCATCTCATTTGCTCACTCAATGGAGTGCAGTGAGATCATATTCTGATTTCAGGCACTCCTACTATGTACAAAGAGAGCATTTGGGAAGGACAACCCTGTAGCCTCTTAATCCTGCTCTGTTCCCTCCCTCAAAAAAAAAAAAAAAAAAAATATATATATATATATATATATATATATATATATATATATATATATATATATATATATATGTGTATATAATTCAGCTGCTCTTAACTGTAACTGTCTTAGTTGCTCTTCTGCTTGCTATCTGTTGAGTCGCTCTTACTCTGCACTTATTACTGCTTGTTAGTAGCCTTCTAATTTACTGCCTTCTGCACTTGTTTTTTAGTCATTTGTAAATTTAATTGCATTTATTTGAACTGTATTTGCCATAGTGTTGCTACACACTCGGATGTGTTGGCCTGCACTACAATTTGAATTGTATTTACTGCTGTTTTAGCTGCTTTTCTGTAACAAAAAAAAAAATTCTAAGCTTGTTTCCTGCCTTTCCTGTAACTAGTCAAGTCCAGATACAGACTTGCTGTATCCAGGACTGTTGGTAAGCTTTTTAGCCCCCCCAAGCCTTTCTGTGTTGGAGGGAAGCCTTCTAGCTTATCAGTGGGAGTGGTAAGCACTAGGTAGCCTATCTACCATGGGAAGAGTGGGTTTTGGCCCTGAAATTGTAGTTCATTGGCTGTTTGGGCAGTTTTTTTCATCTCTTTCTACTTTCTGGTTAAAAGCCCGTTTTGTGTTTGGTCCCTGCCTTTCCTATAACTAGTGTAGTCCAGGTACAGATTTGCTGTATCCAGGACTGTTGGTAAGCTCCTGAGCCCCCCAAGCCTTTCTGTTTTGGTGGGAAGCCTTCTAGCTTATCAGTGAGTGGTAAGCACTAGGTAACCTATCTACCACAGGAGGAGTGGTTTCTGGCCCAGAAATTATAGTTTATTGGCCGTTTGGGAAGCTTTTCCATCTCTTTCAACCTTATGATTTAAAAGTCTGTGTTTGCACTTGTTTCCTGCCTTTCCTGTTACTAGTCTAGTCCAGGTACAGATTTGCTGTATCAAGGACTCTTTGTAAACGTGTGAGCCCCACAAGCATTTCCGTGTTGGAGGGAAGCCTTCTAGCTTTTCAATGAGAGTGGTAAGCATCAGGTAGCCTATCTACCACAAGAGGAGTGGTCCCTGGCCCAGAAATTGTAGCTATTGGCTGTTTGAGCAGTTTTTTCCATCTCTTTCAACTTCCTGGTTTGAAAGCCACACTTGTGCCTGTTTCCCACCTTTCCTATAACTAGCCTAGTCCGGTTACAGAGTTGCTGTATCCAGGATTGTTAGTAAGCTTCTGAGCCCCCAAGACTTTCTGTGTTGGAGGGAAGCTTTCTAGCTTACCAGTGGGAGTGGTAAGCACTAGGTAGCCTATCCTCCATGGGAAGAGTGAGTTTTGGCCCATAAATTGTAGTTTACTTGGCCGTTTGGGCAGTTTTCCATCTCTTTCAACTTGCTGGCTTAAAAGCTTACGTTTGTACTTGTTTCCCACCTTTCCTGTAACTAGTCTAGTCCAGGTACAGATTTGCTGTTTCCAGGACTCTTTGTAAGCTTCTGAGCCCCCCAAGCCTTTCTGTGTTGGAGGGAAGCCTTCTAGCTTATCAGTGGGAGTGGTAAGCACTAGGTAGCCTATCTACCATGTGAGGAGAGGTTCTTCGCCCAGAAATTGTAGTTTATTGACCATTTGGACAGTTTGTCCGTCTCTTTCAACTTTCTGGTTTAAAAGACCACATCTGCGCTTGTTTCCCATCTTTCCTGTAATTAACCTACTGGGTAGCACTAGAAAGCCTTGAACTGATACTAGCCTTCTAGCTTAGAAGAGAGACTTTGGAGTGATTAAGTATCAGTTTTCTGTACTTTCTTGCTGTACTTAACTGTTTTCTGCCTAAACGCAGATTTTCCAGCATTTATTGTGATTTAAAAGCTTGTTTTTTTTTTTTTTACATATTGTACTTATTTGACTGCCTGCACTTTTAAAAAGTTTTTTTTGTTTAAATAATTTGTTTAACTGTTGTAGGCTACACACTAAAGTGTGATAGCCTTTTCTGATCGTTTGTAGTCGTTTAAAGCTGTTTCAAGTGTATTTTTTACTGTTTTTTGCCTTATCTTTAAAAAAAATAATCCTTGTTTCCCGCCTTTCTAAGCTAGAATAGTCCAGTTTTCAGGCTAGTGCTGAATTCAGGGCTGTGATACTAGTTTCTGAGATGCCCATACCTTACTTGGATAGAAGGAAATTTCTCTGTTCACCTGTGAGAGAGGGGAGCTTTGAGCAACCTATCTGTTCCTGGAGGAGTGGTTCCAGCCTAGAAGTTAGTAGTTTATTGGCCATTTTGGGTTAATTTCTCTCTCTTTCATTTCCCTACTATAAACACCTCATTTGCACGGTTTTGCATACCAGGCAGTGCTGGTTAGCTACGGTTAAATTATTCCCAGCTCCACTAAGTCTCCTCTTCAGTTTTTCCCTTGAAACTAGTCTAGCTCTCAACCTAAGCACTCAAAAAGCATCTTACAGCACAGCACTTGCTCAGACCTAATAGCAAGCACTAATATACCCTGACACTGATTGCCCAGCAGGGCAAGGCTCTTTATTCACCCCTCACCAATCAAGCGACTGAGCAGCTCACCCTACTATTCAGGCATGACCAAAGGGAAACTTCAGGTGCACTCTCCAGTCCAGCTGGTGAATCTGGGTATCCTGAGGCAATGTTACAACTGCCTCATGTGCACAGACAACCCTCTCCTCCTACCACAAAACACTAACATATGCAAGAGATGCAATTATACAGCCAAACTGTAAGCTAAGCTGTCTCCACCCAAGACTGGAACAAGACAATCAAGAGGAGAAAGTTAACACTTGCATCAGACCTCCAGCCACACATAGACCTACTAAACCAGCACTGGCAAAAAATACACATAAATACACAAAATCATACTCGGAGGCTCTAAATAAAAACCAGCAAAAGTATCAGAGACCTCCAAAGCAGACACCCAAACAACCTGCACCTCCCGTCACAAACCAGACAACACATAAAACACAAAATCAGTGTGCCGCACAATCACAGCCCTTAAGGCGAAATAACATACCTAACACACTAGTAATAGGTGACTCTATAGTCAAGCACACTGATGGCAAACTGACGTTCCACTAACTAGGCTGGACAAGCAGAAGGTTACTGTTAGCTGCCTGTCGGGAGCCAGAATCCGCCACATAACACAATCACTCAGGTCACTCCAGAACAAGTACAAATATGACTCTGTCATTGTTCATGTTGGTGTGAATAACCTGAGCCGTACCTCCCTGGACTAAATGAAAAGAGACATAGAAGAGGTCTCTGATCATGCAGCCCAGACTGGTATGACCCTGACCCTGAGTAGCATCCTGCCCTCACCAAGAATGATACTTCAGTATAAAGAAAAAATGATCAATTTCAACAATTGGCTAAGCTTCTGGTGTCATTCAAAGGGGATCCAGTGTCTGTCAGCCTGGGACAACATGCTCGACAAGCCTCATTGCCTCACAAGAGACGGCTTGCACCTGTCACCCCAAGGCTTTTGAATACTGGCCAAGGCTCTTGCTGCCCCCATAGTGCCTTTTTTTAGGCAAGGCTCAAAAGTCAAACCCACCTCCATAAACAGTACAATTAACAAAAAACTGAGGGTTATGCTACTCAATGCCAGGAGTTTAAATCTCAAAATGCATGCGCTCAAAGCACTCCTCAGTATGGAGAACGTTGACATCTGTGCAGTAACTGAAGCCTGGTTCAAGGCTCCACAGAGCACCCCAGCACTGCCGGGCTACAACTCACACCACACGTTTTGGCCACAGAACACGGACCGAAACACAAAAGGAGGGGGTATATCCATATTCATCAAGGATACCTACACCTCCAGGTTAGTGGTGCAGCATGATACCTCTGAGATCATCCATGTGCAACTAACATTGGGCAAATCTACAATGCAAATTGTGGCCTGCTACAGATCACTTTCCATGACCCAGGACCACCACTCCACCTTTCTGGAGACACTGGAAAACATGAAGGTCCCACCGAATACCCTGATATTGGGAGATTTCAATTACCCTAACATTTATTGGGAAAACTACTCGAGTACAAATTCCCAGGCCCAACGCTTCCTGGAATTCATCAACTCAAATACCCTGGATCAGCTGGTAAACTCCCCTACCAGAGGTGAAAACATATTGGACCTGGTCATCACCAACATGGGCGACAGGTGTTCCACACCGGAGGTCAACCCATCATTGGTTAGATCAGACCATAAACTAATCACTCTGGATGCGCACACACCACCACCACTCCCAACTAAGGAAACCACAGTAAAAAACTTTTCTAAAGCAAACTTCACCTTACTTAAGACAGAGGTGGTAAGTTTCACAGCCCCCACACTAAAGGATAATGCTGCCCAAGATGCAGAAACCTTTACAAATGCACTCTATGAGCTCCTACAAGGATGCATGGATCATGCCATCCCTAGCAAAACCAAGACTCACTCCTCTAAGAGAAGGAAACCAGTTTGGTGGACCCCTGAAATAAACAGGCTATACAATAGAAGGAGGAAGCTAGTTCAGAAAAAAAGCAATTCCCAAGAAGGAGAGACATCCCTGATCAGTATCAGTAGAAACTAAGGTCCCTCATGAAATCATCCAAGGCTAACTTCGAAAGAAAAATAGCCAAGGATTCAAAAGATAACCACAAAGCCTTCTTTAGCTATGTTAAGAATCTAAGTGTCAACTCACAGATATGCACTGAACTAGTGCAAAAAAATCACAAAATATACTGAACCTACTGATATTGCCAACATCCTGGCAGATAGATTCAGTGCAAACTTCACCCCCCTCTCACCTCCAAAAGGGCACACAACAATACCAGAAAAGTGTAGTGCCCCAAAAATCACAGACGCACAGGCGAAAACAGCCTTTTCAAAAGTCAAAAACACAGCATCAAAGAGACGAGATGGTGTCCCAGGCTGCATCTTGCACGAACTACAGAACGAACCAACCCTCCCACCTAAACATGCTGTTCAGCCTCAGCCTCTCCACAGGCTACATGTCCATAGAATGGTGCACAGCAACAGTTATTCCTCTCCACAAAGGAGGGGCCACAACTGACCCTGGTAACTATTGCCCCATAAGCCTGACTAGCCTGGTCTGCAAGGCTATGGAATGCATCATCGTGTAACTCATTAACAAAGACATTGGGAACCTCCAAACACTTGATCTGACCCAGTTCAGCTTTGTTAAGGGCAGATCATGCCTACTAAACTACAAGACTTCTTTGAGATAGTCACCAAGGCCATAGAAGAGGGAAAGGTAGTTCACACAGCCTACCTTGACCTCGCCAAGGCTTTCAACACCATTCCCCACTCGGGTATTACAGAAAAACTCACCAGCCTGAACATAAACCCCTACGTCACAAGATGGGTTGCCAATTGGCTTACAGACAGAACTCACACGGTAAGAATAGTGGGCTCCAGGTCCGACTCTAAATCAGTCACAAGTGATGTCCCGCAAGGCTCAGTCCTGGGACCCCTACTGTTTGGCATATACTTATCAGAAGTACAGGCAAACACAGGAGGACTATGGCTAACCAAGTTTGCCGATGACTGCAAACTGGGAGCCATAATTGACTCTCCGGCTGACATGGACATCCTCCAAAAGGGCCTTACTGAGACGTACACCTGGTGTCAAAGTCATGGCCTCAAGCTAAATGCCAAAAAATGCATAGTCATCCCATTTGGGAAAAACAAAACACCCATGAATTACCACATAGGTGGCAACCCCCTTAATACAGAAGAGGTAATAAGAGATCTGGGGACCCAGGCAGATAGTAATCTCTCCTTTGATAATCATATTGCCAAAGTAGTTAGGAAATACTTCTATGTGGCCCATCTAATTACTAAAGGGTTCACATCTAGAAATAAAGAGGTTATAGTGTTCCTCTACTCGTCACACATTAGACCCATCATAGAGTACAATGCCCCATTTGGGATGTACCTCACAAGACACTTCCAACAGCTGGAAAGACCACAAAAGTACTTCACCAAGAGGATTACTGGCCTCAACCATATGTCCTATGCAGCCTGACTGAAAAAACTCCGGCTGTACTCAGTGGCATACCGCTTACTCAGAGGTGATCTCTGCCTGACTTACAAAACCATATCCAACTCAAAATTGATGGACATGCTCCACCTAAAGAAATCCATGTCACTGCGAGCCACACGCTCTAGTGAGCTAAATCTCTCCACAACAATAAATAGAACATGCTGAATTGATAGATTCCTGTCACAGAGACTCCCCATGCTTTGGAACAAAATTCCAAATTACATCAGGCAGAGCCCCTCACTAACACTCTTCAAGAGAAACCTTGACGAGTGGATGGGTAACAGAAAATACACCCCTGGGATCACTTCATTGGCTCTGCTTGACAGAGGATCAGTCAATTAATCAATGGGGAGGTGAAAGCCAACACACTCTGGCTAGGCTTATAAATGACCTCGGGAAGATAGCCTAGTACCTACCTATGAACCTATAATTACTTATGTTTTAATACTTTATAATGATATGCTGCCATTGCCAAATATCTGATCTGCAGAAAGCCCAGCATTGTCTTTGGAGGAATGAAATAAAATGTGTTTATCAGCATTTCATAATTTAATGATGAGAAGACTGTTCTGGAACTTAGACTGGATCAATGCAGTATTAAGGAAGGATTCCAGGAGAGCAGTCTGTTCATATACTAGTCTATTTTATTGAGTCTTCACAGTGCAATTGACTCATGTTCACATACAGGGAGAGAAGTACTGGGCAAAGACTGAGCTATTTGGGAAACATTTAGCAACCTTTATAAGTGGATAAAAAAGCTGTAGCCTATTTTATTCTTTGGTTACTATCATTAAGGTAACTCCCCAGCAAAAAAAAAAAAAAAAGAAAAAGTCAAGTTTAATCCATGAAGCATATGGAGGATATTGGAATAACTGACTGGCTCAAACACCTTGGTAAATAAAAGAATGACACACTGCTAACACATCCCTTGCCCATTATCCATTGGCCATGATCAGGTGTTACAAAAGATACTAGGTCAACCTCATGTGTGTGCATGGCTTAAAAAGGTTCTCTCAACCAGCCACTCATCAAGTTACCAAATAAATATGTAAAAGATGTGTCACTAGCATGTGTTATGTGGCGGATCCTGGCACCCGACAGCCAGCTGACTGTAATTTTCTCCTTGTTCAGCCTGGTGAGTGGGACATCAGTGTGCCTGACTACAGAGTCACCTATGACTAAAGTGTTGGATACTTTGTCTTGCTTTAGGGGCTGTTGTTGGGTGGCACACTGGTGTTGTGAGCTATGTGACACTTTGGTTGTGATTGGTGTTTGTTTGCATTTCAGCTTCAGAGGTCCTTGTTGTTTGGCAGGTTACTGTTAAGGGCCTCCACATATGTGGGTTTAGTGTTGCTATGTTTAGGTGTTGGTGGTGTGGGTTTAGAAGGGCTATGTGTTGCTTGAGGTGTAGTGCGGGTGTTAACCTTCTCCTCGTGACTGTCTAGTACAGTCTTGGGAGGAGAGAGCTCTGCTTCCAGTTTGGCTATGTAAGTGCATCTCTCACAGGTTATAGTGTTGGGTGGTAGGAGGAGAGAGTTGTCTGTGTACATGAGGCAATTGCTGCATTGCCCCAGTATGCCCAGATTCACCAGGTGGACATTAGAAATCACCGGAAGCTGACCCTTGGACATGCCTGGTTTGGTGTCCTGTCAGAGTCAGATGTCTGTTCAGCATTCAGCTAAAATAAGATCTTGAATGCTAAAATCTGAATAACTTTTTCCTGACCTATAGTGATGTCAGAGTTTATAAATATTAAATAGTGAAGTACTTTTACTCCCTCAGAAAAGCCACTTCAGATTTTCATCATGAGTCATCTCATTTTAGCCAAAGTGTTAGTTTAGAATTAGATGTTTAATCAGGCATCTTAAGCCCTATACTGCACACTTCCTTCTGGGATGAACATACGTTTAGTGATTGGCAGTTCAGTTGCACCTCTGTTACCCTACACTTTGTTGAGTGTAAAGTGAACGAAGTTCAAGCCTCATGAATTTGTCTCCTCAATGCTGAACTTCCTGATAGAAAATTACTGTTGCTGCTGCTGCAGTTTCTATTTGTCACGATTTCCCCTCTTATTTCTTCTTCCCTTTCCACTAGTTCTTAATATTATCCTGCTCTCTAGTTTCTCCTTTTCTATCTCTTTGTCCTTCTATTCATTATACATTGTGCATGGCTTCCTCAACTTGACCTGTTGCACACATCAGTTGTGTCAGTTTGCTATACATACTACAAACACTGCACTTACTGTGTTCTGTGTACTTAGTTCTATATAATATGTTTTTTTTTACTTTATTTTTACATTAGGTAACTGGTTAAGCACACTCATCTGAAGACCATTTTCAGGCACAACCCACACCTTAAAGGCAAAGACTTAAAGATATTTCTCTGCATTTTTCCTGTGACTGCTAATTTCGCTGAAAAAGTGATTTCTAGCATTTCTGTGCTTTAAAAAAAAACACTTTTTGCTGCATACTATACTAGTTTTTGCTGTTTGCAATTTTAAAGTTGTTCAAGTCATTTTTTGTGTTGCTTAACTGTTGTAGGCTACACACTAATGTGGGCTAGCCTGTTCTAAGCATTTAAAGTGTTTTTGTGTATGTTTACTGTATTTTCTGCAAAAAAAAAAAAAAAGAAAAAAACAAAAACATTTCTTGTTTCCCGCCTTTTCTAAGCTAGTCCGGTCCAGTTTTCAGGTTCTGTTGAATTCAGGGCTGTGGTACAAGTTCCTGTGTTGCCCATATCCTTACTTGGATAGGAGGAAGTTTCTCTGTTCACCAGTGAGAGTGGGGAGCTTTGAGCAGCCTATCTGTCCCTGGAGGAGTGGTCTCAGCCCAGCAACTAGTAGTTTATTGGCTGTTTTGGGCTAATTTCTATCTCTTTCATCTCCCTGCATTAAAACCCACATTTTCCTGGTTTTGCATGGCATTGCGCACTGCGCAGCGCGGTTAAACTATTCCAGGCTCCACGAAGTCTGCTCTTCAATTTTTCACTTGGAATTAGTCAAACTCTTAAAGCACTCTAACCTTCCTTTTACAGCCCAGCACTTGCTCTAAGCTCTCAGTAAGCACTAATATATGCTAACACTACACCCCCACTCTATTGTCAGGCACACTGACGTTCCACTCACTAGACTGAACAAGGAGAAGTTTACTGTAAGCTGCCTGTCGGGTGCCAGGATCCGCCACATAACACAAGCACTCAGGTCACTCCAAAACAAGTACAAATATGACTCTGTCATTGTACATGTTGGTGTGAACGACCTGAGACATACCTCCTTGGACTACATGAAAAGAGACATAGAGGAGCTCTTCAATCATGTAGCCCAGGCCAGTATGACCCTGACCCTGAGTAGCATCTTGCCCTCACCAAGAATGATGCCGAAGTATAAAGAAAAAAATATCAGTTTTAACAATTGGCTAAGCTATTGGTGTCATTCAAAGGGGATCCAGTGTCTGTCAGCCTGGGATGACATGCTCGACAAGCCACACTGCTTCGCCAGAGATGGCTTGCACCTGTCACCGTTAGGCTTTTGAATACTGGCCAAGGTTCTTGCCACACCCACAGTGCCTTTTTTAGGCAAGGCTGAAAAGACAAACCCACCTCTATAAACAACATAAGTAACCAAAAACTGAGGGTAATGCTACTCAATGCCAGAAGTCTAAACCTCAAAATGCATGCACTTGAGGCACTCCTCAGCATGGAGAAAATAGATATCTGTGCAGTAACAGAAACCTGGTTTAAGGCTTCAAAGAGCACCCCAGCACTACTAGGATACAACTCGTACCATACCTTTCGGCCCCAGAACCTGGACCATAATACAAAGGGGGAGGGGGTGTATCCATCTTCATAAGGGATACCCATACCTCCAGGTTAGTAGCACAGCATGAGGCCTTGGAAACCATCCATGTGCAACTAACAGTGGGCAAAGCTGCTTTTCAGATCGTAGCTTGCTACAGATCACCCACCATGTCTCAGGACCCCCACTCAGCATTCCTGAGAACATTGGAAAATATGAAGATCCTACCAAACACCATGATACTGGGTGATTTCAACTACCCAACCATTGACTGGGAAAATTACTCAAGTACAAACTCCTTTGGCCAATGCTTCCTAGAGTTTATAAACTCAAACACCCTGGAACAACTGGTCACCACGCCCACAAGAGGTGAAAACATATTGGATCTGATCATCACCAACATGGGGATCAGTGTTCCACACCAGAGGTAAACCCCTCGCTGGTAAGATCAGACCATAAACTAATCACACTGGACATCCACATCCCGACCCCACCCCCAGTCAAGGAAACCACTGTGAAAAACTTTTCAAGAGCAAACTTCACACTTCTCAAGACTGAGGTGGAAAGTTTCAAAGCCCCCTTGCTAAAGGATAATGCTGCCCAAACCACAGAATCATTTACAAATGCATTCTATGAGCACCTATAGGAATGCATGGATCGAGCCATCCCAAGTAAAACCAAGACTCACTCTTCCAAAAAGAGGAAACCAGTCTGGTGGTCCCTGGCCATAGATAAGCTATACAACAGAAGGAGGAAACTATTACATGATAGAACAAAATCCCAAAAAGAAAAGGCATCCCTGATCAAAATTAGCAAGAAACTATGATCCCTCATAAAATCATCCAGTTCCAGTTTTGAAAGAAAAAATTGCCAGACTCTAAAGATAATCACAAAGCCTTCTTTAGCTATGTCAAGAACCTAGGTGGCAACTCTCAGATCTGCTCTGAGCTAGTGCAAAATGGCAAAAAATACGCTGAACCAACTGACATTGCCAACATCCTGGCTGACAGGTTCAGTGCAAACTTTACCCTCCCCTCACCCCCAAAAGGGCCCGTGTCCATCCCAGAAAAATGTAGAGCCCCAGACATCACAAACATGCAGGTGAAAACAGCCCTCTCCAAAGCCAAAAACACAGAATCAATGGGACCGGATGGTATCCCAGGCTGCATCTTACACGAGCTCCAAACTGAACTAAACCCTCACCTAAATTCACTGTTCAAATTCAGCCTTACCACAGGCAGTGTACCCAAGGAATGGCATACAGCAACAGTTATCCCGCTCCACAAAGGTGATGCCACAACAGATTCTGGGAACTATCACCCTATAAGCCTGACTAGCCTGGTCTGCAAAGCTATGGAGCGCATCATCATGGAACTCACAAACAAAGACATTGAGAACCTCCAGACATTGAACCCTACCCAATTCGGCTTTGTTAAAGGCAGAGCCTGCCTCCTAAACCTAGTTGACTTTTTTGAAACAGTTACCAAGGCCATAGATGAGGGAAAGGTAATCCACACAGCCTACATGGACCTCGCTAAGGCCTTCAACACCATTCCCCACTCTGGCATTATAGATACACTCACCAGCTTGAACACTAACCCCTATGTCATGAGATGGGTTGCCAACTGGCTCACAGATAGAACTCACATGGTCAGAGTTGCGGGTGCCATGTCCGACTCTAAACCAGTTACAAGTAGTGTTCCACAGGTCTCAGTCCTGAGACCCCTCCTGTTTGGTATATACTTCTCTGAGGTACAGGCAAGCATGGGAGGACTATGGCTGACCAAGTTCGCTGATGACTGCAAACTGGGGGCCATAATCGATTCTCCGGCTGACACAGACATCCTCCAGAAAGGTCTCACGGAGACAAATACCTGGTGTCAGAACCATGGCCTCAAGCTAAATGCCAAAAAGTGCATAGTCATCCCCTTTGGGAAAAACAAAGTGCCCACGAATTATCACATAGGTGATAATCCACTAAGTACGGAAGATGTAATTATGGATCTGGGGACCCAGGTAGATAGCAACCTCTCCTGTGATAATCACATTGCCAAGGTGGTTAGAAAATCCTTCTGTGTAGCCCACCTAATCACGAAAGGGTTCACATCTAGATCAAGAGTGGTCATCGTGCCCCTCTACTCATCACTCATTAGACCCATAATAGAGTACAATGCCCCATTTGGAATGTACCTTACTCGACACCTGCAACAGCTGGAAAGACCACAGAAGTACCTCACCAAGAGGATCGTGGGCCTCAAACAGATGCCCTATGCAGCTTGACTAAAGAAACTCCAACTCTACTCGGTTGCTTACCGCCTGCTCAGAGGTGATCTCTGCCTGACGTACAAGGCCATGTCCAACCCGGAATTAATGGATATGCTTCACCTCAAGAAAACCAAATCTCTTAGAGCCACATGCTCAAGCAAGTTAAACCTCAGCACAACAATAAACAGGACATGCTGGAGGGACAGATTCCTCTCCCAGAGACTTCCCTCTCTCTGGAATAGAATCCCAATTTATGTTAGGCAGAGCCCCTCACTGACTCTCTTCAAGAGAAATCTTGACGAGTGGATGGGAAATCGTAAATTTACCCCTGGGATCACTTCAATAGCCCTGCTAGACAGAGGCACAGGAAACTAATTTAAAAGGGAGGGGAAAGCCAACACATTCTGGCTAGGCTTATAAATGCCCTTGGGCAGATAGCCTAGTACCTACCTATCTACCTATGAAGCTATGAACTAACAAAGTCATACACATAACAATAAAATGCACTTCATAAAGAAAGGCATACACGTTTATTAGAAATAACTGGGTACAAAAACATAATTGCAAATAAAGGAATAACAATAATATACAGCTGACCATAGGCATAGGCCAACTAGGAGACCACCTAGGGCGTCACTCCAGCAGGGGCATTTTACAAGTATTTATTTGTTTATTTTTTGTAGTAAAGAAATGTTTTCTTTAAAATATGTTTAATGAATACAGGAAAAAAAACTGAAGAGTAAGATAAGCTGTGAAACAAGGAGGAAAAGGGTAATCTGGATGGTATAGGTAGACCAGGATGGGGGCACCGCGTGATGGGGGGGGCTGTGGAGCCCTTTTGCCTAGGGCACCAGCTGACCAAAGGCCAGCCCTGCAATCATATACAAAAGCTTACCATTACAAAATCATCTTTCTCTATCTGGTGAGGATATTATGGGTTTAGGATTAATAACAGATGCAGTATTCATTTTATATAAATGTATATAATTATTGGATGAATGCACTTTTGTGTGTGTGTGTGTGTATTTTGTTTATTTCATTTTATACAGTTTACTGGATTTGTGTGCATATTTGTGTTGAGGGGTGTGGGAGTGTGTGTTTGTGTGAGTGGTTACACATACCTCTACTGAAGAATGGACTTGCCCAGTCAGAAATCTAGGTTACTAAAAGCATACATACATACATGCATACATATAGGTTATAGGTTCATAGGTTCAAGGAAGCAAATTAATGACTTGTTACTAGTATAGGGGTACTCACTTATTCTTATATATAAAACCAATTAGCAGAGAGGAAGAAACAAAGGAGAATAAGATATGTGTATAAACACACACACACACACACACACACACACACACACACACACACACACACACACACACACACACACACACACACACACACACACACACACACACACACAGCAGGAGTGTGGGGGAAGCTGCAGGAGACAGGCTGAAAAAATGCATCAGTGGATATTGAGGAGAGAATCAGGGAAAACAAAGGCGTGGTAATGAGAGGGAGGGAACAAAACAGTGTGAAAAGACCTGCAGACGGATGCAATTAACACAGCAGGATAAGACAGCAGACGAGTGAGACTAGGGATTCACAGGAAGGAAAATAATAAAAAAGGGGATAAATGAAAAAGTATTAACCTGGAGAGAAAATGGCCATACCTCTCAACTGTCCAAAGTTTTGCAGAATGTCCACATTTTTGTCTCATATTTTTAGTCTGTTCCTCATATAATTTGTGCTTTTCTAGTAAATTATTAAGGATAGAAATCACAAATGACAGATATTTGAGTTTCAGACATTATATGCTTCAGAAAATGCATGCTAATGCAAAACAGGTGTCCCACTTCCCTCAGAAAATGAATTGCACAAGCAGCATTTGACCAAGGCATATAAGCTTGATCAGTGTAGTAGGACGAAGGTGAAATCACCTATACAAGGCTGAAATTATACCTACACAAAAATAGAAAGTGCATCTTTGGATGTGAAGCAGGAAAAAAATATCACCCTTGATGTATTTTGAAAAAAAAGGTGTCAACAGTGTTTCTGGCCAGATGTGCAATAGGACCCCACACAAACAGGCATGTCTTTGGCCAAAACACATTACTAACATAATATACACATGAAAAAGACCGATTATAAATACACATAAAAGAAGTGCTTATAAAGCAGTGAATTTTAACAGGGAGTATGATGAAAAGCACAGCATATCAGGACCACAGCAGGACGGGTTCACTATAGAATCTCAAAATACTGAAATCCCGAATTTCAGTATTTCAAAATGCTATAGCCAAAACCTTTAAATACCGAAACCCCATAATTGCGAAATTTAAAATCACGCACCTACAGTGCAAATACACCACACACATACACATACACACAATCTCCCCACACAATCAAACAAACAATCCTACACTACAGACAAGTAGAAGGGCAAGCCCCCCTACACCCCCATGTGGGGGGGCTGCACCCCCACCCCCTACTTATATATACTAACTCCGGGATCGCACAATCACACACACAAAGGTAACTCACACACACACACACACACACACATCTCACAGTCCCTTGCACACACACGTCACAGCCGAAACACACATTAACATACACTAAAGCCCCTAACCAACATACTCATACGTACTTACCTACATTTACACCTATGCATTCACACACCGCAACAACAGAAGCTCCGAACTTTATTATTTTGAATTTCGTGCTTCTGGTGTTTCAGAATTTCAAGGCTTTGCTATTATAATTTTGAAATACTGAAAGCCATGATTTCAGTATTTCGAAATTATAAAGGGAACCCAGTGGGACATACCAGAAGCATAAAATAAATAAAAAACAAAATGAATAAATAAACCAGAATGAAAGAGAACTAGGACAATGTAGCAGAATAAAGGCACAGATGGGCAACACATATAGTAAAGGACCCACAATTATTTAATATTAAAACAGTGCACACAATGACAAACATTATAGCAACACAGCACAGATATGAACATTATTATGAGTAATGATCCATATTAAGGGTCTTGAAAAGGTCACATACCTTGAATGACAACATTGAAAGGGTCAGTCACACAGTTAGTGTTAGAAAAATTGACATGATAGCCATAATAAATACAGCACAACTGTAATAATTCATCAAGACAAATGCTTGATAAGTCAAAACCATGTACATTATTCTATGACATCTTAGGTTACGGTGTCATTAAACTGTGAGTAAGGAGGCTACAGTTTACCCAGTTGATCAACATTATCAGAGGTACTGTGTCTTTTATCAGACATGGAATGTTGAGAGCTATGCATAAACATAATACTGTACACAAAAAGTATATAATGGAGGTGAAATGGCCAAACATAAACACATATAGTTGCTAAAAACGTCAAATGAGATAGAAGAAAAGAATGTCAGCGCGGTTATGACAAAGGACATCAACTGTGCAAAGCCTCTGGGCATCTGACACATGATATTCAACGCAATGATGAATAATAAGGTATAAAACAACATGTGTCTTGAATATCATAGCAATACTAAGGTTTATCAGTGAACACGATGTACCACTTTGGAGATGTGAAACACAGTGTCCATCAGCACATCACCAAACCATTGGGTGGCACATGAAAATCATGGCAGAAGTGACATCCAAAGACAAATAAATCATACAGTAATGGGCACAAAATCAGCCATAGTAAGACAACAGAATAAGGTCGAGTGAATATCCCATACACATATGAAATAGAATATAAAGGCAGTATTGAATGAACAATGACATTGTGATAATGACAGAGGGAGTTGTGTGTAACATACATACAATGTACAGGACTGAGAGCTCAGAATATGTAAGCCATACAAGGCAAAGGCAAACAGATCTACAGCATGACACAAACAGATGGCAACATAAGAAACACACCCTGTGAGTGCAACGTCCAAACCCAATATGCAAGTAAAAACATCACCAGTGATCACATGGTATACTATAATTGCCAAGTATTCCACACATGATATAATAGTAGAAGAGCAGCCACTTACCTCATTAATGCAGAAAATAACTGTGCAAATGCAAGTGCAACATCCATGCAGTATCAGGTGTACATATTTTTAGTCCAGTGTAGGACGCATGAACCATGTAGTCATGACAAAAATAAGGAATGAAAAGAAATACATCCAAATGACAAAATGGAATGTTATATCCACAGTAGGCATGACAATAATGCCAGATGTCAGCAACAAAACATAAGTTCAATTTCCAGTATTGGACACCAAGCCAACTAGTCCAGAATAATGATGATGTTGTACAGTCTTCACATCAGTAGTCACATACAAGTTGTGTTGAAGATCTGCATTAAAGGGAATTTCATACACTAACAGCTCTTGATGGTTGCTACTCTGTGAAGTAATGCAATGTGATGTACACCACACCTCATTCCCTAGACACTAATGGCCAAGAGGTGACAATGACTGACAGTAGTGTAATAGCAAGAATGCTCTAAAGATGGAGGTGATGGGTTATGGCCTCATGTAATCAACAGCACTGTATTCCCCCTTCTCATTAGCCAGCAAAGAGTATCCCTCCACTGCATTTATTTAGTCCTCTTAGGTAATGGTAGTAGGCCATGCAACACAGACTCATGGAACCTCTCAGCATGGTCCTGCTCATCACCAGTACACATATCAGATGGTGCAGACCCACTATGCTTGCTCTGCATAGTGCTCTGAGACATCTGTGCCAACCCTCAACATGGTATTATGTACATGGCAAGGACATGGATGCAAGTTTATGCACATACTAGAATTCTGGTGGAAAAAGTGGCGTCATAACGCTGTGGCTTACCATGTACATAATTGTCATTAGACCATCGATAGAGTGGTACTGCCTTCCATAAGCACTGCTCACGTAGACATACATAATTTATTTTATTTTTATTTTACATTTGTTGACCGGGATAGTCCGACTGGATACATGTCCATTTTCAGCGGAGGCCCAGGGAGAAAAGCTCCAAATGAGGTTACATATGCATTCATCACAATGTACAAATAGAACAAGAGTAATAACAACATAGTACAAATAAAACACACTTTGCAGAGTCAGTTAAATTTATAGTCTCAAATCTTCTACTCAGGCTTAACAAGTAAAAGACTGTACAGTACCATTTACAACAACAACATAGTACAAATAAAACACACTTTCAGTCTCACAACCTACTACTCTGGCTTAACAAGTAAACGACAGTAGAGTTCCATTTACAAACATATTATTAGTACACTAATATTCATGATGATTTAGTCTGGCTTGGAGCAGAGACATATCCATTGAGACCTGAAAGACTCTTTAAGAGCTTTTTTGAATTGAAATGGGGTGGAATCTAGGGTGATGCTAGCAGGAAGTGAGTTCCAAGTTTTGTCAGCAGAGTTGATGAACAGGGAGTCTCCGGCTGAGTTGTTGGATTTGATGGATTGCACTACCAGTCTATTAGATGAGCGGAGTGATCTGGGGTTGGAGTGGGGATAGATGATGTTTTTCAGTCTCACCTGTCTCACCTGGCATGAAGTATGCCACTGCTAGATGTTGTTTCATCTCTATAGTGAATGAGGATACTGTCACACAACAAATACATCAATCTAATTGCTGGACACAAAGCCATAATATCTGACCTAGGTGGAACAGGCACCCCTGTGCATCAGCATCAGGGTATGCCTGATGCATGGTGTTGTATGAAGCACACCCAAAGTCCATCATCACAAATTATGGTTGTAATGTAAAAAACACATTCTGTAGGAATATCTCTGATAACACCAAAAGTGAATCTTATGCAGACTGACTTTTGGCACTCATGAGACAGTACATTAATGGAATCATCCTGACATCATTGCCCACACCTATACTGGCATGGATGGTATACAATTGCCTACATTCTGGTGTATGTTCTGGAAAGGTTCCATCCATAAGCTAGATCACACTTGCTGACAGATATGCCATATTCGCCATGGTGGAAATCATGCAAAGATGATGTTTTCTCCCATAATATTAAGCATGCCTCATTATGGCACTGCCAGCCCTGACCTTGAAGATGTCCTCAGTTATGTCGTAGTCTGGCAGTTGGCTTAGTGGATTAAAGGGTTGTTAACTAGCTATTTTCTGTGGTCCAGTGGTTCAAGGTTTGATTCCATCAGCCTACAGTGCCTAATTTTGTGACTCTGAGCATGTCACTTAATGAGACACCACTCCCTGGCTGAGTCTGAAACAGGTCCATGGAGATCTGTGCTCTGCCCTGGAAAACAAATATAAATAAAATAAATATATCCATTATTGCATGGAGTGTCCTCTTCTCTGTGCCATCTCCTCTGTGGCATGTCCTCTGAATTAACTGCCATGTTGCCTGTTTCCTTGGCATCTGTTGCATGTCACCTTCAGGATTTTTGTGGCACACATCACTCAACAATAGCAGAAGGGCTGCTGCTAGATGTTGCTGCCTCCTCTCTCATTACCTGTGTGATTTTCACAGCTGACATATCCTCTGGCTGTGGTGGGTGGTGGTGGGCTGTGCGCCAAAACATTTCTTCCCTTTGCTCTGTCGCAGTCATTACTGCTCTCTTCCACAGCAGCACTGTTTTCTTTTAAATACACATCTCCAGTAAGACCTTCCAGTGGACTGTATCTCTCTATAGAACATATATTGATCTATCACAAGCATTGGTTTATTCCTTTGACTCATAGTAGTGCCATACACATTTCCAGTTTCACCAGGGATGTTTACATGCATCTCACTTTTAAAATCAGTGCCTTCCATTTTATATGTATTCCGAAAGGGGATTTAGGACACATTTCTATTCTGTTTCTATGCTTACTGAGGGAGTTGCTCATACTTGCCGACTGCTCTATGAACATCCCAGAGAGTGTATATGCAGCAGCTCACAACAGCCGAGCAGTTAGGGAATACTATCTTGACAAGTTGCCTTTCATGGATAACTGCTATTCTATGTGCTAAGATTGTGATGACATGCACTGTTGGCAATCGCAAAGTCAGATAAATTAACTTCACTTTAATTTTGTCCACTCATAGTGGAAGTATGCAATGCCTGATAACTTATCAACCTTCTAAGTTTGTAAGAACAATATTTAAAAAAAGCTGCCTATTTTGGGGGCCTTTGATTATTTTTAGCTTTGTCCAGAATTCTTGTGCTAAAAGGTTGAGAGATATGAAAGTGGCTGACTAAAGGGTGTTAGTAAAAGGAGTCTTTATTAAGAACGCTGTGCCACTGGGAGAATAGGTGAGTAGCATTCTTAAATGCTTCCTCTGTGGTCAACATGCTGTTGGAAAACACAAGATAGACAAATCACCAGTGCTGTGACCATTGGTGGTGAAGTGGGGTATAATAGGTTTTACAGTGTCAGAACTGTGTGACTGCATTGTTGAACTCTGTAAACTGAAGTGATCATACAGGCATTGCTCACTTTCTACAGTCTAAATACTGGATCATTTCTTGCAAATAATAAAATAATATTCCATTTTGTTAGATATGCATGATAACTTCTTGGTGATGTAAGACATATTCTTGACAGAACTGTAAGTACGGTAGGTTCATAGATGAGTACTAACTATTGCTTGGTATGTTTAAGCAAACAGTTTGTGACAGTTGCAGACAGAAAACCTCTTCACCTCTTTGAAGACACCTATTTTATTTATTTTTATAAATTTGTGTGTGTGTGTGTGTGTGTGTGTGTGTGTGTGTGTGTGTGTGTGTGTGTGTGTGTGTGTGGGGGGGGGGGGGGGTGCCGATTGAAGAAACTCTTCAGAGCACCACATGACACAGCTATGGTTCTAATTCTGGTTTCCTCTAACCTAGGTAATATTAGATATACATTTACAGGGGCAGCAGTGAGTTCTGATACTAGGTTGGGAGGAATTGCAGAATGTTTGTCATTAAATTCTCAGCAGAAGATTCCTCAGTTTGTATGCTCAGTGACTGGAGAAAATTGCTGAGCTGGCTGTGAGCAGGAAGCACTTATTCTGTGGGTCAAATTATAACATAAGAAAGTTGGTGGCAATGATCTCACAAAGAGATGGAGTACTGAATTAAGTGCCAGTATAATGGAATGTGTTCAGGGCTGGTTTTAGCAGTTTGGGGGCCCCCTGCAACTGTCAAGTTCAGAGTCCCCCCTTGTACATATTGAAGTAACCCTACATTACTGTTATCTTCCTAAACAGTGTTTTAATTCATGCTGCAAAGTTTTAGGACTAGAATGCACAGAATGAACTGCAGCTATGAAGCTCTAACATTATGACAGGCCTGTGAACCAGATATTGTTGGCACATCTTACAGGGGGACACTCACAGGGACTGACATTCACTTGCATTGATGTTACTTTACAACAACCCTATGTAGAGGTATGACTTTAGGTGAAATGGTGACCTAGACAAAGGGATCCATGGCACCTCCCCACTGCCTTCTGCCCCTCCCCACTCACACATCCTCTAGCGTTCCCTCCTGTTTTCTCCCATCTCAGGGCCCCCCTCCATGAAGATGTTTTTTTCCTTCCTTTTCTCACATTTTGCTTTTCTCTTCAGCTTTTTTTTTTTCAGAAGCCATGGCCTTCTAGATGCTTTGAAGTGCATTTTAGAGGTTTTTTTTAAATAATCTTTTAACCCAGCAATGGTCTGAATAAAAATATGACTAAGGAAAGATATTCAGTACTACTGTTCAATTTTACTTTTCTTTGCATCGTTTCTACACAACATAACTTGCTTATGACAGCACAGTAATAACGTTGTAAGAAATAAATGAATTAAGGAGGGATCTAGGGGTCAGAAGGCCCTCAGAAACCATAAGGTTATAGATGCTCTGAGGTACATGTTAGAGCATTTTCCTAACCTTTTGAGCCTGTGGAGACCTAAACAAAAATAATGAATAACCAAAAAAATGTAATCTTGTTTTTCTATTCAGGGAAGAAATAAGTTGTGTCTAAGGCTTAATGTTCAAAGGTTACAAAACATTGTCAAGATAATACACACATCACCCCAACAATTCACACAAAGCTTTTAGGCATAGAAACTGACAATAATCTGAAATATGACATACATATAGCCCAAACAATCAAGAAGGTCAGCAAAAAGCTAGGTCTCCTTTACAGGAACCGACAGTTCATGACTAAATACACCAAAGCCACTATTGCAAGAACCCATCTGTTATCCATCCTTCTTTAATGCTCCTCTAACTTAACTAACCATCGCCCCACCGAACTAACCAAGTTGGAATCTTGCTACAGCAAAATTGCCAAGTTTGCTACAGATGCCACTCATAAGACTCATCACTGTCTAGCCCTTAAGCAATTGAACTGGCTTGAATTTCCACAACTCCCCCTTCTCAACCAACTCACAATAGCTCACAAGCTCTACTACCATCCTGACAAAACCCCTGCCCTTGAGCATCTAATCCACTCCTACACCACCTCCAGGACCTTAAGATCTAGTTATCAGAACCACATCAATGTCATTAAACACAAAAATGAGGCTGGCAGATCTCTCTTTGCCCGCTCCATTGCTAGAACATGGAATTCACTCCCAAATCACTTAACTTCTACCACCTCAACTTCACAATTTAAAAAACTTCTCAAAACCCACTACACAAAAAACTGGCTTTGCTCATGTTACCCACCAGGATAAGCCACATCAAACACACTGTTTCTGGGATTCTTCTAACGACAAAACAGTGGCTCCCCACCTCCCATTCCCTCCTAGTTTACCCAATGGTAAAAACAAAATCTCTCAGATATTCATATTGTATATTCTATAATGTATTTATAGGTTCATAGGTTCATAGATTCATAGGTAGGTAGTAGGCTATCAGCCTGAGGGCCTACGTAAGCCTAGCCAACAAGGTTCCCTGGCTTACGCCACCCAAAAAAGTTATTTTCCTGTGCCACTGTCAAGCAGAGACACAGAAGTGATCCCTGGGGTGTATTTCCTATTTCCCATCCACTCATCAAGATTTTTCTTGAAGAGTGCTAATGAAGAACTTTGCTTGACATAGATGGGTAGCCTGTTCCAGAGTATGGGAAGTCTCTGGGACAGGAATCTATTCCTCCAGCACGCCCAGTTTATTGTAGTGACAAGGTTTAGGTCCCTAGAGTGTGTAGCTCGAAGGGATTGGAATTTCTTTAGGTGTAGCATGTCCAACAGCTCTGGGTTTGACATAGCTTTGTATGTTAGGCAGAGATCACCTCGGAGTAGGCGATATGCTACAGAGTAAAGCTGGAGTTTTTTGAGATGGTCAGTGTAAGGCATCTGTTTGAGGCCACTAATCCTCTTTGTGATGTACTTCTGTGGCTTTTCCAGCTGCTGCAGATGTCGTGTGAGGTACATTCCAAAAAGGGTGTTGTACTCTATAATGGGTCTAATGAGAGTTGAGTAGAGGGGAACAATGACCTCTTTTTTCCTGGATGAGAACCCTTTTATGATGAGGTGTGCCACGTAGAAGGACTTCCTGACTACTGTGGCAATGTGACTATCAAAGGACAGACTACTGTCCACCTGGGTCCCAAGGTCTCTTATCACACATTCGGTGTTAAGTAGACTGCTATTTAGTAGTTCACGGGTTCAGAGTTTTTACCAAAGGGGATGACAATACACTTTTTGGCACTGAGCTTGAGGCCACGGCTCTGACACCAGGCATCTGTCTCAGCGAGGCCCTTCTGTAGGATTTCCACATCATTTGGGGACTCGACTATGGCTTCTAGTTTGCAGTCATCTGTGAACTTCATTAGCCAGAGGCCTTCTGTGTTAGCCTGTACTTCAGGGAAGTAGATACCAAACAGGAGAGGTCCCAGGACTGAACCCTGTGGTACTCCACTTGTCACTGGTTTGAGGTCAGATTTGGTGTGCAACTTTTACAGTGTGGGTTCTGTCAGTGAGCCACTTGGCAACTCATCTTGTGATGTAGGGATTTATACCTAGTTTAGTGAGTTTAGCTATAATTCCAGAATGGGGGATGGTGTTGAAAGCCTTGGCGAGGTCAAGATAGGCTGTGTGAACCACCTTACCCTAATCAATGGCTTTGGTGACTGCCTCAAAGAAGTCAATCAGGTTCAGGAGGCATGATCTGCCTTTCACAAACTCGAACTGGGTGGGATCCAGAGTTTGGAGGTTACCAATGTCTTTGTTTATGAGTTCCATGATGATACGTTCCATGGCCTTGCAGACCAGACTCATCAGGCTAATAGGGCGATAGATCCTGGGATCAGTGGTGGCTCCCCCTTTGTGGAGTAGGATAACTGTTGCTGTACACCATTCAGTGGGCACAAAGCCTGATCCTATGATTGAACATGGTACTTACGTGGGCAGCCAGTTTGTTCTGAAGTTTATGTAAAATGCAGCCTGGAATGTTGTCCGGTCCCATGGATGCTGTGTTTTTGGCTTTAGAGAGTGCAGCTTTTACCTGCATAGTTGTGATTACAGGGACTCTGCATTCTTCCTGTATAAATATGGTCCCTTTAGGGGGTGAAGGGGGTAAAGTTAACACTGAACCTATCTGCCAGGATGTTGGCAATATGTTAGTTCTGTAATTTTCGTGCCGTTGTGCTGTAACTCAGAGCAGATCTTGGTGTTGCCATTAAGATTCTTGACATAGCTATAGATTGCTTTGTGGTTGTCCTTAGAATCAGTGATGATTTTGTTTTCATAGCTAGCTTTGGAGGATCTTATAAGGGATCTCAGCTTCTTACTGGAGCTCCTCCACTCATGGGATTTTAATTTCGTTTGCAACAATTTCTTCCTTCTGTTGTACAGTTTGTTTATGACAGGGGACCACCAGATTTGCTTCCTTTTTTTGGAGGATAGCATCTTGGTTCTGTTTGGGATACCACAATCCATGCAGTTGTGTAAGTGCTTATAGAGTGCATTTGTGTAGGATTCAGCAGTCGTAACTGTATTGTCCATCTGCAAGGGTATCATGAAGTTCACCGCTTCTGTCTTAAGAAGCATGAAGTTGGCTTTGGAGAAACTTTTTACCATGGTTTCCTTAATGGGGGGTGGGAGCAGAATGTGGATATCAAGGCTGATTAATTTATGGTTAGATCGCACCAACAAGGGGTTGACTTCAAGTGTGGAACACTGGTCACTCATGTTGGTAATGACTAGGTCTAGGATATTGTTACCCCTGGTGGGGCTGTGGATAAGTTGATCCGGGGCACTGGAGTTTATGAATTCCAGAAAGCGTTGTGTGAAGGAGTTGGTACGCGAGTAGTTTTCCCAGTTAATGGTGGGATAGTTGAAATCACCCATTATTAGGGTGTTTGGTTGAACTCTAATATTTTCCAGTACATCAAGAAAAGAGGAGTGGAAATCCTGGGTCATGGTGGGGGATCTGTAGTAAGCTACAATTTGGATTGCAGTTTTGCCTAGAGTAAGTTGCACTTGGATAACCTCAGATGCATTATGCTGAGCAATTAGCCTGGAGGTGTGGATATCCTTAATGAATATGGACACACCTCCGCCTTTGGTGTTCCGGTCCAGGTTACATGGCTGAAAAGTGTGGTATGACTTATAGCCTGGTAGTGCAGGGGTGCTCTCTGGAGACTTGAACCAGGTCTCAGTCACTGCACAGATATCAATGTTCTCCATTTTAAGGAGTGCCTCAAGTGAGTGCATTTTGAGATTTAGACTTCTAGCATTGAGTAGCATTACCCTCAGTTTTTGTTTGCCTGTTCCTGTTATGGTGGCGAATTTGTCATTTGAACCTTGCCTAAAAAAGGCACTATAGGGGCAGCAAGAGCCTTAGCCAGTATCCGGAATCCCAGGGGTGACAGGTGCAGGCCATCTGTGGCAAAGCATCATTGCCTGTCGACCATGTCATCCCAAGCAGACAGATACTGGATCCCCTTAGAATGACTCCAGAAGCTTAGCCAATTGTTGAAGTCAATAATTTTGTCTTTGTACTGGGGTATCATTCTGGGCGATGGCAGAATGCTACTCAGGGCCAGGGTCATACCTGCCTGGGCTACAAGATTGGAGAGCTCTTCCATGTCTCTTTTCATGTAGTCCAGGGAGGTACATCTCAGGTCATCCACACCAACATGGACAATGACAGAGTCATATTTGTACTTGTTGTGGAGTGACCTGAGTGCATGGTTTATGTGGTGGATCCTGGCACTTGACAGGCAGCTGACAGTAACCTTCTCCTTGTTTAGCCTGGTGAGTGGGACATCAATGTGCCTGAATATAGTGTCACCTGTGACTAGTGTGTTGGATACGTTGTTTTGCCTTATTGGCTGTGGTTGAGTGGCACATTGAGTCTGTGGGCTATGTGTCATTTGGGTTGTGTTGGGGAGGGGAAGTTGTTGCATTTATGCTTTGGATGTTTCTGTTGCTTGGGCAGATTATTATTGAGAGCCTCCGCAAATGTTTTTGTGTTTCTATGTGTGGATTTTGGTGGTGTAGATTTAGTGAGACTATGTGATAAGTGTGGTGTGGTGCAAGTGTTTACCTTCTCCTCTTGAATGTCAGGTTCAGTCTTGGTTGGAGAGAGCTTTACCTCCAGTTTGGCTAGATAAGTGCATCTCTCACAGGTTGTAGTGTTGGGTGGTAGGAGGAGAGGGTTGTCTGTGTACATAAGGCAATTTCCACATTGCCCCAAGATGCCCAGATTCATCAGATAAACAGGAGAGAACACTGGGAGCTGACCCTTGAACATGCCTGAATAAAAAAAAATTTCCTCTAGATAAGTGAGGAAAGTGAGTACAAGAGCTGTTTTGCTCTAAACAAGTGAGGAAAGTAAGTGCCAAAACTGTTTTCCTCTAGGTAATGAGGAAGGTTGAGTGCTATAGTAATTAGTAGCTTATTTAGTGCTTACAAAAATTTCTGAACAAGTGCTGAGCACGAATAAGCAAATTCAAGTGCTAAAACATAGAATCTGCATGTGCACTAGACTAGTTACAGGAAAGAAACAAGTGCAAATGTGGGCTTTCAAATCAGAAAGTTGAGAGTGATGGAAAGGATTGTCCAGATGGCCAATAACTACAATTTCTGGGCCAGAACCAACTCCTTATGTGGTAGACAGGTTACCTAGTGCTTACCACTCCCACTGACAAGCTAGAAGGCTTCCCTCCAACACAGGAGGTAGTGGGGGTGAAGTTAGAGCTAAATTTATCAGCCAGTAGATTTGCTATGTCACCCTAGTCAGTGAAGGTTGTGCCAGTTATCACCAATTCTTCACACTGATGAGTGTTACCTTTAAGATTCCTGACATTGTTGAAGAAGGTCCTGTGATTGTTCTTAGCTTGGGAGGCTATCCTGACCTCTTAACTGGTCTTGCTGGACTTATACCTATTAAACCTCTTAGTTTCTTATTTAATTGAATCAGAGAGCTGTTGTCTCTTTGAGAGTTAGTCTTTCTGATTTTGGCTATGACTTTTTTCTCTTGCTATATAGCATGTTAAGGTAAGGATTCCAACAGTGTGGATTGTTTTTGGTGTTAGATCTGGGCTTGCTTTAAATAGGTAAGGCAGCCTCAGTGCAGCCATTTACATGTTAGTACAGGGTTGCTGTAAATAATTCTGCATAGGTAGCTGTGTTCTCAGGGTTTGAGGGAGCTGTAAATTTTGATAAACCATCACTTAATAGGATGTAGTTTGCTTTAGAATAGTTCCTAACTGCTACAGGTTTAGTTGGGTTTTCCAGATTTAATTTTATTTTGAGGGAGGCAGCTTTGTGGCCCGACTTCACCAATGAGGATATGACATGGTGTGGTGCAACTCTCTCTGGTGCTGGTGAATGCTAGTTTAATATGTTTGATCCTCTGGTTGTGGAGTGCACTATCTGGTCCAGGGTGTTTGTTTTCTTGAAGTATAGGATACACTGTGGCTGTGAGCTACAGGTAGTGTACATTTCCCAGTCTATAGATGGGTAGTTAAAGTCTTCTAAGAATAGGGTATTTGATTGGATGGTGAGGGCCTGTAGTAGGTCTAGGTAATAGCTGTGAGTTTAGTGGGTCATAGAGGGTGACCTGTAGCTGGCCAGTACATGGTAGGGAACTATGTCTATGGAGACTTGGACATGGATGAACTCCAGGAAATGATCCTGTTTAACTAACCTAGAGTTGTATTTGCTGCTAACATAGATTGAGACACCTCCACTTTTATCCCCTGTCTGTGCTGATATTGCTCTACATTTGTGGAAGGTACTAGCCTTCCACACTGCCAGAGTACTTTCAGCAGCTTTAAACCAAGTCTGAGTAACAGTACAAATGTCTACATTCTACAGAGTAAGGTGAGCTTGTAGGGGGGCGGAGTTTCTTGTTTAGGCTCCAAGCATTGAGCAGTAACACCTTAAGGTTGCTTTGATTTTTTTTTTTGCTATATTGGCAGTTTTGTCTACAAAAGCTTATAAGGGAATGGACAGAGTTTTAGCCAAGATCTGAAAGCCCAGGGGGGACAGGTGCAGACCATTCTTGGCAAAGCAAAGTGGTCCATTAACCATGTCCTCCCTTGTTAATAGATATTAGATTCCCCTGGACTTACACCAGAAACTAAGCCAATTATTAAAATCAATAATTTTCAGTTCATACTGTGGCAACATCCTTGATGCAGGTAGAATGCTGCTCAGTGCAAGGCATGTATCTGTCTGTGACACATATTTAGAGAGATCTTTATTGTCTGCTTTCATTAGTCCAGTGAGGTACACCTCAGGTCACTTACTTCCGCACGAACTATGATAGAATCTTATTGTTTCCTGTGGTGAAGTGTTGTGCAGTGACCTGAGTGCATGCACGATATTGCAGATCCTAGCTAGATAGGCAACTAACTGTTAACTTCTTCTTGCTCATCCTGCTAACAGGAGTATCTGTGTGTTGTGCAATAGAATCCCATTTGATAAGTACTAGTTAAGGTGTTTGCTTGCCTTATTGGCTTTGTTCCTGGGGGTTCATTGAATGTAGGCTTATGTGTAGTGTTAACAGGAAACAAAACACTGATGTTCACCACCATGGACAACGTAGACTTTCTTTAATAAAATGTACTGCAGACAGACACAGATAAAATTCAAGGTAGAAGTAAAATAATCCCCTTGTTTTTAGAACGATAAGTGCTTTTGGACTTGCCTTCTTCAGATTGTATAACAGGAAGGGGAATTTTTTCATTAAAAAAGTATTAAAACCCAATCATGTTCTTTTTTCAGCTAACACCTTCTCAATAGTCTATGAACTGTTACCCAATGTAGTGCTTCAAACCAGGACACTCCTTCTTTTCACCCAATCACAGTTCTCTTATTTTTCAGCATAGGTCTCAGTGGAACTACTCCATTCAGTCCTGGCAGCCTGTCTGCTCTTAGATTTATAATTCATTTCACCTCATTTCTTTCAGTATTATTGATAATATCTCCTTGTCTCATGCCTTGATAGGTGTTCTCCAATACCTTAAAATTAAAACGATGAGAAGGAACTGTATGGTATGACAAGTGAAGGCATTTTTATTGTCTAGGTTTCGGATGTCATGAAGATGTCTTAAAATCCTGTTTTTAAACATTTGGTCCATTTTGCCCACATAATAAGCTGGGCAATTTAAACAGATTGCAAGGTAGACCACTTGTTATGTATTACAATCAGCATAACATGAAAAATGATATTCTTTCCCAGAAGAAGGGTGTTGGAATAAATTGCTAGTGTCAATACTACTACACGCTGAACATCTTCCACAGCGAAAGGTGTCTTTTTTCTTTCTGTAGCTTTTATGTTGAAAACCTTCCTTGACACAAAGTATGGTTCTTTTTGTTTCTAAAAGTAAACTTAGGTGTCTCTCCTACAATCTCACATAGTTTATTATCTTGCGTAAGAACTGGCCAAAACTTCTTTATAACCTCATAAATTTGATTGCTGTCATTGGTGTAGGTTAGTATGAAGTTTACTTGATTATTCCTAGAGTTATAATCCTCACTTCTTCCCGTGATAGTAGTTGCTTTCTTATGAAGATAAGGGAAACCCTTGTTTCTCCTAAGGCTAGACAATTTCTATGTGCTCAAAGTGACATCTTTGATACTATAGCCTCTTCCTTTCAGATGTGTTTGCAATTGCAATTTCTCTCTCTCATAATCAGACTCTTGAGTACACAGCCTAGATATTCTAGTTATTTAATTTTTCTTGATGTTTCTACAAAGATGTTTAGGGTGCATACTGCTCTTATAAAGATAATGTTTTTTCCATGTATCTTTTCTATGTATTGATGTTCCAATTCTTCCATCCTGGTCTAGAAATCGTTTCATATCCAGAAAATTTATGCTATTATGTGAGCTTTGAACTGTGAACTTCAAGAATGTGTTAGTTTGATTTAAATATGTTACAACATATTGTAATTGCTGTTCTCCACCTTTCCACAGGAGAAAGATATCGTCCACAAAACACCCATAATAGGCTACATTTCCATACCAAGGATTAGAAGTGTTAAGGACATTCTCTCTTTCTCATTCTGCTAATACCAGGTTAGAGTAACTATTTGCACAAGGAGTTCCCATGGCAACTCCCCAGCGCTGCCAATTGTAACTCTTGCCATAGTAAAAGATAATTGGTCTTCAGAATAATTTCAAGTAGTGAGCAAATGAGGTCCAAATCTGAACTAGTCAAGCTTCTCCTACTCAAAGTTCTCACAGATTCTACACCATAATCTGAACTAGTGTTTGTCTGCAGTACATTTTATTAAAGAAAGTCTACGTTGTCCATGGTGGTGAATATCGGTGTTTTGTTTCCTGTCGTCTTGTAGTTTCTGTTTCACCTTTAGCAGTTACAGGTATTTTGTTGGGTATGTGTAGTGTTAGATGTTGCTTTTGGTGTATGCTTTAGTGATTGCTGAGGGTAGTTGTTGCAGTTTGATGGCTTAGGAGGTCTTTGAGGTTTGGATAGATTTCTTTTAAGTCCCTCAGCAAAAGAAGGTCTACGTGTGTAGTGAGCAGTATATGTGAAGGATGCAATGTGTGTGTTTTTGATAATCTGTTTTGTAAGCAAGATTTTTGCCTACATGGAAGTTATGTATGCACATCTTTTGCATAATGTGTTAGTTTCTTTAAGGATTAAAAGGTTGTCTGAGTACATGAGACAATTGCTACATTGTCTCAAGATGCCCATATCTATCATGCTGGCCACAGAGACATTAGAACATTGCATACCCATGCTGTCAGGACCAGTATTAGGGTTGGACTATTATGGCTTAGTGACTTGATTTTACAGGAGTCACCTGAGTGGTGTCTATGGTGAAGGCCGGATGTTTGATAGTGCTATGATCTTAGTGCTGTATGACTTTATCTAGCTGCTCTAAGCTTAACTCCAAGCAAAGCCTTTTTGTGTTATGGGTTTAAGTTTTTAAGAACTAGCTTTATTGGTTTTCTACTATACAGGATACTATTAAATACAGCTGAGTGGTGAACAGCTCTGTAAAAAAACATACCTAATTTATAGCCACAGAAAAAAGATGAAAACTAACTCCTATGCCCTCTGACCCATAAACAATTACACTTTGAGCTCACTGGAGTGCTTCCCAACATACAGAGACCAGGTAAATACCTTCTGTAACAAAATGGATGATTCTGGAACTTCTTAATGGAAAAGCACAACAAAAGTAGCTCTCAAGTACAGGTTAACACCCAACTAAGTCCCTAACAAAGCCATCTGGCTGATGAGACAATCTCACTTTATGCCTCCCTGTGTGTTTCCCAAACTCAGACTGACCAGGCTACTTTACAACTGCCACTAGAATAGAAGTCCCAGTCTTCTTAATGTCAAAATGTCAGGTCACTCCAAAGCAAATACAAATATGACTTAGCCATTGTACATGCTGGTGTGAATGACCTGAGACGTACCTCCCTGGACTACATGAAAAGAGACATAGAGGAGCTCTCTGATCATGTAGCCCAGGCTGGTATGACCCTGACCTTGAGCAGCATCTTACCCTCACCTAGAATGATGCCACAGTACAAAGACAAAATGATCGATTTTAACAATTGGCTAAAATTTTGGTGTCATTCAAAGGGGATCCAGTGTCTGTCAGCCTGGGATGACATGCTCGACAAGCCACGTTGCTTCGCTAGGGATGGCTTGCACCTGTCACCATTGGGCTTTCGGATATTGGCAAAGGCTCTTGCCACCCCCATAGTGCCTTTTTTAGGCAAGGCTCAAAAGTCAAACCCACCCCCATAGACAGCACAAGGAACAAGAAACTAACGGTAATGCTGCTAAATGCCAGAAGTCTTAACCTCAAGATGCACGCACTCGAAGCTCTCCTCAGTATGGAGAACATCGATATCTGTGCAGTGACAGAAAACTGGTTCAAGGCTCCAGAGAGCACCCCAGCACTACCAGGCTATACCTCATATCATGCTTTTCGGCCCCAAAACCCAGACCGAACCACAAAAGGAGGGGGAGTTTCCATATTTATCAAGGATATCCACACCTCCAGGTTAGTGGCATTGCACAAAGTATCGGAGACCATCCAAGTGCAAGTAACAGTGGACAAGACTGCTTTTCAGTTTATAGCATCCTACAGACCACCCTCTCAAAGTCAGGAATCCCATTCGGCCTTCCTGAAAACATTGGAGAACATGAAGATCTCTCCGAACACCATTATATTGGGCGACTTCAACTACCTAAACATTGACTGGGAGCACTACTCAAGCCCCAGCACCTTAGCCCAAAGATTCCTGGAAATTATAAACTCAAATACTATGGAACAACTAGTCACCACTCCCACAAGAGGGGACAACATACTAGACCTGATCATTACCAACATGGGGACTCTATGCTCCACACCAGAAGTATATCCCTCATTGGTAAGATCAGACCATAAATTAATTTCACTGGATGTCCACATCCCGACCCCACCCCAGCCCAGAAAACCACAGTGAAAAATTTCTCAAAAGCGAACTTCTCACTTCTCAAAACCGAAGTGGAATCCTTCAAGGCCCCAGGGCCAGTGGAAACTATAGCCCAAACTGCAGAATCCTATATAAATGCATTCTACGGACATCTCCAGGAATGCATGGATCATGCTATCCCAAACAAAACCAAGACCCAATCATCCAAAGGCAGGCGTCCGTTCTGGTGGACCCCTGCCATAAATAAACTGTACAACAGAAGGAGGAAGCTACTACATGATAGAGCAAAATCCCTAATAGGGAAGGCATCTCTGATCAGTACTAGCAAAAAATTACGATCCCTCATAAAATCCTCCAAGGCCAGCTTTGAGAGAAAAATTGCACAGGACACCAAAGACAATCATAAGTCTTTTTTCAGTTATGTTAGAAACCTGGGATGCAACTCCCAGACTTGTTCTGAGTTGATTCTAAATGACAAAAAATACACTGAACCCACAGAGATCGCCAATATCCTGGCAGACAAGTTCAGTGCAAACTCCCCCCCCTCCCCCCCAAAAGAGCAAGTATCTATCCCGGCAGAGGGCTGCCTCCCAAACATCTTAGATGCTCAGGTGAAGGCTGCCCTCTCCAAAGCAAAAAACACTGCTTCCATGGGACCAGATGGTGTCCCAGGTTGCATCCTACATGAACTACAAGAGGAACTAATCCCTCAAATAAAACAGCTATACAATCTCAGCCTCACTACAGGATATGTGCCCACAGAATGGCTTACAGCAACAGTGGTCCCACTCCACAAAGGTGGAGCCTCTACGGACCCTGAAAACTATCACCCCATAAGCCTGACTAGCTTAGCCTGCAAGGCTATGGAGAGGATCATCATGGAGCTCATAAACAAAGACATTGGGGACCTACAGACACTAGATCCTACCCAGTTCGGCTTTGTCAAGGGCAGATCGTGCCTTTTGAACCTGGTTGACTTCTTTGAAACAGTCACCAAAGCCATAGATGAAGGGAAGGTAGTCCACACAGCCTATATGGACCTTGCAAAGGCATTTGACACAATACCCCACTCGGGCATCATAGATAAGCTATCCAGCTTAAATATAAACCCCTATGTCACAAGATGGGTCGCAAACTGGCTCAAAGACAGAACCCACAGAGTGAGAGTTGCTGCAGCCATGTCAGACTTGAAACCGGTCACAAGTGGCGTCCCACAGGGTTCTGTCCTGGGACCACTCTTGTTCGGTATATACTTTTCTGAGGTATAGGCAAACGTGGGAGGACTATGGCTCACCAAGTTCGCAGATGACTGCAAGCTGGGCGCCATAATCAACTCTCCAGCTGATACAAACATCCTTCAAAAAGGTCTCACAGAGACAGATAACTGGTGCCAGCGCCATGGTTTAAAGCTAAATGCCAAAAAATGTATAGTCATACCCTTTGGCAAAAACAATGTGCCCACAAATTACCACATAGGCAGAAACCCATTAAGTACAGAGAAAGTTATTAGGGACCTGGGGACCCAAGTTGATAGCAATCTCTCCTTTGAAAACCACATTGCCAAAGTGGTTAGAAAGACCTTCTACATAGCCCACCTCATCATGAAGGGTTTCACATCTAGATCAAGAGAGGTAATCGTGCCCCTTTATTCATCCCTCATCAGGCCCATCATAGAATTCAATGCCCCTTTTGGGATGTACCTTACCCGACACCTGCAGCAATTGGAAAGACCCCAAAAGTATCTCACCAAGAGGATCAAAGGTCTCAAACAGATGCCATATGCTGCTCGGTTAAAAAAACTCCAGCTCTACTTAGTTGCATACCGCCTACTACTATGCCTGACATACAAAGCTATGTCAAATCCAGAATTAATGGACATGCTCCACCTCAGTAAATCTAAATCCCTTAGAGCCACACACTTGAGGGACTTGAACCTCAGCACAGAAATAAATAGAACTTGCTGGAGGGACAGGTTCATAACCCAGAGGCTCCCTTCACTCTGGAATAGAATTCCAGTTCATATGAGGTGGAGCACCTCACTGAATCTCTTCAAGAAGAATCTCGATAAGTGGATGGGGGATCGTAGGTTTGTCCCAGGGATTTCTCCCGTGTCACTATTAGACAGAGGCACAGTAAACTAAACCTTAAAAAGGGCACAGTATACTCAAATCAAGGGGTGGCGTAAGCCATGCAGAATCGGGCTAGGCTTATAATTGCCCCAGGGCAGATAGCCTAGTATGAACCTATGAACCTATGAACCTAAAACACACCTTGGTTGGCAAAATTGAAAAGGTACCAACTAGCTACAGCAAGTCATTGTCACTTTAAGCTCCTTTGTATATTTTCCAGCTCAAACAGACCAGGCTACCTTTCTACAACGATTAGAATTGCAGCCACAGACTTATTAATGTGGAAACACACTTTAGTTATCCAAAAGTGAAAAGGTGTTGGAAACAAATCAAATAATCAGATACAACAATTAATTCTCACTTTAAGCTTCCCTGCATGCTTTCCAACTTGGGCAGACCAGACTACCTTCTCCTCCCACTAGAATTGCAGTCCCATGCATTCTTCATATTATGCTGGCAGCCTGATAAAAATGGGTACTACAAAACGTCCAAAGGTCTGTCTCAATTTAGAATATCAGGTTGTCATGTGTGGGACCTGCTGCTGTTGTTGTGGACGCCCACTGCTAGAAAATCATGCAACTTGCATCTAGGCATGCAGCAGGAGTGATCACATGCTGTCTTTAGTCATGATTATTTTATTTTTATTTATTTATTTTTATTTTACATTTGTTTACCGGGAAAGTCTGAATGGACACAGGTCCTTTTTCAGCAGAGGCCCGGGGAGAAGAGCTCCACAGAAAACAATAGCTACACATAACAAAAATTAATAGTATAAATATACATTTGCATTGTAGTACAAGAAAATTCCACATAAAACAATAGCTATACAGTAACAAAAATGAATAGTACAAATATACATTTGCATTCTAGTACAAGAAAACTCCACATAAAACAATAGCTACACAGTAACAAAAATTAATAGTACAAATATGCATTTGCATTGTAGTACAATATAGTTAATATAGGAATATAACATGTTTTTAGAGACAGGCAAATAATGAGGACCTAGAATAGTAAGACATATTTTAGAAGTGGAACATTCAGGAATGCCAGGGACACTTGCTGCCATTAGGCTGCAGCGACCCTGCATATAAAGAAAAAATCAACTACAGGCCTCAGTAAGATGAAAGTGCATACAACTCCAAAATGATATGCCACGTGACCTTGCATGCTACTTGGTATCACTATGGAGTAGGATACTATGTTGACTCCAAACATAAAACTGAAATGTGTACTTCTTGCATTCCATTCTCATCCTGGACAAACTATCTAAGTTTACAACAATGATGAAGAATTCTGCAGTTGTTGCAAGAGTCAGCAAACTAGTAGGTTGGAATACTTTGATGTGCATTACTTGGAAACCTGCCATTGTTCCCAGTGCCATTCAGCTGAATAGTAATGCTGAAAATGACTTTTGATGATCATTGAAGTTGCAGTTTTCCCCACTTTTGTACGAATTTGGGGTTGGTATATATATATATATATATATATATATATATATATATATATATATATATATATATATATATATATATATATATATACATATATATATATATATATATATGTATATATATATATATATATATATACATATATATATATATATGTATGTATATATATATATATATATATATATATATATATATATATATATACATATATATATATATATATATATATATATGTATATATATATATATATATATATATATATATATATATATATATATATATATATATATATATATATATATATATATATATATATATATATATATACATATATATATATATATATATATATATATGTATGTATATATATATATATATATATATATATATATATGTATGTATATATATATATATATATATATATATATATATATATATATGTATATACACACACACACACACACACACACACACACACACACACACACACACACACACGTTGGTGGAGTGGCTCTCTCATAATATGGGGTGCGGGGGGCTAGCACCTGAATAAAAAAAAAGAAAACTTTTTTTCTGTTTGCCTAAAGTGGTTAGTGGCTTTTGACCATTTGTTTTCCGCATTCAGAAAAAAATGTGTTTGTTATATAGATATGAATCACATGACTTAAATAAAAAAAGCTATTTTTCATTCTTTCATGCAGTCAAAAAAAACTTTCACAGTAGCTGAGCATTGTCTATAAAAGTAAATACATTAATGCATGCATTACATACATCCATAAAAAGTAACTATTCTGGTTCCAATAGCTGTGAGTGCTTGTCACATGTACTGATATATAACATGGCAGCCACAGTCACCAGACTTCATTTAATTTTAATAGAATGATACAAATAGCTATTTTTAAAATGTTCAGAACTCTGGCTGGCCAAGTTGTAAAAGTAGTAATCCAACAAAATGGTGAACGACCAGCAGAAAAAGCAGCAATAAGTCCAGCACGGATAAAAGTTCCTTTAGAAGGATTGTTAACAAACTCACACTTAAAAACAATAGAAAATATCACTAAATAAAGCGAGATGCTACAGTTTTCATTCCGGTACCATCCAGAACTTCCTCAGATAAATCTAAACAGACTACACCCAATTTAGCCCTTAAATAACCTCTGTTGAAACTAAAGTGTTTCCTCTTCTCCAGATTTAAAGAGACAGTGTTCAAAACATTACATATTATAGCTTTAGCTTCTAAAATCTAACAAACAAGTAAGTATGCAACAATAAATACTTTATAAAGAAAATAGTTAAAAATTAAATGGAAACCTTTATAAAATATATTACTACTAATAAACCATAGATGAAAATTAGAAACAGGTATATTTATAAATTCATTAATTTCCTACCCCATCCTAATATGTTAAATAAGGTATTGCAAGTATTATACAAGGATACACAATAAAACTTACATGAAAAATTCATATCACCTCCACTAGGAACTGACCTTAGAACCTTTTGCATATAAGATAGATGTAATAACTCCTACATTACAATCATCTTTTAAGGGCTTTCTTTCTCAACAAACAAGATATATTACAGTTATTATTAAGTCCTGGGGGTTTAAAAGCATTGAAAAAGAGCTGCCAGTACAATTCCCTTATTTCTAGCTGTACTTGCCAAGCTCCTCCCCATTTCCCAGCGTCCACATTTTCTAAAATGATGAATTTGAAGGAGTATTCAAGGTAAGTTAAGGTATGCTTTGCCAGGACACTTGTATTTTTATTCTTTTTAATATATACATGTTCATACATTCGAGACCTTAAAGCCCGTTCAGTTTTACCTATATAAAATGAGCTATATCCCTGATATAAAGCACAATACACCACTCCAGTTGTTCTGCAAATTAAACTCACCATTAAAATAAAATATTTTGTCCAAAACAGAACAGCTATTCCCCACACTCATCCACTTACATTGCGGACAGTGTCCACATTTCTTCATGCCATACGTTATTGAGTCTAGTTTCCTCACCCTTCTCTCTAATATACCCTTCAGGTTCTTGTTTCTTCTATATACCACAAGAGGTTATTCCTCCAATTTAGATACTATTTCACCATCTTCCCTAATAAAATTCCAATTCTTACTAAGAACCCATCGGACAACTGCACAAAAACTAGTAATAAATGCAGCTGTATATGTGCAGGGAGTAAACACAGGGGCATTCACAGAATTCTCCTGTGTTTCTTGCCTCTTAGCTAGGATAGACACATACCATCCATCCCTTCTCTCTCTCTCTCTCTCTCTTTTTTTTTTTAATCACATCCAATAACAATGCTTCAGTCATTTTTTTTTAGGGTGCACCTTATTCAAAACCATATTTTTCATAAAACCACACTCTTTAATAAAATCATCAAACTCTGTTACCATTCTAGCCCCCCATACATACTGGCCTTTAACTATTGCTTTCTTTTGATGGTATGGGTGGCTACAAGAATAGTGAAGAATCAGAGGGGGCCTTGAGGTAATATGAGAGGACAATCAGTGCAGAGGAAGAATTATTGGGGGAGGATGAGCTATCAAAACCCCCCACCAAGGACTGCCAACTACCGGCATTGACTAATACAGAAATTACTGTTTTTGATGACTCTTTTTACCCCAAAATTATTACAAATGATGAAGTTGACTTTAAAATATTCCAAATCCAGCCCAACCAAAAGGTGAAGCAATAAAGCTCTGAGAGGACAAACTTGGATCAAAAGTTTATTTATTTTATTTATTTATTTAAATTTGTTGACCGGGAGTGTCCGACTGGACGTAGATCCATTTTCAGTGGAGGCCCGGGGAGAAAAGCTCCACAGTAAAATAAACAGACAGTAGTTACATTGGATTACTTAGCAATTAACAATTTAACATAGCAATTACTTACAATATATTTACAGATGAAGAACATAGTACATCAGTAGACAACTAGAATCTTTATGTGTGAAGTACATAACAGACATTAACAAATGTTACAATGAGAAGTTCCTGCTGTATAATAAGTATTAGGCTTATGAGCATCTGAGCTTGCTATAATCAAGGTAGTTAGTGGAGTGGAAAGAAAGGTAGTGGTTGGATGGGGTGGATGATATTAGAGTGGGAGTTGCAAGGGCATAGCCAGCATGTTTTTAGGTGCTCTTTTAGTAAAGTTTTGAAGTGGGTGCATGATGGTACAGAGGTAATTGTGGGTGGGAGTGAGTTCCATAATTTGGCTATGGCACAAGAGAATAGTGTTTCACCAGGAGAGTTATTGGCTTTAGTGATCTGCAAGTGATTTTTGTTGCTGGATCTTAGTGGTCTGGTGGTGCGATAGGGTTGGAGTAGATTCTGGAGGGATGGGACATTAGTGGATGGTTTACTAGTTTGTGGGCGAGTGAGAGTTGATACCACTGAAGGAGGTGAGGGAGTTCAAGCCAGCTCCAGTTCAGCAAGTGAGAGACAGTGGTGACTATGGTAGGATGCCCCTGTGGCGAATTTGGCAATTTTGTTGTAGCAGGTCTGTAGCTTGTTTAGATCACATTGCCTTAGGTTGGTATATATTGGAGAGGCATAAAGTAGGGTGGAGATAAGGTGGGAATTTGCTATTGAAATCTTTGCTGCTTTGGTGAGAAATTGCTTATTTCTGTATAACACTCCTAGTTTTTTGTGGACTTTTTTTATGGTCATGGATATGTGAATGTCAAATTTTAGTTTATTGTCTATTTCCACTCCTAGCAATTTGGTGTGTTCAGTTGGGTATATAGTGGTGTTGTATTTTGCTGTGATGTTAAAGTGAGAGTTGTTTTGAGTATGTTTGGTGGGTTGGAAGATGAGTAGTTTAGTTTTGTTTGGGTTGAGTATTAATTGGGCATCGGATAACCATGTTTCAACAGAGGAAAAGGCTTCCTGTGTGACTTTTTGCAGTTTTGGTAGGGACTGTGCTGAGCAGATGATGGTCGAGTCATCTGCGTATTGTATGAGTGTGCCATGTTTGGTGGCAGAGGCTAGATTATTGGTGTAAACAGAGAAGAGTAGGGTCCAAGGATGGATCCTTGGGGAACCCCTATGGAGACAGGTAGTTGGGGAGATATGTCATTCTGCCATACAACGGATTGTTGGAGGTCAGACAGGTAACTCTGAAACCAGTTGGTGACTGATTGTGAGAAGGATAGGTTATTGAGGACAGAGATAAGTTGTTTGTGTGAGACCATGTCAAATGCTTTAGATAGGTCTAGGAAAGTAGCAGAGGAGCGATAGCCATTGTTTTTATGCTGAAGGATAGTGTTAGTAAAGGAGAGTAAGGCAATGGTGGTGCTGTGGTTTGGTCGGAAACCATGCTGAGTACTGGAAAGGAGGTTGTTAGTAAGGAGGTAGTCTGAGACCTGAGAGTGTATGTATCTCTCTAGTATTTTGGAGAGTGGAGGGAGAATAGCTATGGGGTGGTAATTGGTTAGTTCTGTGAAGGGTCCGCCTTTGTGGAGGGGAATTATATGTGATACTTTCTACAGTGTGGGAACGTAACTTTCTGACAGAGATCGGTTAATCAAGATGGATACTGGGTAGGCCAGAGCATCAGCTGCGATTTGTAGGTATTCACTTGGGAGGTTGTCTGCTGCTAATTTGGTGGGTTTAAGTTTAGTTAAGAGTTTTTTTATGTTGGAGGTAGGTACAGGAGAAAAAGAGAAGGCAGTGGGGAGATTACTAGTTGAAGGTGTGGGTTGGACGGGAGGGGGGTTGTATTGTTTAGCTAGTGATAGTATGGTTTGGGTGAAGTGTGTGTTGAATGAGGTAGCAACATTTTCTGAGGAGTGAGGGATGTTAGGAGGAGGGGTACTGACTTTACCTGGGTGGAGGATGGAGTTTATGGAGGACCAGAATTGTTTGGGGCTGTATTGTGAGGAGTCTAGGGCAGACTGGTAGTATTGGAATTTGTCCTGTTTTATTAGCTTTTTGACTCTATTGCGTAGTTCTAGGAATTTCTGTCTAGCTGAGGGGGTTTTGGTTTTGCGCCAGTGCTCCCAGGCTTTATTCCTGTTTTTCATTTCTGACTTAGTGATTTTCTGTAGCCATGGGGAGGGTTGTGCTTTGGTTCTGGAAAATCTTATGGGGGCATGGTAATTAAGGATGTTCAGGAAGGTAGTATTAAAAAATTCAACTGCGTCATCTAGAATGAGGTACTTTAGAGGATGCCAGTTACATTCTTTGAGGGATGAGATGAATGTGAGTGGGTTAAAATTTAGTTTTTTACGTATTTGACAGTAGATGACAGGTTTAGCTTGGTATAGGTATTTTTTGAGTAGAAGTGTTGGGGAGTGATCACTGAGGCTATCTGATAACCAGCCTGTTATATATGACTGGGGGCTCTTACTGACTAGTATCCAGTCCAGGGTAGTGTGCTTGCTGGAGTTTTTATTTATCCTGGTTGGTGACTGGACTAGTTGGGTGAAGCCATGAAGGTGTACATGATGGGTTGGATTGTTGCCAGAACAGGATTGCCAGTCAATACTGAAATCACCTAAGATGATAGTTTCTTGAGGGAGATGGTGGGTAGACCAGCTGAGGAGGTTTTCCAGTGGAGGGATGTTTTGGCCAGGTGGGAAGTAGCATCCAGTTATGTTGATGGTTTTGTTTTGGTTAATTTTGAGGTTGGTATATATTATTTCTTCATTGCCTATTTGTGGAGCTGATGATTTTAAGATCTGGATGTTTAGATGCTGTTTAAATATTATAGCTACACCACCTCCTTTTTTGTTTAGCCGGTCTACTCTTAGTATGCCGTAACCTGTAGGGAGTATTTGCTCACTGGTAATGTGAGGTTTTAGCCAGGGTTCTGTCAGGATGACTATATCTGGGGAGTACAAGTCTATGGTGGCATGGAGTTCATGGACTTTGTTGGATATACTTCTAATATTTAGGCTTAGTAGAAGGAAGTCACTTGGCTTTCTATTGGCTGTAATATGGGAGAAGTTGTGGTTTCTAGTCTGATTATGAGGATTGGGGTTGGAGATGGTAGGGCCAGGGTTGGGGTGGATGTCTCCACTTAGGGCTAGTTTTGATATGCATGAGATTATTAGTTTTCTCAGGTTTTGAATGTGTTTGTTTATAAGGGAAACTTTATGATTTTGCTCTGTGGGTAATAGGTATGGTGGGAGGGTTACTATGTTAAGTTGTAGGAATGCTTTATGTTTGAGTAATATAGTTGGTAGAATATGTGGGGGGGTGCATAGGGATGGTTCTTGAGCTGGTGGGAGGGGAGCTGAGTATGGGTGAGACATGGGTGGTGGTGTGAGTAGTAGTACAGTGGTAGTGGTTGAGTGGGGGAATGATGGAGCTTTGGTAGGATGTAAGATATGCAAGGAGAGTGCATGCAGTGAGCATAGGAAATGTATGCTTGTACATGTTAGTTGAGGAGATGTGATAGTAGTGGGAAGATGGAGAAGGTAGTGTTGGGTTAGCGCTGTGGTTGGCTACTGGAAAGATGGGAGGGGTTTGAGTGCAATAAAGGTGGGACCACTGGGGGTAGGAGGGAATAGGGGGCAGAGTGGGGAGCAAAGTGGGTAGAGACCCTGTTAGTTGCTCGTATAAGGGGGCTGGAAACAAATCACAAAGCAAAGACAAGTATGTGTTAAGAAACAATCACAATTGGCCAAGGACTGCTCTGAAACTGTACGTCATTTCTTAATTTCTCAGGTGGAAAAACAGGATAACCTTGTATCAGTAGGCTACTGTGGTCATAGTTTAAATTAACAAACATACAGTATTGATCAGTTATGGATACTATTTGCTAACAGAAGGGAATAAGAGAAAGTGGAAGGTGTGTGTGTGTGTGTGTGTGTGTGTGTGTGTGTGTGTGTGTGTGTGTGTGTGTGTGTGTGTGTGTGTGTGTGTGTGTGTGTGTGTGTGTGTGTGGTGGGGGCTGCTTACAAGACAAAGCAGAGTGCTCTCCAGGGGAAAATGAATATTGGCTCAAACAGGTAGACACATACTCAAAGTTAACTGTAGCTGTTTGCAGACAGTTCAGACCTGGACTGCGCTTTTCTTACAAGAATGTTAAAGGTGGTACTGCAGTTGAATACTTAAGAGTGGTGTTAGGTCTAGAAAAGAAGAGTACAGAGAGGAGTAAGTACTTTTGAGATGGTAAAGATATATTATAAAGATTATAAAAAACACACTGAGCAAATAGCTACCACATGCAGGACAATGCCATGCACCAACTACTTAGTATATGCAGATACTGAGCCAAGTGGAAGAACATTAAAAAAAAAACCCAGACAGTTATGCAGTCACAGATAAAAATATAGCGAGCAGCAATCTGTCATGGTTCTCTAATGTGATTCTATCCACCAGTAACAGCACAATTATATAAAAATAATTAGACACTAGTATGAGCTGTCTACACACAACACAATTACATGAATAACATTAGTGAACAAGGTGCAGCTATGCAAATAGACCATACATACAATTATACCAAAAACAACTTGGTGCATACAAATGCTAGCATGCCATAGTAACATCCAATAATAAAGCATAAATCATATTAGATGTCTAACACAATTCAACATAAACATACACAGTTGTAAAATGTCTAATACAATTCAACATAAATAGGCATTTACTTACTGGAGAGACACTGAGCCTTCATGGGGCCTGTAGCAGAGTGGATTGTAGTTTTAAAAATGGTGCCTGCCACAGGTAATATTTATTAACTTTGGGGTTGTCTTAAGGTAATAAACAGGGAAGGGGGAGGGGAGAACAAGGGTGTGATCAGGCAGCACTTTGTACTGATGCTAATGAGCCAAAGCAAAGACAAGTATGTGTTAAGAAACAATCACAATTGACCAAGGACTGCTCTGAAACTGTAAGTAATTTCTTAATTTCTCAGGTGGAAAAACAGGATAACCTTGTATCAGTAGGCTACTGTGGTCATAGTTTAAATTAACAAACACACAGTATTGATCAGTTATGGATACTCTTTGCTAACAGAAGGGAATAAGAGAAAGTGGAAGATGTGTGTGTGTGTGTGTGTGTGTGTGTGTGTGTGTGTGTGTGTGTGTGTGTGTGTGTGTGTGTGTGTGTGTGTGTGTGTGTGTGGTTGTGGGGGGGCTGCTTACAAGCCAAAGCAGAGTGCTCTCCAGGGGAAAATGAATATTGGCTCAAACAGGTAGACACATACTCAAAGTTAACTGTAGCTGTTTGCAGACAGTTCAGACCCGGACTGCTTTTTTCTTACAAGAATGTTAAAGGTGGTACCGCAGTTGAATACTTAAGAGTGGTGTTAGGTTCAAAGTTGACTGTAGCTGTTTGCAGACAGTTCAGACCCGGACTGCGCTTTTCTTACAAGAATGTTAAAGGTGGTACCGCAGTTGAATACTTAAGAGTGGTGTTAGGTTCAAAGTTAACTGTAGCTGTTTGTAGACAGTTCAGACCCGGACTGCGCTTTTCTTACAAGAATGTTAAAGGTGGTACCGCAGTTGAATACTTAAGAGTGGTGTTAGGTTCAATGTTAACTGTAGCTATTTGCAGACAGTTCAGACCCGGACTGCGCTTTTCTTACAAGAATGTCAAAGGTGGTACCGCAGTCGAATACTTAAGCGTGATGTTAGGTTCAAAGTTAACTGTAGCTGTTTGCAGACAGTTCAGACCCGGACTGCGCTTTTTTTACAAGAATGTTAAAGGTGGTACCGCAGTTGAATACTTAAGAGTGGTGTTAGGTTCAAAGTTAACTGTAGCTGTTTGCAGACAGTTCAGACCCGGACTGCACTTTTCTTACAAGAATGTTAAAGGTGGTACCGCAGTTGAATACTTAAGAGTGGTGTTCGGTTCAAAGTTAACTGTAGCTGTTTGCAGGCAGTTCAGACCCGGACTGCGCTTTTCTTACAAGAATGTTAAAGGTGGTACCGCAGTTGAATACTTAAGAGTGGTGTTAGGTTCAAAGTTAACTGTAGCTGTTTGCAGGCAGTTCAGACCCGGACTGCGCTTTTCTTACAAGAATGTTAAAGGTGGTACCGCAGTTGAATACTTAAGAGTGGTGTTAGGTTGGAGAGACACTGAGCCTTCATGGGGCGTGTAGCAGAGTGGATTGTAGTTTTTTCATGTTGTTTTTCATGTTGTTTGTGTTTAATACATAGACACCATTAACGCTCACAAAAATATGTTTTCATTTGACATACACTTCATCAGATGCAGGCTTGAATTAAACCCCTTCTATATATACTATTTCTCTTACATATCAACCAATGGAAAGTGAACCAATTAATAAATTGATTGTTACAACCTAAGCTGAAAAACATATGTATACCTGGCATTTAGGACCCATATCTTCTATAGTATATATAGAAGGAGTCAAACCCAAAGAGAATAACGTTCCAGAATAGTCACAAATTACCAAAAAATGGAACGAGGAGTCATAAAACAGTGCAGATATATTCAGCAAGTCAGCAAGAAATATTAACGCTCCACTCAAAGAAATAAAACGTTTTTATCCGAATAATTTCAGACTTCTTCAGATAAAACACAAGTGCTTGACCAAACATTTATATACAATTAAGAAACCAATTATCCAATTACAATAAAATTAATTGTTAAATGTTCAATTTCAAAATGTTGTGTAACAATGTACATAAAAAACAATATAATTAGCACAAATATAAAAAGACAAGCATTTAAAAAACAGTTGAGATCAACATATTTAAAAAAATCGTTATTGTAAGGTTATTTTATAATTTGGCAGACCTTAATTTTAATAGTGGTGCCAGGGAAATATGATCATTAAGAGTTGGGAATTTGTTAGCTTCCAGGGTGATTTGCCAAAATGTCTCCCTGTATTCAAGCTTAGTTTCCCAGGCTCCACCTCTAGTTTCCTTAGGAACTGAATCAATAACAAAAAAATGTAAAGTTGGCCTCTGTACATTCCAAGGCATGTTTGAATAGGGCGTTTTTTGAGTTTTTATTCCTTACATCATTCATGTGTTCATAAATTCTACGTTTTAGTTGACATTCGGTTTTACCAACGTAGAATCCCCCACAAGACCTACATGTCACCAGGTACACCAACCTTGAGGAATTACAATTGAAGTAGCCCTTTCCTATAAGATGTTTATATTGGACAGAAAGGTATAAATCTTCTCCATGGTATATGCAGGAACATTGGTTGCAGGCCCCACACTTAAATGTACCTTTTCGTCTAGAACAAAATACTTTAGTGTGGTTTGCCTGCTCTAGTAATTGCTTAATATGTTTACCTTTTCTAAAAAAACACTTTGAGGGGTTTGCCTTTGAGATTTTCTAGATCTGTGAGTTCTGAAAATCTGGCCCACTCCCTTTCCAACACTTTTTTAATACAGTGGACATCTACAATGAAATTTGTAACAAATGCCCTGTTGTATCCTGGCTGTAAAACTTCCAACCCACCTTTCTTGGTTGGAATAAAAGAACCAGAAACCAAAATAGGGGAGTATTTATCTACCCTTCCTACCAAAACCTCTCTTTGAACCTGCTGTATCAACGGTTCAGGATAACCTCTGTCTAAAAACATCCTCTGTAAATTGTCACATTCCCGCTTGAAATCGTCCTTGCAGGAGGTCATGCGACTGATCGTCACATATTGTCCCTTGATAATATCCTTTTTCTGAAAGTGGGGATGAGCACTGGAAAAACTTAGCTATGAATTGGAGAATGTCCCTTTCCTACACACCGAGGATGTAAACCTGAATTTGTCTTTTTCAAGGAAACGTCCAGGTAGTTTATACACTCAGTCACCATTTGATGGGTAAATTTCAGGAATAGGGTAGTTGAAGAGATATATGTCATAAACTCATCTAGTTTTTCTAGATTGTCAAACCAGAACAGGCAGATGTCATCCAAATATCGATTGTAATTTATCCAACAATTGGAGAATGTACTGTGCATAATGTACTTGTGCTCCCAGGTTGATAAAATAATATCAGCATAGGTTGGGGCACAACTGGCCCCCATCGCCACAACTTGTTCTTGTCTGAAAAACTCCCCCTCAAAAAGCGGCTGGATTTGGAATTCTTGGTGAACTTTTAGCCCACTTAGTAGTTATTTTGATTTACTAGTGACTTTAAAATATATATTTTTTTCTGATTTTACAGTGGACAGTTGTTTAGCAAACTTGTTGCCTAAGGATCTGACTTTTGTTCCCTCTATGAGGGCTAATATTGCTAATCTATTTTTGAATAGGGCGTACCCTAAAAAAATGATTGCATTTATTACTAGTTTTAGTATGGATAGTGCAGTTGTCCAGTGGGTTCTTAGTAAGAACTGGAATTTTATTAGGGAAGATGGTGAAACAGTATCTAAACTGGGGGAATAACCTATCGTAGTATATAGAAAAAACAACTTGAAGGGTATACTAGAGAGAAGTGTGATGAAATTGGACCCGATAAGGTGTGGTATGAAGAAATGTGGACAGTGTCCGCAATGTAAGTGGATTAGTGTGGGGAACAGCTGTTCTGTTTTGGACAAAATATTTTATTTTAATGGCGAGTTTAATTGCAGAACAACTGGGTGGTGTATTGTGCTTTATATCAGGGGTGCATCTCATTTTATATAGGTAAAACTGAATGGGCTTTAAGGTCTTGAATATATAAACATGTATATGATATTAAAAAGAATAAAAATACAAATGCTCTGGCAAAGCATATCTAGTTTACACTGAACATTCCTTCAAATTTGTTATTTTAAGAAAAAGTGGACTGTGGGAAATGGGGGGGGGGGGCTTGGCAAGTACAGCCAGAAATAATGGAATTGTACTGGCAACTCTTTTTTGATACTTTTAAACCCCCAGGACTTAATGATAACTGTAATGCAGCTTGTCTGTTGAGAATAAAAGCGTTTGAAAGATGATTGTAGTGAAGTGGTTATTATATCTGTCTTATATGAAGAAGGTTCTGGGTTCAGCTCTCACTGAAGGTGATATGGATTTTTTGTGCTTTTGATGGTTATTTGTTTTTTTTTAAGTTTTATTGTGTATCATTTTATAATACTTGCAATACTTTGTTTAACATATAGGATATAGGATGGAGGAAATGAATGAATTTATAAATATGCTTGTTTCTAATTTTCATCTATGGTTTATTAGTAGTAATATATTTTATATAGGTGTCTGTTTAATTTTTAAATATTTTATTTATACATTATTTATTGTTGTATACTTACATGTTTTTTAAGAAATTAAAAGTTAATTTTATGTTTGCTGCATTTTAGGAGCTAAAGCTATAATATGTAATGATTTTGAGCACTGTCTCTTTAAATCTGCAGAAAGGAAATGTGGCTTCAACAGAGGTTATTTAAGGGCCAAGTTGGATGTAGTCTTTTTAGATTTATCTGAGGAAGTTCTGGAAGGTACAAGGATGAAAGTGCTAGTATCTCACTTCATTTATTGATACTTTTTTTATTGTTTTAAGTGTTAGTTTGTTAATAAACATTCTAAAGGAACTTTTATCCATGCTGCACTTCCTGCTGCTTTTTCTGCTGGTCGTTCACCATTTTGTTGGATTACTCATTTGTCTTTTGTGTCTCTGGCTGGTTTTCAAGTTGTAAAATCATATTTTTTGTTTTAGTAGTCCTTTGGAAAGACACACTTTTATTAAACTAAATAACTATAAAAACAATAAAAAACATGGCTAAAACCATTAAAACATGTTTACGATTAAGCGCTTTCGTCCATTACATTGGACTTCTTCAGAATTATTTCAATGAAATCTTTTCCACCTTTTTATATCATTTAACTCACTCATTAACTCTATTGACTGTCATCAAATAAATGGGTACGGTTAACCCTTGCATGGATGAAGTTAACATAGGAATATACAATAACAACTCATTTTCTTTTTAACTTTCAGCAAGTTACTCAAACAAATGTCTAGTTCAGCAGACATTATAATCAGTTATAAGTAAGTTTCTATAAAAATAAATTTTTATAAAAATAAAATTATTTTATATTAAATAAAGCATATAAAATAAAATTGTTTACACATCCAAATGGAGTCTTGTAAGCTAGTCCTCTATGTATATTTTTTGTCAGTCCCTTTTAACTCCTTACCTTTAGCTCCCACACCATCAAATATTTTCAACAAAAAATATTTATTCTCCAAGGTTTAGTTAAATATTACAAATTTTGGGTCCCAGTTTCAAAGCATTAAGTATCAATACTAATTCTCTGCCTTCATGATTAATAAAGGCTGTAATGTGATTGCTTAATTGATACCAGGATTAACTTGGGGCTGTTGGCAGTGGAAACAGAATGAGTATGAAGCAGATGGGGGACTGTTCGATATTGTGTATGGAGAATGAAACAACTCACAATCTGGAACTTAAGAGAAAAGGTGCTGTGCCAAAAAAACATATAAAGCTGTAGCAGCTTGCTCAGCGATGAGTAAAAGGCCGTTACTGTAGTGGAATCGAATGGAGGTAAGGTGAGGTTCAGGACTTTTGATAAAGACAATTTAAATAACACTTGGAATACTGGAAATAACAATATTTTGGTTGGTAACAATGTGAAAAGCAGTCATTTTGGTGGAGGGGCAAATGATGAATATGAAACGGGTAATGTCATTAATCCATTTCAGTGGTTGATGGACAAAAAATTTAATTTTAATGTTAACTGTGGGGCTGAGGTTAATAGAACAGAATGAGTGGTGGATATAGTGGACTTTAATGCTGGAAACTCATTAAAGGATTTCATTTATAGACAGGATAAACTGTTAACGAAAATCAAAATGTTGCAAATTGAAAATGTGTATTTAAGGAGGTGTCTTGAGATAGAAATAGTGCCACAAGGGCTTTGAATTTCTAAATTTCCTGTTGGTTTGACTTAGGATGATGAAATGTATAATGATTTTGTGGGTATGTTTAACAGTCATGGATGTGAATTAATGGAAAAGCTTATCAAATACAATGATAGCATATGTGAATTGATACACAAGGCAGACAAGTTAAATAGGGGCATAAGAAATGATTTAATCTTTGACAAATGGCAAGGGTTTTATGAAAAAAAGAATGCAGAAGGTTGAAGGGAAATGTAATGGGGTGGTATTTAAGAAACAGAAAAAAATTGATAGAGATTTGGTACAATATGAGAAGGGAGAAGTGTATGTTTTTAAAAAAACTAGGACAGGACCTACAGTATCATTTAATAATAGAAACTGCAGCTGGATAAGTAATTATAAAGATGGACAGTTAACAGAGAGGCAGGGTAATAACAACCAGAACTTTTGGTATGCTCATGGATGGAGGGATGACATGGGAAATTTAGTGATCTACAATGAACTCAGGCAGGAAAATCAGAGAGAAGACAAGGAGAATTGGAGGGTGAATTCAAACAGAATGGGAGAAAAGGGGAATTGGAGGAATAGACAGTTTGTAATAGGAATGTAGCTTGTAGGGAAGGACATGACGAATATGGAAATGGACATTCTATATTTTTCAATGTAGTGGAGGATGAATGGAGGGAATTGGAGATTTATCCTCAACACAATGAGGCCAAGGGGGAATTGAAGCCTAAGGTAGTTTGTTCCAGAGATGGTTTTAACATATACACCTACACGGACAGAATAATTACTGATGAATATTATGGACTGTTCGAAAAGAATTTTAGATTTGTGCCATGTAAAAGTTTTGATATTGTAGATGTAGTTATAGAAACCATGATGTTTGTCGAGAAATTAAACTTGGCCCTTTATTTTAGTAACAAAGAAGAATGTAGAGTAGATTCTGTTCATTTAAAAGAAAACTTTGCAAAGAGAAGTACTTTTAACCCCCAACTACACCCCACCTTGAACATTTTGGAAAAAGCAATTATAGACGATTTGTATCAGTTGAAAAGTAGGACAGAGGTTAAAAGTAATCTTCCGAACAACCTTAATAGTAAAGAGAGGCAGTTATTTAGAGAATTGAAGGAAGACATTAATACTCACATTATGAAGCTGGACAAGGGAGGGAGTGTAGTACTGTTTAACACAGTGGATTACAATAGAGCTATGTATGAGATTTTAAATAATTGGCGCAGTGGTGCAGCGGTAGCATTGTCACCTCACAGCAAGAGGTTCTCTGGTTCAATTCTTGGCTGGGATGTCTTCTGTGCAAAGTCTGCATGTCCTCCCTGTGTTCGTGTGGGTTTCCTCCGGCTGCTCCACGTTACAAAGACATGTGTCTGGAGAATTTCCCCCTGGGCCTCCACTGAAAATTGGCTTCATTCCAAGTCAGACTTTCCTGGTTAACAAATGTTAAATAAATAAAAATAATGTAGATAATTATACACCAATTTCCCTGAATGAAGTAAATATTTCGTATGGTAGAATTGACTATTATTTGGAAAAATACCTTGTGGAGTAGCTAAGGAAATTTATGAAGGAATAAGGTTAAATAAGGCTAGAGTACCAACAATTTTTGGGATACTGAAAATTCACAAAAGGATAGTGGATCCACCACTCAGACCTATCGTAGCCACAAAGGGTCGAAGACATAGCCCCTGAGATTATATATAGACAGTATGGTGAAATATATTATTATTATGGGGGCAGCCCACTTGATAAAAGACTCATGTGACTTTCTTGGTAGGTTAAAAAAAGAGTTATGGTCCAATGATTTAATCTTTTTAACTACTGATGTTACAGACTTGTTTTCAAGTATATCTAGGGACATAGGTCTAGAATACTTTCAAAATACCCTAACAAGATTTAGTGGTTTTACTAATGACAAAATTCAGTTATTGGTTGAGATAATGTCTATAGTCCTTGATCACAACTTTATATTTTTTGAAGGTGAATACTTTAAGCAAACCAAGGGGGTGGCTATGGGGGCACCCTGTACTCCTGCTTATGCTAACATGGTGTTGCTGGAGTATGATTTTCCCTTCATCATCTATGGAAAATGTAAAACTGTATTTGAGGTTCCTGGATGACATATTTATTTTATGGAATGGAGCAGATTGATGGATTTTGTAAAATTCACATTCAGTTATAATAGCAGAAGTATTATTTATTTATTTTTACTTATTTATTTAACATTTGTTAACCGGGAAAGTCCGACTTGGAACAAAGGCAATTTTCAGTGGAAGCCTGGGGAGAAAAGCTCCAGATGCATGTCTTTGTAACGTGGGAGGAAAACTGGAGCACCCGGAGGAAACTCACATGAATGCAGGGAGGACATGCAGACTCCACGCAGAAGGCACTCCAGCTGGCAATCGAACCGGAGAACCTTTTGCTGTGAGACAACAACGCTACCGCCGCACCCCTGCACTGTCCAGTTAGCTGTTTAGATACTAGGATTTCCCATACCAAAAGTGGTTTTAGATCTGTAGTTTACAGGAAACCAACATTCAGCAATTCATATTTGGACTTCAAAAGTAGTCATCCTTACAATCAAAAGAGAAATGTAATCAAAGGACAATTTTTTAAGGTTGCGAGAATGACTTTCCATTATCATGATTTAAAAGGGTAAATGGCAAAGGTGTCTGAGATGTTTATTGCAAGAGGGTATCCCTTGGGATTAGTGAAGGATGTGGAAAATTATGTGACAAGTGAGTGGGGAAAAAGATACAAACAACTATTGGGAGGGGAGGATGTCTTGGAGAAATCAATGGGCGAGGGGAGTAATATTAATTATGAAAGAGCACTGGTTATTGAAGAAGAGAGTACAGGCAGGATGGAGTGGGTGGAGAAGAGTGTCAGGAGTGATTTGTGACAGACAAGTACCAGTAAGAGTGAAAAGGAAGGTCTACAAGAGGGTAGTGAGACCAGCTATGTTATATGGGTTGGAGACAGTGGCATTGACAAAAAGGCAGGAGTCAGAGCTGGACATAGCAGAGTTAAAGATGTTAAGATTTGCACTGGGTGTGACAAGCGTGGACAGGATTAGGAATAAATATATTAGAGGGTCAACCCAGGTTGGAAGGTTTGGAGACAAAGCCAGAGAGGAAAGATTATGTTGGTTTGGACATGTGCTGAGGAGGGATGCAAAGTATATTGGGAAAAAAATGATAAGGATAAAGCTGCCAGGTAACAGGAAAAGAGGAAGGCCTAAGATAAGGTTTATGGATGTGGTGAGAGAGGACATGCAGATGGTTGGTGTGACAGAGCAAGATGCAGAGAACAGGAAGAAATGGAAACAGATGATCCACTGTGGTGACCCGTAATGGGTGCAGCCGAAAGAAGACTGGTTATTGAGCATACGCCACAAGCTCAGGAAATAAAAGATGCAGTTAGTAGAAATAGGAATATTTTAAAAACTAACCAGGTTATTCAGGGAATTACGGGACCTACACCAAGATTTGCATTCAAAACTGGGAGGAATTTGAAGGAGACCTTTGAGGTAAGGAGTGGATACGGTGCAGGTGGGGAATGATAAAGGCACCACAAAATGTGGTGCATGCCCACAATGTAGTTTTATTACAGAGGATAGTTATTTAATTTTGGGAAATGATTTAAAAACTAAAGTGAGATTTGTGAAAAGGAACTGTGGAGCAAAGAATGTAATGTATTTAGCTTGATGCTCAGGTTGCCCGGCATTTTATGTAGGAAAAATTGAGCATCATTTTATGAAGCAAATTTATGAACATCAATATAATATTAGTAAAGGTAATGAAAACAGTGCTCTGTATAAACACTCAACACTTTGCTCGTATTATAAGAGATTTACTTTTGGCATATTGGAAAAGGTAAAGATAAACCCTGGGGGGTGATTCAAAGATAATTTTGGAAGCCGAGGAGGTGAGATGGCAGATTAAATTGAATGCCACCCAACATCCTGGTATCAATGAAACGGTTGCATTACTTCTTTTATTAATCATGAAGGCAGAGAATTATTATTGATAATTAATGATTTGAAATTGCGACCTGACATTTATAATATTTAACTAAACCTAAATATTTTTAGTTGAAAATATTTGATGGTGTGGGTGCTAAAGGTAAGGAGTTATAAGGGACTGACTAAAAAGATACATAGAAGACTAGCTTACGAGAGGGCCTTTGGATGTGTAAACAATTTTATTTTATATGCTTTATTTAATATAAAATAATTTTACTTTCATAAAAACTTACTTATGACTGATCAAAATGTCTGCTGAGCTAGACATTTGTTCAAGTAACTTGCTGAAAGTTAAAAAGAAAATGAGTTGTTATTGTATGTTCTTATGTTATGTTCATCCATGCAAGGGTTAACCATGCCCACTTATTTAATGACATTCAATAGAGTTAATGAGTGAGTTAAATGATATAAAAGGGTGGAAAAGATTTGATTAAAATGTAATGGATAAATGTGCTTAATCATAAACATTTTTTAATGATTTTAGCCAAGTTTTTATTGTTTTTATTGTTATTTAGTATAATAAAAGCATGTATTAAAAAAGGACTGCTTAAGCTGCTGGCTTTACTTCTTTTGTCCATTTGCTACTGTTGTTGAGTGATGCTATACTGATTCATTTTGCATTTTTTGTTTTGTTTGTTTCCTGCTGCTGCCACTCCTTGTGCCTTTTCTTTAAACTCCTGATGCCCCTTTTAGATTGACTGACTTGCCTTTCCCCTCTCCTAGGCAAGGGCTGCCATCCTGGGACAACAGCTGTTGGAAAAACTATCCAATGTCAGGTGAAATGGAGAGGAGAATGAGCCATCCTAGTGTAGTAGAGATTTCTTTATGCTCTTCACTTTTTCTCATATTGGAAGAGCATGCAATTGCTTTTCCTGTACATGGCATGCCGATGTGCCTGCCTTGCCCCTGTTACTCATATGTCTAATTATGACAGTGTTAAGAGATCCCACATTCTCCCCCAAGGTCAATGAGCAGACTGTAAACCATTCAAGCACCCTTCTCAGCTGGCCTTTTAATACCCATGCTCAGTAGGCATTCCCAGTTCACCAGCATTGTAGGCTAATGCTCTACCACTGTGCAGTACAGTAGCAGCCATTTTAGGAATGAGAAACTCCTTGAGCTTGACATGCCCAGGTCTTTATTTGTTTACCGTATGAGGGGAAAAGAGACCAGAGAAAGCGAGAGAGAGAGAGAAGTAGGGAGACCTAATAACTGGAGAGTTGGAAAGGTCATACTGAAGGAGACTGTTGAGTTACCAGTCAAATGTTTTAACGTTTCTTTTTTTAGGTTTATCCAAAGCTCCTGTATTGTGCTATTATTAATTTACAATAATAATTGAGTTCATTTATTTCATATTTTCTTTTTTTTCTGTGTAAGTTTTATTTCTTGTATCTGATAACAATCATTTTTCGGCTATCAGTTGCTCTCCATATTATCCCATGCATGGGCTTGGAGCTGTTCATGGGGCCATGATCTAGGCAGCCATGAGGTTGTCTTATGTTTGTCTCTCATTCCTTCCTCTGGTGCCTGAACAGGGCTACCACCTTTTCCTGTTCATGCATAACAGTCCCTATTCGAGCAGTTGTGTGCTGCAAAAAACATGAAGATGGCAAGCATCTTGAGATATGCGGATAAAAAAATATTTTCCAAATTCCTCTAATAGCTGCATAAAATAAATATTTTGTATCTGATATACCTTTTGTAACATGCAATAATAGAAGCTGCTCAAGTTCTATAAGAGTAGGGTTTCATTTTGGCAACAAAGTGAAATTCAGTCCTTTGAACTTTTGGCATGCATGGTTTGTCCTGCAAAATGACACATTTCCATTTAAATAAGTCCCACCTTATGTCTGAAGTGCACACTCACATATGTGAAACCCTACAGCTCATTTTCCTGTGGATGTGCACATTCCTGTACACCCCTCATGATGGCTATTGCAATAACACAGCTTGACAGCACCAAGTACATGTCTGCCCTGGGTTATTTAGAGGAAATTGTGATCTGTTGTTACACAACTGCTACATTATCCCAAATGGAATTGTTACAATAAAGCCGTATTTCATAATCATTTGGCAACTTAGAATGAATGAGTTTCCTGGGGCTATCGTATTATAGTGGCTTCAGACAGATAGCAAGTGAAGCACTTTAAAATATTTTTTATTTATTTAAAATGATCTGCAACTGCCTTTCCTGTAACTAGTCTAGTCCAGATACAGATTTGCTGTATCCAGGACTGTTTGTAAGCTTCTTAGCCCCCCCCTAAGCCTTTCTGTGTTGGAGGGAAGCCTTCTAGCTAATCAGTGGGAGTGGTAAGCACTAGGTAACCTATCTACCACAAGAGGAGTGGTCTGTGGTCCAGAAATTGTAGTTTATTGGCTGTTTGGGTAGTTTTTCCATCTTTTTCAACTTTCTGGTTTAAAAGCCCGTGTTTGTGCTAGTTTCCCACCTTTCCTGTAACTAGTCTAGTCCAGATACAGATTTGCTTATCCTGGACTGTTTTTATAAGCTTCTGAGAGGTGCCAAAGTCTGCTCTTCAATTTTCCCTTAGCTCTGCTAGTTCTCTCCTCTCCTACACGTTTACTGGCTTATTAGTCTAGCACTTTACCAGACTTCTTGTAGCAATTATTGTAGCACACAAAAGTGCCACCAGCACTAAATGTTCTACAAGGAAATAGCTCCAGTGTTTATTGTTAATGCCCACCCCTCCAGGCATGTCTAAAGGTCAATTCCCTGTGCTTTCTCTTATTAACCTGGTGAGCTTGGGCATCCTGAGGCAATGTAGCAACTGCCTCATGTACATTGACAACCCTCTCCTCTTACCTCCCAACACTCAGACTTGCAAGAGATACACTTATATATCTAAATTGGAAGCCACGCACTCTCCAGCCATGACCAGAATAGCTGGTCAAGAGGAGAAGCTCAACACTTGCACCACACCACATGGAACACATAGCCCTCCAGATGACACACCAGCACTGCCTTCACATAAAAACACAAACCACACACCCACCTTTGTGGAGTCTCTCAATAAAAATCTACTCAAACAGCAGAGACCTCCAAGGCAGAAACACACTCGACCACCACAACACAACACTAATCATGAGACACATAACTCTCCTAAACAGTGTGCCACTCAACCAAAGCCCCTAAGGCAAAACAGCATGCCCAATACACTAGTCATAGGTGACTTGATAGTGAGTCCCACTTACTAGGTTGAATAAGGAGAAAGTAACAGCTGCCTGTCAGGTGCCAGCATCTGCCACATAACACATGCACTCAGGTCCTTCAACAACAGGTACAAATATGACTCTGTCATTGTACATGTGGGTGTGAATGACCTGAGACATACCTCCCTGGACTACATGAAAAGAGACATGGAGCATCTCTAGGATTATGTAGCCCTAGCCCTGAGCAGCATCTTACCATCACCCAGAATGATACCACAGTACAAGCAGAAAATGATTGATTTCCATAATTGATTAAGTTTCTGGTGTCATTCTAAGGGGATCCAGTAATTGTCTGCCTGGGATAACATGATTGACAGACCTCTATGCTTGCCAGATGGCCTGCATCTGTCACCGCTGGTTTTCCAGATACTGGCCAAGACACTTGCCATCCCTATAGTGCCTTTTTAGGCGGTGTTCCAAAGACCAAATTACCACTGTAACAGCTACAAACAAATGCAAATTGAGGGTCATGCTGCTCAATGTTAAAAGTCTAAATCTCAAACTACACTTGCTCGAAGCACTCCTTAAAATGGAGAACATCAACATTTGCGCCGTAACAGAGACCTGATTCAAGGCAGCAGAAAGCACCCCTGCACTACCAGGCTATAACTCATTCCACACCTTTTGGCCCCAGAACTTGGACCGAAGCTCCAAAGGTGGTGGTGTTTCCATATTCATAAAGGATGCGTACACCTCCAGACTGGTAGCCCAACATAACCCATCTGAGATAATTCAGGTGCTGCTAACATTGGGTAAGACAGAAATTCAGGTAATAGCCTGCTATAGGTCCCCAACCATGTCCCAATACTCACACTTCACGTTCCTAAGCACCCTGGAGAATATTAGGGTCCAACCTAACACTGTCATACTGGGCAACTTCAACTACCCCTCCATTAACTGGGAAAACTACTCATGTACCAACAAACTTACCCATTTCCTAGAATTCATTAATTCCAATGCCCTGGACCAGCTCGTGCTTTCCTCCACTAGAGGTAGCAACATCCTTGACCAGGTCATTACTAACATGGGCAACCATTGCTCTACACCAGTAGTCAACTCCTCCCTGGTTTGATCTGACCACAAACTAATCACCTTGGAAATCCTCATCCCCCCTGCAAAGGTAACCACCATGAAAAACTTCTCCAAAGATAACTTTGGGCTCCTAAAAACAGAGGTGGCTTACTTCACGGCACCCATGCAAATGGAGAATAGTTGCATGACTACTGAATCAGACACCAATGCACTGTATGAACACGTACACAGATGCATGGATTTTGCCATACCCAATAGAACCAAGATGTTCTCCTCAAAAAAAAAAAAGGAAGCCAATCTGGTGGTCCCCTGCCATAAACAAACTCTACAACAGAAGGAGGAAACTGATGTGGAATAAGGTGAAGACTGGAAAAACTCCCTTATCAGCCTCAACAAAAAGTTGAGATCCCTCATCAAATCCTCTAAAGCTAGCTATGAAAACAGAATTGCAGCAGATAGTAAAGACAACAACAAGGCCTTCTATAGTTATGTAAAGAATCTCCATGGCAATACCCAGATTTGCTCTGAGCTACTGCACAATGGTACCTCCTATACCGAGCCAACAGATATTGCCAATATACTGGCCGACAGATTCAGTGCTAACCTTACCCCCCCAAAGGACTAGTCACAATACCAGTAAATTGCCAGGCACCCAGTACTACCGCTATACAGGTTACAACAGCACTGTCCAAGGCCAAGAATACAGCTTGTATGGGACCTGACAATATCCCTGGCTGTGTTCTACATGAACTACAGAGTGAACTGGCACCTCACCTGTGTGCCCTGTTCAATCATATTTCACATCAGGCTTTCTCCCTACCGAATGGCGCACTGCTACAGTCATCCCTCTCCACAAAGGTGGAGTGACTAGAGTCCCTGGGAACTATTGTCCCATTAGCCTGATGAGTCTGATATGCAAAGCTATGGAATGCATCATCATGGACCTAATAAACAAGGATATAGGGACTCTCCAAACTCTGGATCCCACATAGTTTGGTTTTGTGAAGGGTAGATCATGCCTGCTCAACTTGGTCAACTTCTTTGAGTCAGTCACCAGAACTGTGGATGAAGGCACATTCATACAGCCTACCTTGATCTGGACAAAGCCTTTGATATCATTCCCCACTCAGGAATCATAGAAAAATGCACCAAGCTAGGCATCAACCCCTATATCACTAGGTGGGTTGCAAACTGGCTCAGAGGCAGAACCCACAGTATGAAAGTAGCTGATTCCAAGTCAGACTGCTGACCAGTCACAAGTGGAGTCCCACAGGGTTCGGTCCTGGGCTCTTTCCTGTTTGGTATCTACTTCTCTGAAGTCCAGGCCAACATGATGGGACTCTGGCTGACAAAGTTCGCAGACGATTGCAAGTTGGGAGCTAATATTAACTCCCCAAGTGATGTTGAAATCCTGCAGAAAGGCCTCACTGAGACCAACGACTGGTGTCAGAACCATGGCCATAAGCTCAATGCCAAAAAATGTGTCTTCATCCTCTTTGGGAAAAATCCGGTTCCCATGAATTACCACATCAATGGTAGTTCACTGAACACAGAAGGTGTTATTAGATATCTGGGAACACAGGTAGATAGCAGCCTCTCTTTTGACCACCACATTGCCACTGTGGTCAGAAAGTCCTTCTATGTGGCACATCTCATTACTAAGGGTTTTGCATCCAGGAAGAAAGAGGTCATTGTCTCCCTGTACTCTTCCCTCATTAGGCCAATCATTGAGTACAATGCCCCATTTGGCATGTATCTCACTAAACACCTGCAACAACTGGAGAGGCCGCAAAAGTACCTCACAAAGATGATCCTAGGCCTTAAACATTTGTCCTATATGGACAGACTCAAAAAACTCCAGCTATTGTCTGTCTCATATTGCCTTCTTAGAGGTAATCTCTGCTTGACGTACAAAGCCATGTCTGACCTAGCTCTGTTAGAAATGTTACATCTAAAGAAATCCCAGTCCCACCACACCACATGCTCCAGAGATGTCAACCTCATTACCACAATCAACAGAACATGCTGGAGGGACAGGTTCATAACCGAGAGACTTCCCATGCTATGGAATAGACTTCCCATACATGTCAAGCAGAGCACCTCACTGGCCCTCTTCAAGAGAAATCTTGATGAGTGGATGGGAAATAGAAAATTCACCCCAGGGATCACACCAGTGACTTTACTCGACAGAGGCACTGGGAACTAAGGTCGGATGGCACGATGCCAGGGTAATCCTGTGGGCTAAGCTTTTAAAGGCTCCAGGACCATTAGTCTAGTACACACCTATGAACCTACGCAGCCTATCCAATAAGGGCAAGGGTGAAAGCAGTATCTCTGGACAATTTAGAACAGCCAGTTCAATCAGCATATTGTTGAGAAGAGAGCATAAGTAGCTAAAGACCACTCAAATATATACCCACATTGACAGAGTGAGAGAGAGAGAGGTATTAAACCTAAGACCCTGGAATTATGAGACAGAAACCTTAACCTCTGAGCCATACTGGCACCCAGCAAAAATAAGGCAGGAAGAAGGAGCCTATAGAATTTAAGTGACATTGTTAAAAGGCTGAAGTTCAGGGATGCATGGCTAGGCTTAAAAAGACCCCAGTGGTCGTTAGCCTAGTACACAGCTTTGAACCTATGAATCAAAGTACTGTGAGTGAAGGAGGTTAGCAGAGGTACTTAACACATATTGAGTAATGCACCCAACGTTGTTTTAGATTAATCTGTTTGTTAACCATTTGAGTGAACTCATCCTTCATGAACACATTTCAACTTTGACCTAGCCCATAAAGGCAAGGACAAATGCAGTATGGATGGAAATTTGAAATGATGCAGTCAGCCTACAGACTTGCTTTTGGAGGTAGGAGGAAGTAACTAAATAAACAAATAAATGATACTGACTTACCTGGAAAAAACACAACAATTGTCAGGACAATATGCAAACTGTGTGCATACAGTAATCAAGACTGAACCACTGATTCTCAAAGTGTGATAAAAATTGTACCTACAACAGGCCCGCTGCAAAAATTTCACCACAAGCCATATCACCTGGCAAGCTATACACACACACACACACACACACACACACACACACGCGCACACGCACACACACACACACACACACACACACACACACACACACACACACACACACACACACACACACTCAATAGAATAATAACAACAGTCTTACCTCTTTGACAAATCTCTACAGTATTAACTATACTCAATCACACAAAACCTTGTACATACTATAATTGTCCCTGTTTTTAGCCCCCCCCCACTTCCTATCCCTTTTTTATTTTCTCTCTCCTCTCTCTGTCTCTACTTTGTGCAAATTGTGATTATTGTAGCCAAATATTGTTTGTGTTATTTGCTTTCTCTCTCTCTCTCTCTCTCTCTCTCTCTCTCTCTGTGTGTGTTGAAGTTTATATTCAATTTATTTTTGCTGTATTTGCTTTGTATTTATCATTGTGTCCATCCAGGCTGCAGCTAAAATTGGTCATTTATGATTAGTGTGCATACTCCAGTAAACAAACATAAGCAAATAAACAGTTACTTGTTTGCATTTTAACACTCGTTTGCAACGCTGAGACTAAAAGGGTTCCCTGGACCAGTCCACTTACCAAACAAACCTACAAACAACATAAATAAGTAAATAAAGGTATGTAAGTATTACCATTTTGATTCAGAAACTGACATAATGTAACTGCAACAGGACAGCTCATGAATGGAATAGCTGAGTACTTACTCTGAACTAGTACCGCAATGTTTCTGGCTGTAGCAAGATGTGCGAAGCAATTATCTTTGGCCGTAGTGTGCTGTCATAAAACTACACAATGTTGTTTTATTGTTAACATTCTTTTTTCAAAGTGCATTCTCTTCTTCACACACATTTCTCTTTCATACAAATTACTGGCAGAGTGTATTTATTTTTCACTTATATTTCACTATTCAATTTTTAACATATCTGCAAAATATGCTAAGTGTTCTGAAAGTATTCTAAAGTGCTAGAACCTCAGATTGCTTTAAAATTCCTAGATCTGAACAGGTATCGAGAAGAAATGCAGGATATTCTGACAATATTCAGTCCCCATTCATGCACAGCTAACATTAACAATTAATAAATAAATCATTCTTCCTAAAAAATCTTTGTATATTGAATGTGTTTATTTTCCCTTCACAAAGATCTGATTTTCTACCTAAAAGTGGGATGAAATGAGCTCCATTAAAATGTTTTGCATTTTGTTATTTATGGTCTGAAAATTGATGTTTCTAAACATAATGCTTTTAAGTCGACTCCAGCATTTAATGAGAAGCTTTTTCTGCATTTTATTATGTTAGTTAACAAATACTCAGCAGGTGCTTAATGTTTACTAATATGGTAGTGACAATACATGATTATGGTAAATTATCACCAAACAGGCAGAACAGCTGAAAGGTTTGAGAAAGGACAGACACATAAAACACACACACACACACACACACACACACACACACACACACACACACACACACACACACACACACACACACACACACGTATTAGGGCTAAATACAATGACAAGTGGAATAATACCCTTGTTTATAGTGTTCTTAGCTGAAATGTTTTGAACTTATTGATACTTAAGATGGGAGCAGAGGATTTTATGACATGGGATATTTGTCTGTTTCTCATAATATTGACTTAATATGAATATAATTGGATCTGTAATCATAACTAAAATGTTATGTCTTTGAGAAATGGATGTAAAAAATGTTGCCTAGAGACTAGAGCCAGTGATATATAATTATTTAATTCCTCACGTAAAGTATATGGATATTTTGAATTACCTTATTGACAAAGGTTTAGAATCAAAAACTGTGGTAGAATTCAACAGTTTATAGAAGGCGTTGTCGCCTTACAGTAAGACCTTGCTCTGTTCGATTCTCAGCTAGAGTGTCTTCTGAGTGGAGACATGCGTGAATGGGCGTACCTTTGTTGAAGGTTGTGCGTCAGGGCCGGCAACTCGGCACGTAAAAATCTACTGCCAATCATTAGCGGACCGGAGTTCCGCTGTGGCGGCGACCCTTAACTGGGAAAAGCCAAAAGACACAACATAGAACAGATATAATTCCATTACAATGCATGAAGAAACAGGACATTTATTAAAAAAAATTCCAGACTTTTATGAAGGATAAAGAGCAGACTTGATGGAAACAAGCGATTGTTATCTACCAAAATGTCGTATTTCTCTAAGTGACATGCACAGCTGCAAGAGGAGATATTATAGCAGTATCATGAATGGAACTCACCATGGGGCAAGTTATAAAACAAGATCAAAAGGTAGGCATGCAACAGGGCCATAAGTAAGGGGGCTTGGTGGGGTGTTGCATGCAAAGAAGAAGGAACAGGAGGAGTGGGAACCTCCTTATGCAGACAGCTGGAGATACCCAATCCCACAGAGTATAATTTGTGCAATTCTAAAGGATTCATTTCCACAAAGAGGCTGGAGGCAGTTTAGAGAAAGACAAAAATTGTACTATAGGGTCTGTACCAAAACCCAAATTAAAAGGGGCAGCATGATCATGTCAAGAAATTTGCAGTGTACAGATTTCAAAACTTTAGCATCTTTTGGAAAATAAAATGTGCAAGGACATGAGGTGCTATGTAAAGATAGATGGCAAACAACCCAGGGAAAATGGAAGGAAACACTTTTGCACCGACAGTGTGGTAGTGAGGTAGTGATTTGGTACAGTCTTCCTGGAGATATTTTGAGGTCAAAAACAGTAAGAAAACTCTAAAAATACATGGACATGGAAAAGGTTAGTCTTCAAGGAAGCAGGTCTACTGCCCTATATAGCTTGTGAAACATGCAGTCTGTTTTTAATACCCACAGTACATTTTGATCTGAACATAGCAATAGTAAGTGCACAGCTTCATCATGTGTTTTCAAGCTGCAGTGGGTTTTAAATGACTTGTTCACTTGTGTTAGAGAGAAACAAAGACACCACTGTTCACTAGTGTGAGGAGTTTCTCCCCTTCCTCAGTGTTTATGGCTGTGAAGTTGTAGAGTTGTGTTAAAATAATTCACACACACACACACACACACACACACACACACACACACACACACACACACACACACACACACACACACACACACACAAGATTTAAGTTTTTATATTTCTGGGGATTATGGGAGTGCAGGACATTTATTTTGAATAGTCCTATTACAACACATGTAATAGGTGGCTTTTAAGGTATTATGATTGAGGACGTGAGGTATGAGGGCTCTAGTTATGATTTTTCACAGTAAAGACCTAGTACTCCTTGATCTGTATTGGGTAGGGTTCAGACAGAAATTATGAATCAGTAATGGACCCAGCAGCCATAGAGATGGGAACACTAACAATTACTGGAACCCTTACAAAAAGCAGGCCATTACTGCGGAATCTGTTTGGTTGATGTCATCATCTGTTCTGTCTAGCACTTTATTGTTTCCTTCCGCATTCTTCAGCTATTATTGGGAGGAAGCTGCTTCCTTTAAAAGTTTACCAGCTCCTTTATTTTTATTTCTTTTAGGGACAGCACCAAGATGTGTAAGTTTATTTTTCCTCTTCCCACCCAATCCCCCATGCCTTCCCAGTTTCCATGCTAACCAATCTTTGGATCTCCCTATCTCTCCTTCCTACCCAGGCACCCTCAAATGAGTCCCTTTGTTGGGTGTACGTCCTACCAGGCACCCCCTGATGTGTCCCTTCACTGGGTGTACCTTCTGACTCCTCAGAAAATTAGCCTTCTTTTAACTCAGTATTAGTTCTGAGTAATGAGGGATCTAAGCGTAAGTTGTAAGTGCTGAGCCAAGAGTCATTCATGTAGCAGGTCATTCAGTATCTGTAACTGTGGGAGCGGCTACTGCAATAACATCAGGACATTGTCACCGATCCCTTATTTTAACCTTTAATGACCTGCAAGGCTTGTAGTCTTATAGGATAGCTGACCATTGGCCACTTCATCCTCTTTTTTCCCTGTCTGGTCCTTCCAGTGGCCAGAGTTAATTTATGAACTCTGGTAACTACCAATCTCTATAAGTTTAGTACATGGGTAATGCTGTATTATGGAGTTGCCAATCATGGAACACAGCTACTTGAGCCTTATAGTGTGAATCTACAAACCTGCAAGCTCCATGCAGTTAACTCAGGACTGCTTTGTCCATTTTGTGAACTTGGTAACTTGAAAGTGACTGTGTGCCTTAAGGCAGTAAAAGTGGGTTAAACCAGCTAACTGCAAGTCAATGTTATGGCAGATAATGATACCTCACTATAATAAGCTAATCTGCACTAAAGCATGGTGTGAAAATAGAGCTATATACTTTGTACAAAACATTAGTGCAGTTTTAACTGAGTGCAGAGAAGGGATGCCAGCCATGTGTGTCACATAGTAGTTTGTATGATTTATCTGGCTGTCCTTTCCTAAAGGTGAAGAAAAGAACCTCCTTTTTCTAACTGACAGCATATGAGCAGTATATCTTTTTCCATCCACTCACCTTCCACCAGTCCCAAACACATAATATACACTCCTTTAGTACCAGCAGTCTATATTCACATGCATTATTTATAACCCGTTAAATAAAATGTATTTTTGTATACTGTTCATATAGTCTGAAATTCAGTATCTAGTTTTTTAATATCTTCAGTACATTGTGCCTTATATTCATTAACTTGCTTGGCACTTTTGTCTTCATTTTTGTATATAAAATCAGAATTTTTTGTTTTAGCTAGTACACACTCATAATTTCTTGGTGGCATTGTGATCATTGTACATAATCTCCCCCACTTCAAAGATTGCTTGACACAATCGTGAGTGAAGCCAGAAAATTCAGTGTTGTAATTTTCCTAGTGTATCTCAGTTGTAGAAAACATATATCTTTCCAAATGTTGTCCTCACAAGCGCATTAATCATTTAACTGTTCCACACACAGCTGTAAAATGCTTAAATGTGTATGATTGTTCTGAGCAATTTATGCACAAATCTATGTTGTAGGTGTCAAGTCCATCACTTGTAGGCTTAGTTTGGCCACAGTAAGCCATAATGTTTGTTAAGCGATTCTGAGAACAAAACACATCTAAGTATAAACATATGCCTATTTACCTCTTTGGGCATAACAGTTTGACTTAAGTATAAACTGCTTCTTAGGTTCATAGGTGTGTACTTGGCTAATGGTCCTGGAGCCTTTACAAGCCTAGCCCAGAGCAGTGCCCTGGTATTGTGCCGTCCGACGATAATTCCCAGTGCCTCTATCAAGTAGAGCCACTGGAGTGATCCCTGAGGTGAACTTTCTATTACCCATCCACTCATCAAGATTTCTCTTGAAGACGGACAGCGAGGTGCTCTGCTTGACATGGAGGGAAAGTCTATTCCAGAGGATGGGCAGTCTCTGGGTGAGGAACCTGTCCCTCCAGCATGTTCTGTAATGAGGTCGAGGTCTTTGGAATGTGTGGTGCAGAGGGATTAGGATTTCTTTAGATGTAGCCTTTCTAACAGAGCTGGGTCAGACATGGCTTTGTAAGTCAAGCAGAGATCGCCTCTAAGTAGGCGATATGAGACAGAGAATAGCTGGAGTCTTTTGAGTCTGTCCGTGTAGGACATGTGTTTAAAGCCTAGGATCCTCTTCATGAGGTACTTCTGTGGCCTTTTCAGCTGTTGCAGGTGTCTAGTGAGGTACATGCCAAATAGGGCATTATACTCGATGATTGGTCTAATGAGGGAAGAGTAGAGAGAGACAATGACCTCTTTCTTCCTTGATGCAAAACCCTTGGTAATGAGATGTGCCACATAGAAGGACTTTCTGACCACAGTGGCAATGTGGTGGTCAAAGGAGAGGTTGCTGTCAATCTGTGTCCCCAGATCTCTTATAACGCCTTCAGTGTTCAGTGGGCTCCCATCAATGTGGTAATTAGTGGGAACCGAGTTTTTACCAAAGGGGATGATGACGCATTTTTTGGGGTTAAGCTTAAGGCCATGGTTTTGACACCAGTCATTGGTCTCAGTGAGGCCTTTTTTGCTGCATTTTATCTTGTACTGTTAATTTCTTCTTATGGCTAAAAGACTTTAGTATAATCTTATTTTACAGGCCTGTAAGCCAACCCATTGCACATGAATTCAGCTTTTAGTTCAACCAGTATCTTGTTTTTTGTGACATCATGCTCAAAGCCACTGTTTTACATTCTAAAACTGATAGCAAGCACTGGTAAAAACAATCTGGTAGTTTATATTAGGTAATTCATTCAGCAGAATCTGGATTTCATTGGACAGACTCCTTTAATTAATTTCTGTATTTTAAATCGGCTTTTTATCTTATGTGAAGACATAAGGATCTGCCTTTTATTTACTTGTATAAAAATTAAAATTATGTTGGCATCCCTATTTGGCTGGAAACCACTGTAACAATCATTGGTATAACTCTTGGAATTTCAGCTAATGAAAATGGAATTTCTTTATTTTAATAACCATACACCAGTGGCTTTGTCCATAGAGAACAGTTTAGTGCAAATCAAATGCAGACTCCAGTTCTGTCACCATGCTGAGCGCAGTGAATGCAAGCATGATGCATGATCTTACTGGGTTTATGTGATTTCAAGGGACATATTACACTTTGATTGTTTTATATAAGAGCAGTGTTTTATCAGCTTTATACTGGAAGCTATACAAATAAGTCAGAGACACACTGTATATCATTGTGACGCACCTTTCGGTATGTAAATATGCATTTGTTTTCCTACAGAGATGTGCTTATATTAATAAAGACTTCAAAAACAGGACTGCAGACATCAGCTGTTTAGGAGTAACACCAGCTACCAATGAAATATTTATTCACTGTTAGTGCATGTTTGTCTTTTCCTGATTAGGGGTCGCCACAGTGGAACTCCGGTCCGCTAATGATTGGCAGTAGATTTTTATGGTGCCGAGTTGCCAGCCCGATGCCCAACCATCAGCGAAGGCATGCCCATTCACACATGTCTTTCGGAGGCCACTCGACTGCAGGGAGGACATGCAGACTCCACACAGAAGGCACTCCAGCCGAGAATCGAACAGGAAAATCTCTTGCTGTGAGGCAGCAATGCTACCGCTGAACCACCACAGCTTACAATTATACTATTTATTTAATATTTTATTCTAAGTAAATATATAGAAATTGAAACATATTACACTGTCAAGATTTATATGATAACAAACCGCTTTTGTATACTGTTTCTTTGATATGTGGTTTTTATTTTTTAATTTGAGTCCAGTCAGTGGGCTTACATATGGTATTAGCTGTGAGTCACAACAAATTAATGTTATAGTTTACCAACTGAAACAACAAATACCACTGGAAATTTGTCATGTTTATTACAAATGGGAGGCTCAGACTACTTTCAGTATTTCTTCAGTTAAAATGCGATGTGCAAAAGCTTCAGTTATCTGTTAGTTTTCATAATGGCTACATCTTACACCTACAGACTGACTGCCTTCAAAACCAGCTGTAAAATGGCAGAAGAACTTAAGTGCAAGTTTAGCTTATGTAAGAAACTGTAATATGAAAAACTGTGACTGAAAACTAAAGTTTGTTGGCAGATGGTAGAGATATAGCACCAACTGATTGACTGGTGTGACAACAGCAACCTGTCTGTCTATGAGAATAAAACAAAGGAGATAATAGTAGACTTCAGGAAGAGATGCAAGGCTCATTCTCCACTCACAATCAAAGGAGAAACAATGGACTAGGTGAAAAACACCAAGTTCCTGGGGGTGCATATCGCTGAAGACTTGTCTTGGTCAATAAACACTACTCACTTTGTCAAGAAGGCGCAACAGCATCTACACTTTCTAAGAAGGTTGAGGAGAGCGAAACTACCACCATCAATTCTCACAACCTTCTACATGGGTACCATTGAAAGCATCCAGACTAGTAATCTCTCGGTGTGGTATGGAAACTGCACAATTTCAGATCACAAATCTCTCCAGAGGGTGGTAAAAATGGCAGAGTCCGTGGAGAGAATTATCAAGTCCATGGTTCCATCTATCCAGGACTTGCACTCTGCTCAGTGCCTCAGCAGAGCCATGAATATAGTCAAAGACTGCACTCACCCTGCCCATGGTCTGATCTCTTGTTTGGCTTCAGACAGGAGATACCGTAACTTGTGTTGCAAAACCACCAGATTTAACAGAAGCTTTTTCTCACAAGCCATCAGACTTCTGAACTCCAGTGATAACATACACCATGCTGGTCATTGAGGTCTGGAGTTACAATGCTGAAATAATTCTCAGATATATGCAATAGCAATTTAAAAGCACAATCTTATACCTTATGTGCAATATTAACAATGTTAAGTTAACATTCTGTGCAATTTGAAATCTGTCTGATTCTGATCTGTGCAATATATTATCTGTGCAATATTTTGGGTACTGACGAAGACATGTAAGTGGAATAGTCTTGGTGTATATCATTGTACTTGTTACTGCATTGCATAAATGTCTTGCTGTTATTGCTGGATTAGAATTAGTATATGTGTTATTGTATTAATAAGTAACACAATTTCATTCAGTTGCACTGTTGTGTGGTCTGAATGACAATAAAGTTCACTTTGACTTGACAACACCTTTTTTGTAAAATCACATAAAAAAAACAATATAAAACCTAGTGAACTGTAAATGCTACTGGAAATATGAGCGGCAATGACGTTCTGTGAATATTGTTGTGAGTGATAATAGTCTACACATTCAAAGTGTTTACATAAGAACTATATTAGATGATAATTCAAAATAAACCAAACTTCTATTCTCCAAGTCCAAACAAATATCTTTTCATATCTTGGAAGCCAAGAAATATTGTGCAGACATATTTGAGCTTTCTAGCATGCTTGGGCAAGGGGGGGGGGGGGTAAAAGAAATTACTCCTTGGCAGAAGCATGACACTGCCCCAGCTGGATTGATTTCTTAGTTGGCCCCAAACATGGGTTGGAGATAGTCTTGGGGGAGCCCAAGGAAGTTCAATAGGCAATCAAGAAGTGATCCTAGGGTCAGCTGCAGGGAACAAAAATTGGCCAAAAAGCAACACAAAACAAAACAAAAAGAACCTCAAAACAAACAAACAAGGGCACAAGGGTCAATACTATGTCCAGTCTCCAATTATTTTTAGTTTGTTGACAAGTGAAGTAATACAATTTAAACAAAAATACCTACAGATATTTATGCAGCTATTGCTCCCCCTTGTTAGTTTGGCTGCTTTTGAAAACCAGCATTCTGCCACCTGAACCAGCAATGCATTCCAGGTCACCAGCAACCTCTCTGTGAAATAAAACTTCCTCATATCTTTCCTTAGTCTACCTCCCATCACCTCATACCTTTCCTTAATTTATCTCCCACCACCTGACATGTATTGTCTGTTCATACATGTTCTTTTCATTCTGACCATGACTTAATGTTCAACGCTGAGAAAATAATAGTTCCCAATAAACTATAAATACAACTGTTTATTAGGATCTATAGTGCCTACCTCCTTCCCCTCCTCAAAAAAAATATAGTTACCCTCTGCATGCCTCTCTAGTATTAGATTGATATGAAACTGAAAGAACAAATGGCTACAGTCATATTTCAAATTGTTGCTGTTACGCATAAACAGAGCATGCATTCTCATCCCTACCTTAAAAAGACAGCCACCTTTTGTGTACCCCTGTCATATCAGATAGGGATATGCAGTAAACATTTCAGCTTGTTGCTGTAAAATGTATAAACACAACATGCTTGGTTATCTCTACCCCCAAATGATAGCCACATATATACATATCTGATGTTTGACTGTGAAGAAAGTGAAAAACTAAAGATCACTGTAGCATATTCCAACTTGTTTCTGGACAATGTGCTGTCTGTAGACAAGCTATAGTGACCTTCTCTGCAATACTTTAAGTTTTATTAAGAAGAAACTTAAAGACAAGACGACCACACTGCCCCCAGCTCCCACACAAGCTATGGCAACCTTCTGTGTACAACTCTGAGTGGGACCAGTTTTAGACTAGTTGGATCCCAGGTCAAAGGTTGAAGATGAAACCTCCTCTAACAAACGTGTCAAAATCCACTTATACAGCCAGGAAAGTATGGATTGGAAGGATCCCAGCAGCCCTTGAGTCTAAATGTTTTGTGGTTCATTTCGTGCCTTATTTTTTGAATGATAACTACTGTTCTTTTTTTCACTGTTACCCATAAGAGTTGTGTAGGTATCTGTCAGTATTGTTTGGCCACAAATAAAAATTGGTGCTATTTTCACACAGACGTGGGAGTATGGAAGCACACACGCACGCTTACTCTCACATTACAGGATGATTGGTAGGCAACTTGGAGAAATGCCAATTCGCCTACTTCTTTAGGGTGTTGGAGGGAACCAGCGCACCTGGATAAAACCCACTCAGAGACAGAGGATGCATTGCAACACTCCTCTCCACAGTATAAGCACATACAAACATGTCATAGCAATGACTGATTTGCAGTAGATTTCATCAAAAACAACTGTGGGATGTAGCTTCTGTAAGGCCAAATCAGTGACTGTTTAACAATGATCAAACAACAGCAGTGGTAAGTCACATGTTTAACAATGATCAAACAACAACAGTGGTTAGTCACGTGTTTAACAATGATCAAACAACACCAGTGGTAAGTCACGTGTTTAACAATGATCAAACAACAGCAGTGGTAAGTCACGTGTTTAACAATGATCAAACAACAGCAGTGGTAAGTCACGTTTTCCCACAGACTGCCTCTATACCTATCAAATGCAGCCATGTGAATACCTTAGATGTTTGACTGTGTTTCTAAAGAAATGTTCACACAGTAAAATACCTCATCTTGCTTTACAGAAAAGCACACTTGTCCTGCAAAACTAAATTAATCACTGTTTTTCTAGATCACAACAATATACCTCTCAACTTATTTGCTCAAGAATTCTGGACAATGCCAAAATAATGGGAGGGATACGATCAAAATTATTGACAAGTTTTAAATATTATTCTAATTCATGCAAAAAAGTTAACAGAGCAACATGTCTTGCATGCATTTTGAATAATAAGAATATGAAACTCTACTGCCTGCTATTGCTGACCAAAAGCAATTCTCACTGATCTACCTGAAAATTAAAGCATTTTATGCAGGCCAGGGCAAAGTTATAAGGCAAAATCAGGGACATTCTGCAAAACCAGGGACAGTTAAGAGGCATGCATGATGACACATTCATTTTCATCCACAGTCAGCTTCCGTACTAACAGTAACAGAGCTGACAGATTCATCAGTGTGATGCGACATCATCCTTTATTTAGGACCTAGATGATTGGATGGGTATCCACAAATTCACCCCCAGCTTGACTGGCCTAGCGTTCTTAGAGAAAGAGGGTATATTGGCTAGGAGTAAATGATCATGAGACCAATTGCCTTGAAATTCCAATGAATGCTTTGAGTTCTAAATATGTAAGTGGGGTTACACACTCTTTAAGATTGATACACAGTGTTAAAATGAAGTAAACAGATACAGTGCTGATTCATTAGAAGGATTCAGAGACAGGGTGCTTATTACACAGTGTCTAAATGAATTATGCCAGTGTAATGTGCGGTAAGGTCTGCGGTGGGAGCGATGGATGCGTTTAAGGTGGAGGTGGGATTACATCAAGGATCAGCTCTGAGCTCTTTCTTATTTGCAATGGTGATGGACAGGTTGACAGATGAGATTAGACAGGAGTGCTTGTGGACTATGTTTGCAGACGACATTGTGATCTGTAGTGAGAGTAGGGAACAGGTGGAGGAGACCCTGGAGAGGTGGAGATATGCTCTAGAAAGAAGAGGAATGAAGGTCAGCAGGACTAAGACAGAATATATGTGTGTGATTGAGAGGGAGGATAGAAGAATGGTGAGGATGCAAGGAGTAGAGGTGGCGAAGGTGGATGAGTTTAAGTACTTGGGATCAACAGTTCAGAGTAATGGTGAGTGTGGAAGAGAGGTGAAGAAGAGAGTACAGGCAGGATGGAGTGGGTGGAGAAGAGTGTCAGGAGTGATTTGTGACAGACGAGTACCAGTAAGAGTGAAAGGGGAGGTCTACAAGAGGGTACTGAGACCAGCTATGTTGTATGGGTTGGAGACAGTGGCATTGACAAAAAGGCAGGAGTCAGAGCTTGACGTGGCAGTGTTGAAGATGTTAAGATTTGCACCGCGTGTGACGAGGATGGACAGAATTAGGAATAAGTATATTAGAGGGTCAGCCCAGGTTGGAAGGTTTGGAGACAAAGCCAGAGAGGCAAAATTACGTTGGTTTGGACATGAGCTGAGGAGGGATGCAGAGTATATTGGGAAAAAGATGCTAAGGATGAAGCTGCCAGGTAACAGGAAAAGAGGAGGGCCTAAGATAAGGTTTATGGATGTGGTGAGAGAGGACATGCAGGTGGTTGGTGTGACAGAGCAAGATGCAGAGGACAGAAAGAAATGGAAACAGTTGATCTGCTGTGGCGACCCCTAATGGGAGCAGCTGAAAGAAGAAGAAGAAGAATGATAATGTACAATGTCTAAAAAACCTCTTGATTTGTAACCTTATTTTAAAACTACTAGATCTTATCTCTTGTCCCAGTAATGCAGATTAGTGTATCTTAAAACCAGTAACAGGACCCTTTTTTCCTAAATTACTTCAATTTGCACTTGAATGTAGTAGTAAACTACATTTTAGGGGTTAGTGTTGGCATAATGGTTAAGGTGTTAATTGCACAGTGATAAGGTACAGAGTCTGATTCTCACCTTTAATGAAATTACATTGGCTTAAAATGGCTCAGAAGGACAGCTAGCTTAGTAACTACATTTGAACTTATGAACCTATAAAGTTTTCTTCATTTTTCAACCTAAACAGTGAAGTAACCTTCCAGTGTCACTGTGTGACCAGACATCTTCTGACAAGTTCTGTTCTCAGCTCAAGCCCTAGCTGTTCATCAATTTATTTGTTATTTGGGAATACCTAACTTCATCTCTCTTGTTTTCTGCTCTATTGCTGTTGAAGTAAACGTCTCTATGACCCTCAGGATGGGATAAGAAAAAATTCAATACCCTCTTGTATATACATTATGTTTAACTGAATTGGGGAACCATTGCTAAGTTTTCAGTCCATAATATCACAGCTTAATATTTCTTCATTGCAAGATCACTGGGAGTAAAATGTTTGCCACCAACAATGTCAGACTCTGAAAAGTCAAAACAGAAGATCTTAACTATCTTTGTCATAGCAAGTGCAGTGGAGACAGGACTGGCCATCAGCTGATAACCAGGGTGGGTTGGGCACCATAGAGAGAGAGAGAGAGAGTATGACATTACTATTGAAACCAACCAAAGAAGGGGATATCAAAATACTGACAGCTGGAAAGCACTGCTTTATTCAAAAATACATGTATGGATACTAAGTGATTAAATGAAGTGCAGAACATAAGTACAGAAATGAGGCAATGAGTGAGAAACTATATATGTAGAATGCCCACATACCCTGATATATGGAGTACCCTACCCACAATAATATATTATTTCCCATGGGTTTCTCATGTGGCATTCAGAGTATTATATGCCATTTCCAACAACCCTTTTTGGGTAGGGGTCTGCCTTCCATATACCCTACATGCACTGTACCTTGAAGTTCAGCATATTTGTTTTATTCACAGCCAACATGTGTCACTACCTCCTTCGTGTGCAATGATCTTGTCTGGAACCAATCTCTACATGGTCACAGGTTGTACTGTTTTGATGATGTCATGAAGAACTGTATTTCAACATAAGATGTCATTGCCTTTAGCTACTGTAGAATTCTGACATTGTGGTAGTTATATTTCATGCTGCAATTTTTGGACATGCAACATTTCATTGTGGATACAATGGCTTCTCGTTATAGTAGTGTTTCCATTTGTATTCTGCTAAACTATACATATTATCTTGAGAACTGACCAAAATAAAAACAGTAAAAAGAAAAAAAAATAGAAGCACATGGGGACTTATGCAAAATGTTCTACTCTACATAGCAGCAGAGTATTTTACAGACCATGTATGCAGATGAGTGTGAATATTTGTATGTGGGCAAGCCAGAGTATACAGACACATGTATAATTAAAATACACGCACAAAATTGGAATAAATTTATTGCATAATGTTTCAGAGGTAGTTATATATAAAGTAGGTTTCCCAAAACAGCTGGTATAACCATTGGTCTTGGTATGTTGCAAAGGCAGAGAATGTGTAAGGAGTAAGCTACAAACATTACAAAAGATGGAAATATGCCTCTCCTCTGTATGGGTTCAGGTGGCATGGCAGAGTTACTGTTACAGCTTCATGAATAGGAGATCAGGAATCATGACTCTGGTCCAGATATGCAAATACTGAAAGATTTCAGACCTGGGACAGGTACAGTCTGACAAGAGTGCTAATATGCCAGCTATTCCAAACCTGTGCCATGCATAGGAAGGTGCACACAGCTGTAGACCTATCTCAAAGGACATATATTCTGAAGTGTTTTAACAAGGTTTATTGCAAGGGATGGCATAACACTTGTTCCTGACATCTGGAGCCATTATTTTAGACTGTTTTTAATGTATTGTTTGCCACATTTTTAGATGACCACACTTCTTAGTCAAATAAAACATTTGCAGGACACACCACCATAACCTCAAACAATGCAAAAAATAAGTGCTCACGTTATAACAGTCACTTTTGTAGAAATTTAGTTGTTTCTCAAGGCGTTCCAGATATGACAAGAAAATACTTTTTAATATTAAGAGAAAGTCCAGGAAATAATTTTTCTAATGAAGTATCAGGCCATATGCCATTTTCATGCCCTGCCCGCATCCACACATGTCCAAATCAGGACTGTCCACTGTGAAGACAAACAAGCAGTGATAATTCTGCTTTAATGTGGCAAAATTGCTGGAGGTATGACTACTGAAGGGAGAAACAATGTTAGAAACCAGTTATTTTTCTTCAGGGATGAGGGAAAGGGGGTTCTCTTGTCACAATTCTCAAATCTCTGGTGGAGATAAAGCGGTACCTGCTGAAGAGATTATCATTAATGCTCCATGTGTCACAGGTCTGAAGTGGCTGCAAAACAGAATGAAATAACCCACACAGAATAATAAATATATGTCCAATGTTTCCCAGACTGTCTTGCTCTGTCAGGTGATTTGGGGCCTATGGCTTCTAGATGCTGTTACTTTCTCCAGTTAGTTATCTGATCTCATTGACCTATTTACAGTTTTAAAAGTAACACTGGAAAAATATACAGAGGCATAGCCATGCCTTCCGGCATTTTAGAACTTGCTCTTTTCTTTTGCATTGCACCCATTTTTTTGGGTAAAAAAACTAGACTAGAAACTGCACCTCACATTTGCAGTTACTACTGTCTGTGTAAATCCCCTTATACCATTAAACAACACAATCTGCTATCATTTTTTTATCTAGGTACCTGCATACCTTGATCTGCCTCCTGCCACATACTGTTTATACTAATCTGTATATATGATTTGTAAACTCATTTACTACTGTGGACAGCAGAACACTTTTTGTAAGTAACCTGTTTCTAAATATATGTCCTCCACGCATAACATTTCCTTTGCACATGTGCAGAAACTGATTGTTCTGCATTGCTTGTTGGGTCAGCCTCCCCTACAACATTGTGTTCTGCTCCCCACCTCCATCTTCACTGCCCCTGTCCCCTGCTCATTACATTTATAAATCTGACATTCCCTGCTTAACATTACCTCAACACACAACTTCTAGGCACAAACAATGAGACTGTCTAAATCTCTGCTAAAAATAAATTGCCCTATTACACTTACCTATACATATCAAATCAACCAAAAGAACTGTCTAAATCTCCGTTAAACATAACTTATCCTGTTACACTCTCCAGCACATATCAATTCAACCAAAAGAAATCTAATTTTCTGTTAAACATAAATTGTCCTGTTAAACTCACCCTATACGTATCAAATCAGCCAATAGAACTGTCTAAATCTCTGTTAAACATAAACTGTCCTGGTACAGACTTCACATTCCAGTCCAACAATTATTTTGTCACTTATTTACCTTCAGGCTACTTTTTCCGTCTTTTCTACTAACAGTACCCTGCATTTTTTTATTTCTGTTACAAAACTATTGTTAGTATAACATGGTACCAACCTTTTTCACATTTTAAACATAAATTGTTCTTTTATACTCACCTATACATATCAAATCAACAAAAAGAACTATCTAAATCTCTGTTAAACATAAATTGTCCTGTTATCCCCACCCATATGTATCAAATCAACAAAGAGAACTGTCTAGACCTCTGTTAAACATAAACTGCCCTGTTATACCCTTTCCATGCCAGTACAACTATTACTTTGTCCTTATTTACCTTCAGTCTACTTCTTCCCTATTCTTCACTAACATTACCCTGCATTTTTTATTTATCTGCCAAAGCTACTTTTAGCATAACATGGTACTAACCTTTTACTTATTTTAAATATCATAAATGACAAACATATATACTACCGTCCAGAAGGCATAGATTTTATTAGCTACTCAGGTGCCTGTTGGAACCGGATAGTAGGAAGATAGATGCAACGAGCCATCACCTGCTCACCTCTCAATGGGGGGTTGTGAATGATGCACTGGTATGTGGGCTTTTGAGCTCAGGCTGAAACTGGAGGACATAGTGACAGCTGGACTAGATAGAGGCATTTCCACCCTAGACCATGGCAGGAACAATCCTGGACCATGCCTCAGTGCAGGCAGATGCCTTTGAAAATTATGTCAGCACATACAAAGTGGGACATGGCCATAACTTACACAGGCAAGTTCATTCCTCTGCAAGCAGCTGTTGTGACTCTCTGGTCCCTTGCCTCCTGCTGAACCAGATTTGCAGTTATTGAGGAGGGCTGTTGACTTCAGCTTGTGTACTACCTGGTTGATGCTGCATAAATAAGTGTATAGAGGTGATAAGGAAGGTCATTACGGATACCATGCTTCTATGGAAGTATAATCCCTATGCTGTCTGAAGTAATGGACTGCAAAACACACACACACACACACACACACACACACACACACACACACACACACACACACACACACACACACACACACACACACACACACACACATACACATACACTCACACTACTTTTTACTTTAAGTCTAGCTCTACTATCAAGTCACTGCTACTCACAGCAAGCCCACCACTCTCTCTGTAAAACCACAGTCATCCACACTCTCAGCATTTCCAACTTGGCCATTCTTCCCTACATCTCAGTTTTGTTCCTTCTTCCACCTGCTTCCACTCAGTCCCTTAACTCTTACCTCATAACTCATCTTTCCCTTCTGAAACACCTTTTCAGCTCCTTGCTTCATAATATTTTACATGTCTAGCAACTCCTCTTGTCAAAGATGAGATCCTTGACATGCTCCTATCTTATGCAGTTCTGTTGTAAAGCTTTGCACTCTCGATTACACCAGTCATTTATACCTCTTCTATTCTGTTCTTTTTACTAACCCAGTTTTATCAAAGTTTAGAGTTTTAACTCCCTCCAGTTTACTTCTCATTTCCAACTTTCCTAATGGTGGCATCAGTAGACAGTATTTTCCCGCATGCCAGTCCTTTTAAGCTAAACGCACTCTTCTGCTTCTGGTAGAAGTAGAAAGTGCTTTACATTCTGCCAAGTCTCTTAACTAAAGTACATTGTACTACTGCTGGCTGGTTGCGGCAGTATCTCTTTTTACTCCTTGTTCTCACTCTTCACACCACTTACACCCCATTCTGCTGGTGGTTGCTGTAAGAGACACTCCTAATCCAGTACACCCCATTCTGCTGGTGGTTGCTGTAGGAGACCCTCCTAATCCATTACACCCCATTCTGCTGGTGGTTGCTGTAGGAGACCCTCCTAATCCATTACACCCCATTCTGCTGGTGGTTGCTGTAGGAGACACTCCTAATCCATTACACCCCATTCTGCTGGCGGTTGCTGTAGGAGACACTCCTAATCCATTACACCCCATTCTGCTGGTCATTGCTGTAGGAGACACTCCTAATCCATTACACCACATTCTGCTGGTGGTTGCTGTAGGAGACACTTCTAATCCATTACAGCCCATTCTGCTGGTGGTTGCTGTAGGAGACACTCCTAATCCATTACACCCCATTCTGCTGGTGGTTGCTGTAGGAGACACTCATAATACATTACACCCCATTCAGCTGGTGGTTGCTGTAAGAGACACTCCTAATCCATTACACCCCATTCTGCTGGTGGTTGCTGTAGGAGACACTCCTAATCCATTACACCCCGTTCTGCTGGTGGTTGCTGTAGGAGACACTAATAATCCATTAGACCCCATTCTGCTGGTAGTTGCTATAGGAGACACTCCTAATCCATTACACCCATTCTGCTGGTGGTTGCTGTAGAAGACACTCCTAATCCATCACATCCCATTCTGCTGGTGGTTGCTGTAGGAGACACTCCTAATCCATTACACCCCATTCTGCTGGTGGTTGCTGTAGGAGACACTCCTAATCCATTACACCACATTCTCCTGGTGGTTGCTGTAGGAGATACTCCTAATCCATTACACTTCATTCTGCTGGTGGTTGCTGTAGGAGACACTCCTAATCCATTACACCCATTCTGCTGGTGGTTGCTGTAGGAGACCCTCCTAATCCATTACACCCCATTCTGCTGGTGGTTGCTGTAGGAGACACTCCTAATCCAGTACACCCCATTCTGCTGGTGGTTGCTGTAGGAGACACTCCTAATCCAGTACACCCCATTCTGCTGGTGGTTGCTGTAGGAGACACTCCTAATCCATTACACCCCATTCTGCTGGTGGTTCATGTAGGAGACACTCCTAATCCATTTCACCCCATTCTGCTGGTGGTTGCTGTAGGAGACACTCCTAATCCATTACACCCCATTCTGCTGGTGGTTGCTAAATGAGACACTCCTAATCCATTACACCCCATTCTGCTGGTGGTTGCTGTAGCCCATTACACCCCATTCAGCTGGTGGTTGCTGTAGGAGACACTCCTAATCCATTACACCCCATTCTGCTGGTGGTTGCTGTAGGAGACACTCCTAATCCATTACACCCCATTCTGCTGGTGGTTGCTGTAAGAGACACTCATAATCCATTACACCCCATTCTGTGGTGGTTGCTGTAGGAGACACTCTTAATCCATTGCACCCCATTCTGCTGGTGGTTGCTGTAGGAGAAACTCCTAATTTATTATACCCCATTCTGCTGGTGGTTGCTGTAGGAGACACTTCTAATCCAGTACACCCCATTCTGCTGGTGGTTGCTGTAGGAGACACTCCTAATCCATTACACCCCATTCTGCTGCTGGTTGCTGTAGGAGACACTCCTAATCCATTACACCCAATTCTGCTGGTGGTTGCTGTAGGAGACACTCCTAATCCATTACACCCCATTCTGCTGCTGGTTGCTGTAGGAGACACTCCTAATCCATTACACCCCATTCTGCTGGTGGTTGCTCTAGGAGACACTCCTGTTCCTGTACACCCCATTCTGCTGGTGGTTGCTGTAGGAGACACTCCTAATCCACTGCACCCCATTCTGCTGGTGGGTACTGTAGGAGACACTCCTAATCCATTACACCCCATTCTGCTGGTGGTTGCTGTATCCCATTACCCCTCATTCTGCTGGTGGTTGCTGTAGGAGACACTCCTAATACATTACACCCCATTCTCCTGGCGATTGCTGTAGGAGACCCTCCTAATCCATTACACCCCATTCTGCTGGTGGTTGCTGTAGGAGACACTCCTAATCCATTACACCCCTTTCTGTGGTGGTTACTGTAGGAGACACTCCTAATCCATTACACCCCAGTCTGCTGGTGGTTGCTGTAGGAGAAAGTCCTAATCCATTATACCCCATTCTGCTGGTGGTTGCTGTAAGAGACACTCCTAATCCAGTACACCCCTTTCTGCTGGTGGTTGCTGTAGGAGATACTCCTAATCCATTACACCCATTCTACTGGTGGTTGCTGTAGGATACACTCCTAATCCATTACACCCCATTCTGCTGGTGGTTGTTGTAGGAGACACTCCTAATCCATTGCACCCCATTCTGCTGGTGGCTGCTGTAGGAGACACTCCTAATCCAGTACACCCTATTCTGTTAGTTGTTGCTGTAGGAGACACTCCTAATCCATTACACCCCATTCTGCTGGTGGTTGCTGTAGGAGACACTCCTAATCCATTATACCCTATTCTGCTGGTGGTTGCTGTAGGAGACACTCCTAATCCATTACATCCCATTCTGCTGGTGGTTGCTGTAGGAGACTCTCCTAATCTATTACACCCCATTCTGCTGGTGGTTGCTGTAGGAGACTCTCCTAATCCATTACACCCCATTCTGCTGGTGGTTGCTGCATGAGACACTCCTAATCCATTACACCCCATTCTGTTGGTGGTTGCTGTAGGAGACACTCCTAATCCATTACACCCCATTCTGCTGTTGGTTGCTGTAGGAGACACTCCTAATCCATTACACCCCATTCTGTTAGTTGTTGCTGTAGGAGACACTCCTAATCCATTACACCCCATTCTGCTGGTGGTTTCTGTAGGAGACACCCCTAATCCATTATACCTCATTCTGCTGGTGGTTGCTGTAGGAGACACTCCTAATCTATTACACACCATTCTGCTGGTGGTTGCTGTAGGAGACACTCCTAATCCATTACACCCCATTCTGCTGGTGGTTGCTGTAGGAGACACTCCTAATCCATTACACCCCATTCTGCTGGTGGTTGCAGTTGGAGACTCTCCTAATCCATTAAACCCCATTCTGGTGGTGGTTGCTGTAGGCAACACTCCTAATCCATTACACCCCATTCTGCTGGTGGTTGCTGTAGGAGACACTCCTAATCCATTACACCCCATTCTCCTGGTGGTTGCTGTAGGAGACGCTCCTAATCCATTACACACCATTCTGCTGGTGGTTGCTTTAGGAGACACTCCTAATCCATTACACCCATTCTGCTGGTGGTTGCTGTAGGAGACACTCCTAATCCATTCCACCCCATTCTGCTGGTGGTTGCTGTAAAAGACACTCCTAATCCATTACACCCCATTCTCCTGGTGGTTGCTGTAGGAGACACTCCTAATCCATTACACCCCATTCTGCTGGTGGTTGCTGTAGGAGACACTCCTAATCCATTATACCTCATTCTGCTTATGGTTGCTGTATGAGACACTCCTAATCCAGTACACTCCATTCTGCTGGTGGTTGCTGTAGGAGACACTCCTAATCCATTACACCCCATTTTGCTGGTGGTTGGTGTAGGAGACACTCCTAATCCATTTCACCCCATTCTGCTGGTGGTTGATGTAGGAGACACTCCTAATACATTACACCCCATTCTGCTGGTGGTTGCTGTAGGAGACACTCCTAATCCATTACACCCCATTCTGCTGGTGGTTGCTGTAGGAGACACTCCTAATCCATTACACTCCATTCTGGTTGTGGTTGCTGTAGGGGACAGTCCTAATCCATTACACCCCATTCTGCTGGTGGTTGCTGTAGGAGACACTCCTAATCCATTGCACCCATTCTGCTGGAGGTTGCTGTAGGAGACACTCCTAATCCATTACACCCCATTCTGCTGGTGGTTGCTGTAGGAGACACTCCTAATCCATTACACCTCATTCTGCTGGTGGTTGCTGTATGAGACACTCCTAATCTATTACACCCCATTCATGCTGGTGGTTGCTGTAGGAGTACCCCTGATCCAGTACACCCCATTCTGCTGGTGTTTGCTGTAGGAGACACTCCTAATCCATTGCACCCCATTCTGCTGGTGGTTGCTGTAGGAGACACCCCTAATCCGTTACACCCCATTCTGCTGGTGGTTGCTGTAGCCCATTACACCTCATTCTGCTGGTGGTTGCTGTAAGAGACACTCCTAATCCATTACACCCCATTCTTGTGGTGGTTGCTGTAGGAGACACTCCTAATCCATTATACCCCATTCTGCTGGTGGTTACTGTAGGAGACACTCCTTATCCATCTACCATCTTAGCTAAAGATATTTCCCTTACTTTGCCCCTTAAGTTACTCATATTCTTCTCAAGGCCATTTGAACATATGTTGCCTATTTCAAAGTGGCATTTTTAGAGCTGTTAGCAACAAAAATATGAACCCCACAGGTGTTTATTCCCCACTGACATGCAGAGAATGAGTCATCCGTCAATGGGACATGCATTTACTCCAGCTACTGGCACATACTGCGTGTTTCTACATGTGTAAGAGAATCAGGTGTGAGACATCAGTGAACATAGTGAACATATACTGTGACTGATAACTGACATAGCTGTAACATGCCACCTGTGCTGTGGTAAATGATGTGTCACCACAATCAGTAGTAACACAGTATCAGGACCCAGACATACTAGCTCATACATCTAAAAATGTATGCAGCACATGTGAGTATACCAGCTGATGAGGTGGGACATGCATACTGTCACATGACAACCACTAGCCTGATCTGTAAGATCCACCAACATCAGTGCCATCCTGAAAACCAGAGATGGACACCATAGCACAGGTTGATGAGCAGCTGATCATTGGTTGTCAGAGTGGTAGGGATAGGCAACCTTTCCTCAACACTCTATTTCTGCAAAAATAGGTCCTGTAGTTTCATTTTGGCTCTTTTTGTATTATTTACACACTGTCAGCAATTGGTAATTAGATGACTGCAGCCACTCACAACATTAACATCTAGTCTAAATTATTTTCACTGATGGTCACACGATACTTTACACATACAGTAGTCTGTACTTGCAACTAACATTCAGAAGCTCACTGTTGTCTTTCTCTATAAAATTAACTTTCTTCTCTTGGACGTAGATGAAGTGCAATATAAAAGAATATTAGTAATGTACCTTTCCTACAGAAGCCATGTTCATCTGTGAATGTATGAGCAGCAAGCAGCTAGTTCTTATAGAAGGCCAACAGATTAATATTTTCAAAATATGCATTAGTGTGTGTAACTATATGTGCACTATGGTACTACTATGATGTAATGACTTTTTAATGAGATGTAGCTAGGTTTCAGCACAGATACATATGTGATGATGTGAATGCTGAGCTGTATTTTGGGAATGACATAACATGAAACTATGTGGCACCTCTCCATGATCACAAATCAATTGGCTTGCTATAACACTGAGAAATGGTGGATAGAGTCTAAAAATGTCAGACAAGTACATGTGTTGAGGTTATATAATGCACCATTTGTTAGAACTGTTGTCATAAAAACACAGGTGATACAACCTAAAAGCTTTGTATTGAACACACAGTGACATACACGTGCTCCAATGTTTTCACACTACATATGTGTAGTAGTAATGCCAGAGAGCTTCTCTAAACAATCCTATCGTGCTTTGTGATTTACTGTGAAGTTGATGTGTAAGAGACGTTTTATTTGAATGTATATTTTATTTTTGCCACTGTTTTTCACTGTATATAGGAAGGAAGGGAAAGCTTGTAGACAAGAAGATTTAATTTGATTTATATTTTGGTGTTTTACCTTTTATTGTCACTGCTGGTTGTTATAAAGATATAGGTTTTAGACAGGCAAGCTCTAGCTAATCAGCTATAAATTCAGTTTACTAATTTAATCTTGAAGTGGATTCAGTTAAATCCACTTGAAATGAAGTCCGGAGGTCGAACGGTGACAATGTTGAGCTCCAATATTGTCGAAGTAGAAATCTCGCCCTATCTCGGCCCATGTTAACGCTCGTCCCAAAATTGCATTCGATTTGTAATTCAACATTACCAGAGTTTGAGACTATCAGTTTTCACAGACGTGGGTCGATGATACGATTATTCGACTGAGTCTGCTTCAAGATTAAGATAGTAAACCATAAATTCACACAGACTGTATAGTGGACAATCCAGAGTTATCTTAACTATCCTATCTTGGTTTGTGATTTATTGATCTTTACTGTTAAAAGAAGTGTGACTGCAAGTGGTAGCAGAAGCTACTGCATGCAACATAAAGGAATTACAGCTTTTGTCTGACTTTCAAAATTTGGACAGTCAGAACAACTTTGCTGTACTTATTTTAGTATTTAGTTATATATTGCTTGTGTGATTTTCCTCATAGAATTTGATTTAATTTCCCTTTGAATTCTGTGGTTACTGATTTTGATTACTCTTTTCTTTTATAATGTTTTATTAATTTGAAGCTGAATATGGATTCCTTAAATGAGTATGCTTTAATGATTTGGTAAAGCACAAATATCTTGTACAGTGTAATAAATGCGATGAGTATTTAAAGATAACACTTGATAACACTGGTGATCTGTGTTCCTCATGTAAAAAGTTGGATGATTTACTTACCATTATTAGAAGTAAATCTAGACTTGATAGTGAAATAAGTATACAGTGCACATACTAGAAAATCACCAAACAACCTATGTAGAAGATTCTATAGGAATGAAAAGTGTACTAATTGGTTCTCTGAGAGAGCAGATGACCCATGGAACAGACTACCAAACTACATTAAAGCAAGTACTAATTTAGATATTTTAAGAACATCCTGGACACTTATTATGGGAACAAGTTCATAGATTCATAGGTTAGTACTAGGCTAACTGCCCTTGAGAGCCATTTTAAGCCTAGCTGATTATCCCTTGTGAGATTCAAACCCTGCACCTTGTGTTTGTAAGGCAAACACCTTAACCATTAGGCCACCCTCCCAACCCCAAGTGTTTTGGTATATTGGCAGGCTAGAAGGGCATTAATGCCTGTGCTTGAAATATATATATATGTATGTATGTATAGACAGTCACACAATGAAAGCAGCCAATACTATGTGGCACAAATGTAATATTACTAGCAGATGATGCAGCCAATGGCTTCTGCCCACATATGTAGTGCATGTGCCAGTGACACCAGTTTGGATTTCTAAGGTAAAATGGTGGATAGGTATGTCAAACAAAGACTGAAATGTCCCTGCCCCCATCCTGGGTATAAAAGGAGTTTTGATTATTCATCAGTCATATAACAGGTTATTGTAAGATGCTGTTTGGTAATCAGCCTATTCTTGATGGGCATATGAAGTGTAACATCTGGATTTGGATAGATAGTCATCTGGGAACTGACACTATAATATCCAAAAATATTTACCAGTGGCAACTTAAATGGTCAGTCCCATCCTGGCAGCAGCTAGGGGTACTTGACCCTTTGAGGAGGGCAGAGGAGTGCCATCCATTGCCAACCATTCCATTAGAATTACATAGCCTTTATCATTGCTTTGAATGATGGAATAAGATGCACCACATGTGTGCAATGTGCTCAGGTCATCTCAGCACCTGAGGATATAGCAGAATGCTGGCAGACTTTCTTAGGCAGGAATGTCTTCTGTCAGTGCACCACGAGTACACACATATGTTAGACTTCACCTGCATTTGTTCTGATAGTTGAATACCATAAGCCACATCAAGGTGTACATTTGTGCTCAAAACCTCTGAGATGATTATGTGCCACAAGCATGTTATTTGCATTTGTTGCTGCTTATACTATGCTATGATATTCCATGATGAATTTACACTAACATATGCGGGCCATGAATACCATTTCTATCATCATGGATGGATAGTGTGTGCCATGGTTATTGCTTTTACAGTCCTTGTGACTATTTCACAGCATAACCACTGTATACTGGGGCTGTGTGTGCCTGTTATGTGCCAAAGTGTTCCATGATCCCTTTTCTGTGACATTCATGTGTTATGGCCACAGTGTTGTGGAGCTATTTGTGCTTACTGTGTGCCACACTTCCCCACTGCACACTTCATGTTACTGTTATTCTTTATTTTCCTCATGTCCTAGGCATATGCATAATTACAGTGTACCACAGTAACACTCTGTATAGTCATGCACAAGGGCGTTACTCATCTGTATACTTCATATGGTCCTTTCCTGTGTGGGGCACATACATATGATATTATAAATGGGTTCAGGAGGAGCTTTAGATGACATCTTGCATGTACTTTCTTCTTGTTCATATATTTTGAAGGATAGTATATTTATGTTTAACCTTATTTATATTAACTCTCTTTCTGCAGGTGGAACTTGACTTCCTTCTCTGCATGGCTCTGTGTTTTCTTCATGTCTTGTTCAAACAGTGATCATGGATTCATATATGCTGTTATGTGTAAGTGTATGTGTGAAGATAGGTGAAGGCTGCCAGCCTAGCCAGATAGAATTTTGTAGATAATTCTGTCATTTATAAATATTAATGTAAGCCACAGGCTTGTTCTCTTAAATGTGAAAAGACTACATTGGATATTGAACTGCATAAATATAACAACAGTGCACTCTGCTGTAAGAAAGCTAAGTCAAGCATTTTATGACTTATGTCTTTGATGTCAAAATTCGGAGCCGATATGTCTGGATGAAGGAATTCTGCCTATTGTCTTCAGACCAGAGTTAATGGCTAGAATTTGCATGTATAAATGTCCTTTACTGCTCTGGTTTCTGACCAGGTATAAAGAATGTAAATGTAGTTTCTGCTAGCCTGGGAACACCAGAGAAGTGTGAAGAATGATGTCATGTGAAGCAGCTCTGTGTTATCAATTTAAAGAGAGAGAATCAGAGAGCTCTGAGTATTTTGTCTTGAGAACATCCATCACTAGCACTGCTTTGCTCTATATGTAAGTTATTAGAACTGTGTTTTCTCTTAGCTATAGCTAGGAAATAGGAAGATTAGACTAGTTTGTTTTCTGTGATGTCAGAACTTTTCTACCATATTATTTTAAGTATTTCTCTGTTATCTCTGAACTCTTGACTAGCACTCTGTAGTAAGAAGTATTGTCTTGTGTTTTTATTATTTATTATTAAATATTTTTAAACCTTTCAACTGTGGCTGTTTTATGTAGAGTTAATTTAAGCTCTAGAGTACATTGCATGTATAAAGTGATACTGTACCAAGTCACTCTAATAAGCCTTGACTGTTCAGTCACACTTATCATTTGGATAATAATATTGCACAGTAATAATTGGACATCCATTCAGAAGGGCCTTTGAGTAGCTGATATTAGTGGGTAGTGGCAGCTAGTACTACCTTTTAGACTGGGCAAAAAAGAGGCAAAGCTGGAGAACCTCTGCCAGCCTTTTCTAGGAGTGTGTGCATACGTTGGCTACTTGGGCAGAGACATAAAGAACTGGTTGGACAGAGAGGATGCTGGAGATTTTAGCTTGCCCACCAGGCTGAGATCTAGACCCTATAGCTGTGCCAGTGGGGAGTCTTATTGGGGACCTAGAGAGAAAGGCAGAAACCAGCCCCAGACTGACTGCAATCTCTGTGTGCTCTTAAGGAAAATTGTACTTTACTGTGTGTATTTATTATCCTTTCTCTATATGGAGACCCCTCACTGGTGTTAGTGGTGAGGATTGAGGCTCTTTGATTGCTGGGCCAGGGCACGGGTGTCACAGTATTCACAGTATATGGTAGATTTGTGGTAATAAGGGGTTACTGGCAAGGGAGGATGATTATGATGACATGTATTTATATTCCACCTAAAACTGTTGTTATTGAGCTTAAGAAAAATGTGGGGGAAATAATCAGCTTTCAGCAGAGAATATTACTTATAGGTGGGGACTGGAACTTGATTTGCAACAGTGAGGATGTATCTGGTGGACCTAGAAGAGAAAATATAACAAAAGAGGGTAGATTGCTGAAAAAAATGAAACTATTTGGTATGGAAGATGTGAATTTAATATTAAGAACTCCGAGATAATTTGCATATTATTCCGCAAGGTACAATAATTGGACTAGAAAATATTTAGTATGGAAGATGTGAATTCAATATTAAGAACTCATAGAGAATTGACATATTATTCCCCAAGGTACAATAATTGGGTAGACTAGACAGAAATTGTATTTCACAGGAATGCATACATTTAATTAAAAGCTTCAGCTAACATCCAATAACTATTTTAGGTCATATGCCAATAACAAATAAGATAAAAATGCAGAGTAATGAAATAAAAATGAGAAGCTGGTGCTTCCCCACCTACCTGTTACAAAGAGAGGAATTTAAGGAATAGGTTGCGGAAATTATTTGAGAGTTATTAGGGAAGATAAAAATTTCTTAAGAAGTTATAGCTAGTGAGCAGGATAAAATGAAAGTGGAGTTTAAAAATAGGGTAGAAATAAAAGAAAAACAGCTATGGCTAAGAAGTAACACGAATTATTCAGAGCGGCTGACAAAGGTTAAAGCATTGCAGAGTAAGAGGGATCTCAGAGAACAAGAAGAGGCACAACTGCAGAGTGCTAAAGTGAAAATAAGGGAGAATCTCAATAATTTGCACAAGTTTAGAAAAAATGCTATTAAGTAACTGTTTTTTATTATATTAATTCCAGAACAGAAAATCTTAGCACAATGACATAGGTAACAGAAAGTAAAAAGGGTTATTGTCAAACCTAGGGAGTCTATAATAAGAAAAAATAACCACAGATCCTGTAGATGTATTAGAGATATTTCAGAAATTTTATGAAACTTTGTATAAAGCAGAGAAATGTGGAAATGAAGAAAAAGCTCAAATGGAAATATTCTAGGTGAGGCTCAAAAATTAACAGTTAAGACAGAAGTAGGTGAGATAAAATTGGTGACATATAGTCAATCTGCAGGAAAGTTTCAAAGAATAGAAGGTGTTCCTGTGGATGTCTGGAAGCTAGGAGGGAAAAAAGTGATAAAGATCTGGAAAGTTTTGTTTAACAGTAATATAAAAGCAGGGGAAGCACCAACATCCTGGAAGAAAGCTGTGGTTGCTGTAATACATAAGAATGGTAAAGATACATCAGACCCAGATTTATATAGACTTCCTCAACTACTTCACTTTAATCAACTAACCTTCACTCACAAAATCCTCCATCACCCGATAAAACTCCTGCTCTCCATAACCTCTTACAGCCATACAACTCCCCTAGTTACCTCTGCTCTTTCAACAAATCCCTTACACATCTGCAAAGTAAACAACGCAGCCTGTGAATCACCATTTTCATACTACATTTCAAAATTATGTAACAACTTCCAACCTCTCTTACTTCCAACTGCTCAATACCACAATTCAAAAAGCTCCTAAAAACACATCTCTCAAACTCCTGGCTCTTCCTAGCGTAAGGAAAACGAAAAGCAAAACGTAATAATCAATGATCAGCAAAATGCACAACAACAACAACCAAACAACCATTTTATTTATTTATTTATTTATTTGACATTTGTTTACTGGAAAGTCTGACTGGGTATGAGCCCATTTTCTGCGGAGGCCGGGGGGGGGGGGGATTCAGAGACACATTAGCAAAATTACCATGCAATACAGTAAAGCCAATGACATATCTGAGTGAAAACAATAAGAAAATATGCTAATAACAATACAAATAACAGATAAGTAGCATTAAAACAAGAGGAATATGGGGAAAGCAGGCATAAATGAAGGGTAGAGAAGAAATTAATCAAGGGGGAAGGGAGAAAGTATAAATGCAAAAGATAATAAAGAGATAAAATGGGAGGAAAGAAGATGAGAATCATAGAGACATGCGGTAAGACTTAAGACAAGAGCAGAAAAAGAAACGTAAAGGAGTATTAGAAAGTTAATCTAATTATAAGGATAATAATGGTCATCCCTGTCCATATTCAAGTGCAGCTTGGATCTATGACTGGAAAGTAGAATATTTATCTCAGGACTACCTCCTGTACTACTAATGAATAAAGGCAGCCTCTGAATGCTTTATCCCATGCATGGATCCTCTCAAAGTATCTATGCTATGATCCCAGTTATTCTCATTAGTGGTAATATATAATTATAGACCATGGGATGGGTAAAGCCAGTCTCTAACCAAATGGGTTAGGTTAATTCAAACACAAAAAGGGAATTGGATAGGCTTAAAATGGCCCATGAGGGCAACTAGCCTAGTAGTTACCTACGAACCTATCTGCCACTGCTGAAAAGCATATTCTTCAGGCTTGTTACAGTTGTTCTTCCTTTTCATTTTTCCCCTCAAATCAAGCAGTGAACTTGCCTTGCTCCTGTCTTCTTCTTCCAATAACATCTTTATTATGCAATTACTCTTAAGTGTAGCTCACTTTCAGTCCTCTCCACTTATCCATTTATTTTCCTATAAACTAAGTATTGTAAATAAAACTACTATATTTCTTTTTTGCATAATAGTAATTTATATTTAAAAGGTATTATTGATATTACTTTTGATTATTTTATACATGTATTCAATTTTATATTTTTATTACTCCATCATTATTACAACTATCAGTTAATATCATTTAAATGTTTTTAATTATAACTTCCTTAATCATTTTTTTGTTTTTAAGTTATATTTAGAGTTTCTTGTCCTGTATTCTGTCATTTATAGCAGATTGATTAGAAAAGATTTTCTCCTCTTGTCTCTTTTGTGAATGGGCATCACCCACTAATTGCAAACCCTTTCAACAAAATGTAATAATTAAATAAATTAGTAAATGAATTGATTAATTAATTAACAACAATATGCATACTTATTTAAACACATTGCATTTTTTCTGATTTTTCCATAATACTCACTTGATCCCCAAGTTATGTCTTATCTGTAGATTTATTGATGATACAAATTATCTTAGCACCAGTTCTGCTGAAACCCATAAGTATTCTTCTTACTTCAGAAAACTTTTCTTAATTCTCTTCTTTCTCCTGATACTGGCAGATGACTTAAATTTCCTGAAAAAAATTACAAAATGAATTGTATGTGCACAATTTTAACCTGGTTTTCAATGTAATACATAGAAGGCTTTGCTGTAGTCTAAGATAGATGAATCTCTAGAACCTCAGTTAAACAGTGTTTCGTTTTTTCCTTGTAAATCACTTGATCTGTCACACATAAGCACCCTTTATTACAATTTCCTCATAATCTCTGTCTAATACAGCTTTTGAATTTTCTCCACAAGATTTTCCATTATTTTGAGAAACTGGTAGTTAGTAGTTACAATTTAAGACTAGAAATGGCTTTTTGCTTTTCTTAAAATACAACCATTACCTCTGCTATGTTTCAACTCTGGTATGTTTTATATTGCTTAAAGGATATTTTCGCTATGAAGTAGTTCAGCTGCCAGTTATTTTAACACTGAAGGTGTTATTACATGCAGCATCTCTGACTTATCTAGAGAACCCAACTTAATTTACTGCATCTACTCATCAACTGGATAAGTTAAGCTGGACATTTTCAGATCCTTTTCAGTTATGAACTGGACCCCAAGGGCAAGTATAAATGGCCAACAAAACAGCTGATTGACATGCTATGAGATTGCTATTATAGTGGCAAAACCAACATGCCCTTTCCCTGCCACTGTATGATCTCAGAGTTGGCATATATAATAAGCAGAAGGTGTGGGGATGCTGAACAGCTTGCCACACTGCAAAAAACAATTTTTTGTTTGCATTCTCCAAAGGAGAATGCATGTTTGTGTATTAGTATTTTAGATTTGATTATTTTGTGTTGATAATTGGTTTTATGATGTAGCATCTGTTATCTTACATATACCCTAGTGTGTGTGTGTGTGTGTGTGTGTGTGTGTGTGTGTGTGTGTGTGTGTGTGTGTGTGTGTGTGTACATGGGTCTACTTCAGAACACTGACAAACCAAAAAAAGACTGAAAATTCAAAATATGAACACATTTTTAATGCAGGGGGCAAGCCTCCCTGCTCCCCTCCAAGATCGCACAGCAGTGGAGAAGGGGCAAATTCGATCATTCAGTATTTTAAATTTTCAGTCTTTTGGTTTTTCAGTCTTCTGAAGTAGACCCATATAAATATATATATATATATATATATATATATATATATATGTATATGTAAATATATATATATCTATCTATATATATATATATATATATATATATATATATATATATATATATATGTGTGTGTGTGTGTGTGTGTGCGTGTGTGTGTGTGCATGTGTGTGTGTGTGTGTGTGTGTGTGTGTGTGTGTGTGTGTGTGTGTGTGTGTGTGTGTGTGTGTGTGTGTGTGCACAAGATCCATACATACACACGAAGTTTGGAGTAGACAGTCCACCAGCAGGTTCTGGGAAGATGTGAAGAAATAAAAAGAACTATAGAGAAACCTTACAAATATAGGAAGAACAAGCATATTCTATGCATACAGGAATGGGAGGTCAGGACTGAGTCCTGGATTCTGGTGCTGAGAGGCTAAAACCTAAATCGTCAAGAAACCATGCTCCTCATTTTGCTGTAGGTTCTGTAAAATCTCACTAGCTGGCTTTCTTGTAATAGGTCAGCATTTCAGAAGGAAAGAAATATAATGTACACGTTGAAATGTGCCCCATTAACATACATTTTAAGTCTACCTAAAACGTATATATTTTAATTAAAGTAAAATAGACAATGCAGTCAAAACATGGAGTGCATTTTTACACACTAATAAATGCAGTTATTATAGTAAATTTAAATGAAGTCTGTTTTCCACAGTGTAATTATAAAATGCAGGTGAAATCAGAATTGTCTGAATACAATATCTACAAGGTAAAGGATCTTAAATTCTAATCTGTTTGGTATAAAACATAAATCTTACACATGTTAGGGGATACATTGCAGTATGGGATTACACACAACTGATATCTGGCAGGTCAGTCGCACTGCTAGATGTAAATACAGAATCATCTTGCACTAGATACTTTATACTAGTTGTAATCTTTTTATGCTTAATTATTGCTGTGCTTTCAATGTATCTAATCATCCAAGAGAAGTGATAACACAGTCTGCATACTGATGAGCAGAATCCTGTGGTGCACCGTATGGCGTGTACTCTCACCCTCCAAAATCATTATACCACCTCCCCATACTTATTAGATGGGTGGCACAGCTACACCTCCCCATACTTATTAGATGGGTGGCACAGCTACACCTCCCCATACTTATTAGATGGGTGGCACAGCTACACCTCCCCATACTTATTAGATGGGTGGCACAGCTAAGATGAGGCAAATATTTTCAGAAGAGTGGGATTCCACATAGCTGTGTCCCTGCAGGAAAAGTGTCAGTCACTGCTTATTGTTGCAGTTGAGTTATGGTAAATTTTTACAAGGAGGTCCTGTTCAAGTTTAGAATTTTACTTAGGAATTAAAATATGCTTCTTTCATACCTAACTTGGACTTTTTTTGTCTGAGAGATCTTTCTATCACTACATTTATTTACCATAAAGGGTCAATAAAATGCTTAAAGCAGCTTAGACTTAAAACGTTGTATTTGGTGCTAATGTTTTACACCACTGACTAATGAAAACTGAGCTTAGACTGTGTCAAATGGTGTTGGAGCCATATTCCTGACACAATGTGCAATGTATAAAAGCTAGACAATACCAGTACCAGCTGGCAATGATGAGCAACTTTAGAAATTCAATAATGTGGCGCCAAACAGAGCACAACAGAGCTTCCTATAATATAGCAAATTGTTGCACAACACTGTGACTTACATCATACCATAAGTAAATGTAATCAAACCTTGTTATACAGCACAACACAATAACCATACTCTCTGCTAAACATTGCATAAAATGATCTTGTGAGCTGTACAATGCACTGCATTATTTCTTTTTGTTAAACAAAATGTTTTATTTTCTGTCTCATCAACTTTGTGTGGCAACAAAGGTCTCTTCCTCGTCTGATTCAAGCTACTTAGTCTTTCATCCTTTTGTTGCAATAGTGGCTTTTCTCATCTCCCCTGTCCCTTTTTCCAAATATCATTTTTCCCATCAGCCTTTGGGGACAGCAGAGACCTCTGACTCCTGCTGTCTAATGTTCTTTCAACATTTGGTGAGACTAAATGCTTTTCATTTTTTCTTGTTATCTTTTTCTCATTGTGCCTTTGCTGGCAGCAAAGGTTCTTGTTTTTCCTGTTATCATTTTCTCACTCAGCCTGTGGTGACAGCAAAGGTCTCCCCCAGTGGCCCACTTTATCCATGTGTCCTTCAGCTTTCGGTGGCACCTAAGGCTTCTCCCTCTTTCTCCTGATAATAGTTCCTTCATTGCCATTTGGTGGCTGCTAAGGCTTCTCTCTCTTACTCCTGTTAATGTTTCATAGGTTCATAGGTGTGTACTTGGCTAATAGCCCTGGAGCCTTTACAAGCCTAGCCCATAGGATTACCCTGGCATTGTGCCACCCAACCTTAGTTTCCAGTGCCTCTGTCGAGTAAAGTCACTGGAGTGATCCCTGGGGTAAGTTTTCTATTTCCCATCCACTCATCAAGATTTCTCTTGAAGAGGGCCAGTGAGGTGCTCTGCTTGACATGTATGGAAAGTCTACTCCATAGCATGGGCAGTCTCTGGGTTATGAACCTGTCACTCCAGCATGTTCTGTTGATTGCGGTAATGAGGTTGAGGTCTCTGAAGCATGTGGTGCGGAGGGATTGGGATTTCTTCAGATGTAGCATTTCAAACAGAGCTGGGTCAGACATGGGTTTGTAAGTCAAGCAGAGATTTTCTCTAAGTAGGCGATATGAGACAGACAATAGTTGAAGTTTTTTTAGTCTGTCCATATAGGACAAATGTTTAAGGCCTAAGATCCTCTTTGTGTGGTACTTTTGCAGCCTCTCCAGTTGTTGCAGGTGTTTAGTGAGGTACATGCCAAATGGAGCATTTTACTCAATGATTGGCCTAATGAGGGAAGAGTAGAGGGAGACAATTACCTCTTTTTTCCTGGATGCAAAACCCTTAGTACTGAGATGTGCCACATAGAAGGACTTTCTGACCACATTGGCAATCTGGTGGTCAAAACCGAGGTTGCTGTCAACCTGTTTTCCCAGATCTCTTATAACACCTTCTGGGTTCAGTGGACTACCATCGATGTGGTAATTCATGGGAACTGGGTTTTCCCAAAGGGGATGATGACACATTTTTTGGCATTGAGCTTAAGGCCATGGTTCTGACACCAGTCATTGGTCTCAGTGAGGCTTTTCTGTAGGATGTCAACATCACTTGGGGAGTTAATAATAGCTCCCAATTTGCAATTGTCTGTGAACTTTGTCAGCCAGAGTCCCTTTGTGTTGGCCTGGACTTCAGAAAAGTAGATACCAAACAGGAGAGGACCCAGGACCGAACCCTGTGGGACTCCACTTATGACTGGTCGGCAGTCTGACTTTGAGTCAGCTACTTTCACACTGTGAGTTTTACCTGTGAGCCAGTTTGCCATCCAGGTAGTGATATAGGGGTTGATGCTTAGCTTAGTGAGTTTTTCTATGATTCCTGAGTGGGGAATGGAATCAAAGGCCTTGGCCAGATCAAGATAGGCTGTATGAACCACCTTGCCTTCATCCACAGTTCTGGTGACTGACTCAAAGAAGTTGACCAAGTTGAGCAGGCATGATCTGCCCTTCACAAAACCAAACTGCGTGGGATCCAGAGTTTGGAGATTCCCTATATCCTTATTTATTAGGTCCATGATGATGCGTTCCATAGCTTTGATTATCAGACTCGTCAGGCTAATGGGGGCTAATGTGGCAGCAAAGACTTTCCCACTTTTCTCCTCTCCTATCATCAGTTTTTCCCCTTCCATTATCCCTTCTGACAACAGTAGCACCTTCTTCCTTCATGCCATCTACTGTTTCACGCCATTTTGCCTCCTAAACACTGTTGTTCTTTCTCCAAGACACAGTTTTGTACCCTCTTGGCTGTTTCAGCACTGTTGCCTCTCCTCTATTCCTCTTCTCTCTTTTCACTACAGCTTCTTCCTGCCTTTTTCATTACAATTCCTTTCACTGAAACATATATTTAAACTTTGTTGTCTATGTAATCAGTTACTTCTTCTCTCTTCCTCCATTTTCTCAATCCCTATACCTCTCTGCCATTGTCTGTCCTTTTCTCTCTCTTCTCATTCTTCCTATTTTCCTTCTCCTCCTTCACCCCAAAAAGTCCATCTCCTACTGAAATATTTGCTTTGCCATGTGTGTCCCTATCATTGATCTGCTATCCCCTATAATCTTATTTGTTCCTCCTCTTCTTTCTAATGATATTGAATCTACCCACAGCATTTCCTTCACTAACACTCCCAACTTCCACTACCCAACCTCCCAACCATTCCCTATTGTCTTCCTTCTTCAAATGGGGCCTGAAATATGGCTTCCTCAATATTTGGGGAATTAACCATAAACTCGACTCCCTTCAGACATTCTTACAACTCCGCAACCTTGATTTTCTTCTTTACACAGGACAGAACTCAGTGGCATCCTTCAAAGTGCTTTATCCAGAAGTAATGAATTCAGCCCCAACTGGCTTAGAGCCATTCAACCTCTATGTCCAAAGTACCAGGATACTGTCTATTGTCATGGTGTAATTCCTTCCTCTAGCCTCCATCTTGTCTTGGAGTACTTGCTCTAAGACACTTCTCCCTACCTCAGCAGTAGAACTAATGTCCTAATGTTTGCTGATTTCAATATTACCTGCATGGTTCGCTTGGACAAAATGTTAAGGGATGCTTAACCAGTTTTAACCTTTCCCAGCTTGTCCAAGAACCTATTGTGCCTAATTTTACTCCCCAGTAATCATTGCATCCTGTACTATGCCCTTACCAAAATTCTAAATATAGTACACTCTGTATGTGTCTGTCCCTAACATCAGTGGTCATTGTTCTTGTCTAGTCCATGGGTCTAGCAAAATAATAAAGCCATTCCAGCTTCCTACATTACTCCTCCATCCAGATTTACTATTTTAACAACAATATGCTTTCAGTCATCAGAAACCTCTTAGTCACCTTTCCCACTACTGATTATGCTTATGAATACTTTACCAACACCTTCTTAACCCTGCAAAATAAACAATTTGCAAAAGCCATCAAGTTAAGGAAACTTTACAGAGGTTCATGTCTACCCATTAATTTCTTACACTTACTAAAAATTATGGACAAGCTTTGGGCCTCCTGGAAACAAAACATTACTGACATCTTTAGTGCAAAGTACATATCCCTTCATGATATGTAAAAACAAAATTGGCAGGCAGAAAGCTCAGTACTACAGCACTAGGTAAGCTGTATACCCTAGCAGCTCCAGTGTCTTCTGGCATGAAGGCAACAAAAATAAAAGACTAACTGCTCATCCCCCTTCACCCACAGTGACTTCAGATTTACAGTTGCTTTCTGCCAATTCTCTAGCCTCATCTGCTCCACACATTCTTCTTAACCCTGATCAATATATCTCTCCATTCTGTCTTAAAATGTTCTACAGGTTTCCATACTCCTTGATGAACTACCAAATCACAGTCAGCCATGTTCTGATGGTTTCTACCCGTTCTCTTAAATTCTGCAAATGTCTCAGTCTCTTTGTCACCTTTTGAACAAGCCTGTATGACTTGATTATTTTTCTAAGAAATGGAAAGATGCGGTGATTTCTCCTTCCCAAAACAAGCCTCCCATGTGAATAGCTTTCATCTCATCTCTCTTTTGCCTGCTCTAGCCAAGCTGTTGGGGATGACTGTCTATCACTAGCATTTACTGTTACATTCCCTCTAGGTTCTAGCATGGTTTAGCATCAGGCTGAAGCACATCCATCCATCCACAACCTCTTTTTTCCATTTTTATACATGGGGTCAAGGTGTCACTAGAACACTGTCAGGTGGCTAGGCCTACCACATATACTTGTAATTTCTCTTCATTAGAGTCCATTTTAACAATTATGGCCAAGGCCTCCTTTCTTACCCTCTTCACTGACTTTACTAAAGCCTTTGAACATGTAAAGTATCACCTTCAATGTATCCCCTTAACTCTGCCAGTTTCTCCACTCTGGTCACTAACTGGCTCACTAGCTTCTTATCTGACAGATTTTTCTGTGACATAGTCAACTCCAATATCTCATCCTGTAACCTTCTTCCCTCTGTAGCCCCCAAGGTTCTGCCCTTGGTCCACTTCTCTTTTCCCTTCTTTGTAAACTCATTCTTCACTGACCTCCACCTAATATCATTCTTATATACACTGATGATTTTACCTTTCCTCTCTGTGTTCCCTCCATTGACACCATTAAGTCTGAACTCCTTTAAGATCTCTTCAAGTTCCTTTCCTTGCTGGTGGACAAATATCTCATCCTAAACTGGAATAAAACCAACAGTATATTTTTGGAACCATGGTTAAACTTAGATCAGGGCCTCTTCAAACAATTTCCTCAGCTATTAAAATCACTCCACCAAACCATTCTTACTTTTACATACCACGTGCCTTCATCTAGAAGCAACCATCTCAATGACTTCCCATCTTAATGTTATTAAACCTAAAATCAACCAAACTTTTTCTCATTGCGTGTTGGGAAATCTCTAAATTTCTTAACTCTGAAAGCAACTCTGCCTCTAGGAAGGGAATTCTTCAACCTCAGATTGCATATAGTATTCTATATTTTACCAACTTTGCCAGCAAAATCCTTTGCACTCCCAAACTCTCTCTCAGGAAAAACCTGTTGGTTAATTCTGCTATCTCCACAATTTAAACATTATTGCACCATTTTTTTCAATACGGGTTGTCTACTGGAAAAGGAAAGATCCAATTTTCTTAGTCTTCTTTGTTTAACTCTAATTTTCAGAATCCTGAAATTTAAAACTACCTTCCCAACTTTAATCAGAATTACTTCCTAAACATTCCATTTGCCCACTTAAGTTGTCATGTAGATGGTGCCCACTGTCAGCTCTAATTGCCTTGCTAGCTCTGACCATACCCTAACCACCCTGAGATTTAAGGCCTTGGACACCCCCCCAAATAGCAGTAACATTGACATACTTCCATCCTTTAGAACTAGCTATTCTTTTTGCTTATCTCAGGGGTGAGGCAGCCTTATCCTGCTTTTCCTTTCTTTTCCTAACCCCTTCACCTTTCACCTCTTCACACCATGTTTTCCACCCATCCTTTTTAATACTGATAAATAAAGGAAAAAATATTCAGATTTTGTGCATTTTGCCTGAAATGTATAATCATTTTCTTTATTGCTTATGTGTATATATTCATTCAAATTGCTTTTTAGGTTGCTTTGTTTGTACACCTTACTTATGTATCATGAAGTCAGCTTGATTTGTTACACATTTTTGGTCTTGGGCTGTGGTTGAAATAGGTCTTTTCTATCCGTCCTCTTCCCCTGTAAACAAACAAACAAGCAAGCAAACAAACAAACAAATACATAAAAACTATTTTCTACTTCTCACCAAATTGTTGCATTACAATTGCCATTCTAAAATACAGGTAAAAGAAATATAGTAAGGAGACTCTGGATATACAACGTCTCTGTTCTTCCAAATTACATTTCTATAAAACAATATATTAATTTAATAATCCTATGAGTTAGTTTCATAAACAATTATGCAATATATCTTTTAAGGGAGCTCCTGAATGTACTTTTAGTTTAGAATGTTTTAGTTGTAAACTGGGTAAGTTGGCAGATCTGAACACTGTTTTAAACCACGACACAGACACAAGGCAAAAAGTAAATGAATGGTAGGCTTTAATGAAATGTACATTTTAACAATGGTAAAGAGAAAACTATAAGGTACAGATAGCACACTGACATTTTTTAACATGGCCAAAGAGAAACTCAGACACATTGGAAAAAGAAAATGAAAGATAGTTTTAATGAAATGCACATATTAACAATGGCAACAAGAAAAGTGCACAGTATATTTACAGAAGTATATCATACTGACATTTTTTTCATTTTAAGAGTACATTACCTAATAATAAACATTAGGGGGCACACAGTAAAGCACAGAGGAAATGAATTGCAATATTTTTATTCATATAAGAAGCTAATAGCAGTCGTGTGCATAATGACTCCCATTTTATAAAGTATGAGTACATTGAGAAATAAGAACAGCAGAAGAGGATGGTAGTAAAATGAAGGCAAACATTAACCAGAATGAAGGTTTTTGCAGGTGGTTGTTGACATTAAATGATCACATAATAAGATTTTAAAGGTAGTGATTGAACTATTGTCCCTCACTGCTTGGAATAAAGTTCCAAGGAACAGGTGATTTCTTTGTGAAAAGAATTCTCAGCAGTAGAAATAGAAAAAGGTGTTTTTTTTTTCACATTGTGGGACCCTAAATTGTGGGAGTGTAGGGGATGATGCTTCATGTTTATGTTTACTTGCTAATGGCAGGCAGTAGCTCAGTTTATTAGGTTGAACATTAGTGTAGATTATAGCACTTAATATGTTCTGTACCAGATTTCTGTGCTTGTGACATTTTAAAATATATAACACTTCACATCCAACTGAAACTTGAAATAAAAAAATAAATAGCTATATATATTTATATCCAAATCTATTTGTTTCTGTCTGTTTGTCTCTCCATACATTGTAAGGAGACAAAGATGTATCAGAACTAAGTTCAAAATGTTGGACATGCTACTGTTTTGTAGACAGACTTCTCAAAGTGTAGCAGAGAGACATAAAGGCTTAAAGAGCATTTTCAGCACTGTTAATACAGAGACTGTAACAGGCTGACTATTGTTGTGTAAGACAAATAAATAATCTTTCTTCTGTGGACAGTATGTTATCTCCTCAGGATGCATTGGCATTACCGATATGACCTCACTCCTTTGATTAATGACTGAAATCAGTGCAGGCTCACTAAACATTTATTGTGAAATATTGCAACTGAAATTATAAATAAAATGACACCACAAGACATTTGACATCAAATGTCCTGATGTTTAAAAATGCCACTACTGCCCTTCAAACAAATCAGCAACATTTGTTATACTGTTAGAAAAGCTATTAACACCACAGTATATATTAATAATAGCATATGATGCAGTCATTATTATTAATAGTATTTTGGGCCATAAATTAAGTGTAAGTTTGCTGATTTCAGCTATAAATTGATAGAAAACTTACTGCGGCCAGTTTCTTACTCTTTCACAAATTGTCTAATCAATGATTTATAAAAGTGACAATGCGCTGAGAAGTAGTGTAGGAGAAAAAAGATTTCCCCTGCCTTACACACACACACACACACACACACACACACACACACACACACACACACACACACACACACCAAATAATAGATTGCAGTAAGCTAATGCAAATGAATTGTATCTTGACACCACAAAATGTACACCTGTCTGTTACTTCCTGTGCTAACCTTATTGCTGGTGGTCAGCTTTTTATAACACAAGAGCATGGTATGCATAGTATGCAACATAGAAACACAAGTGAGAAAGAATTTAACATGCCATCTGGGACTTGGATATATATTACAATACTGTCCAAATCAAGCCAACGACTGCATTACTAAATTTAGTGTCAAAAAATATATTCATTTTGGTTTGTACAACCCATTGATTCATATTCATATAAGAGAATGCACACAATTATGTGCAGTCACCAGATTCACTGTTATTCAGTGCTTGTTTTAATTAATGATCATACAGTCAGTACTTTTTTTTTCATTTTGGACTAATATCTAAATTGCTCTCTATGTCTAATTTATATAAAATTACCTCACACATATTACACACACAAATATTATTTCAAGACTGCACTATAACAGAGAACTTCTGTATAGAGAACTCTAGTCTGTATATGTAGAATTGTTCCCCCTAAACTGCTAGAAGAAATGGGACTTGATAGCTTATTATTTTGCTGAGTGGGAAACTCAATGACAAGAACTCAGCTAAAAAGTTCCCAATGAGCTGTGCCCTGGCAAAAAGGATCACACCTGGAAAAGGTAATTCATACATAGTTGTGCAGTATATTTGCTAATAAATAGAAATCAAACCAAAAAAGCTCCATGCTGTAATTTTGTAATTGTACTTATTTATTTTGCTATACACTTGAATGGACTATGAATCAGGCATCTTTTTCATGATAGACCTTGATTGCAACACACACACACACACACACACACACATACACACACACACACACACACACACACACACACACACACACACACACACACACACACACACACACACACACATACACACACACACACATACACACACACACAGTATAATTGTAAGCCCCATTCAAATACTAATGATAAAAACATGTAACTCTGTTAACTAGATTACCTCAAATACCTCCAACCAGACCTTTATATATATATATATATATATATATATATATATATATATATATATATATATATATATATATATATAGTCGACTGGTGAATGGTCGACCAGGTATGGCCGAAAGGAGTGTGGCAATGTCACAAAAATGTGATTGCAATTGTTGCGAATCACAAAATCCCATCCCCTTTTTGACCCATGTTAGCACCCGTTTTAGGCTGTAGAGCAGTTGGAAATGTTGAATTCGGTGCTTTTACGACATTCCGACCGTTCGGCATTACGAGATTCGCTTAGAAATGTCAATTAACTGTATGGTCGAGCAATGTGCTCTCGACCATATGAATGTAAACCTATATATATATATATATATATATATATATATATATATATATATATATATATATATATATGTGTGTGTGTGTGTGTGTGTGTGTGTGTGTGTGTGTGTGTGTGTGTGTGTGTGTATCTAAACACACACACACACACACACACACACACACACACACATTGCCACAATTTTCACACTTCATTATTTTGACTTAGTACTTTAATCTTACAGAAACAATCCAATTTGACCTAATTGCAGATGTTGACAAGAGACCTATGCTTAAAATAAGCCACTGGTAAGAATTTTTGACTTATTAAGAGATCCAGCATCATCTTTTCTACTCAACCAATGTCACTCATGAAATTTACCATATGAGCACACATTCATCCCATTTTTGGGAAAAATCAGTTTTGTGGATATTTTTGGTGCTGACTTCAGTATCCTGCCTACTGAGGTGTAATTAAAAATACCCAGAACAGACAGCTGAATAAAGCAAGAAAACAATATGACTACTGTAAAAAGGTGTAAGACTGGGGAAGTGGTTTAAAAACAAGTGTTGCTACTACAAGTCAGGAAAAACGTCCATAACCAGGCTACCCTTGTATTTTAGTCACCCTCAGACATAGACCCACTGCAATTATTACTAAATCCAGTCCTAGTAGGAAGACTGTGGCACTGCCATATCATAGCCACAACCTCTTCTTAATTTAAGTAAAAATTACCCCAAATTATTTGTCCTTTTCTAATACTTTTAACCTTCTAGTACTTTATCAGCTTTGTTATCCTTCCTTGTACCCATCCACCCTTTTAACACACCCTCCCTTTAAGGCCTCCAAAACTGTACAATCTATTATTTTATTTATTTTATTTTATTTACATTTGTTAACCAAGTAGTGTCCGACTGGATTGAAAAAAAAAAACTGTTATCAGTGGAGACCCGGGGAGAAAAGCTCCACAACAAAAAGAACATCATTAAGGTACAAGCAGTAAACTTAGTTTAAGTAGTACATTGCTAACAATATGTAAATGAGCGCAACAAAAATATTATACCAAAATATAATAACTAAACCATCACTTTTGAAATCCCACCCCTTCAATTATTTAAATTTATTGGCCATCCTACAGTATTTCATAGTACCAAAATACAAAAGTAACCATCCCTTTCAGTCCATCTTGCTGTTTTAAAAATAGTAACTCTCCACTAAACCTTAACTTTTTAAACAGGTAAAACTCAAGTTACCTACTTTCATATCTAACTTCTCTAGTGCACACTGCAGAGTGCATTCTTTTCAATCTTACCTTTAAGCATCCCTGTTACTAGCACTTTCTCTAATACCTAAAAAGATCATCTCTACTTGACTCCAAGTAGACTTTTCTCTATCTGTTAAACCTAGCACTTGCTCCTACAGTACTTATTACCTTGATATGGCACTCTTATAGATAGCACCCCAAAAGGCAAACCCCATTTCTCGGTCACCCACGTCCCCGGAATCTCTTTTAAAGTTTTTTGTCTAGTCCTTCTAGCATGTCGAGGGATCAGTTGCTAGTGTCCTCTCCTGCTCAGCTGGTGAACCTGGGAATATTGAGGCAATGTTACAATTGCCTCATGTACACAGACAACCCTCTCCTCCTCCCACAAAACACAAATACATGCGAGAGATGCAACTATACGGCCAAACTGGAGGCTGAGCTCTCTCAACATAGGACTGGCAAGACCAGTCAGGAGGAGAAGGTTACCACACACACTATAGACCCAGTCTCACATAGTACCATCACAACCTCAAATCATACACATAAACACACAAAGACATACTCGGCGGCTCTGATCAAAAATCTACCAAAACAGCAGAGGCCACCAAAGCAGACACCCAAACAACCACCACCTCAGAACACAACACCTGCAACACATAGACCTCACAGTCAGAGTGTCAAACAGTCACAGCCCTTAAGGCCAAAGACAATGCCAGACACACTAGTCATTGGTGACTCCATAGTCAGACACACTGACGTCCCGCTCACCAGACTGAGTAAGGAGAAGGTCACAGTAATCTGCCTGTCGGGTGCTAGAATCCGCAACATAACGCAAGCACTCAGGTCTCTCAACAGCAGGTACAAATACGACTCAGTCATTGTCCACGCTGGTGTAAACGACCTGAGACGTACCTCCTTGGACTACATGAAAAGAGACATTGAGGAGCTCTCTGATTATGTAGCCCAGGCAGGTATGACCCTGACCTTGAGCAGTATCCTACCTTCACCAAGAATGATGCCACAATACAGAGATAAGATGATCAGCTTTAACAATTGACTTAAACTCTGGTGTCATTCAAAGGGGATCCAATGTCTGTCTGCCTGGGATGACATGCTGGACAAGCCACGCTGCTTCGCAAGGGACGGCTTGCACCTGTCACCCCTGGGATTCCGGATATCGGCAAAGGCTCTTGCCACCCCCATAGTGCCTTTTTTAGGCAAGGCTCAAATTCTAAACCTACCACCCTAGAACACAAAAAAGGAAAAACTAAGGGTAATGCTGCTCAATGCCAGAAGTCTAAATCTCAAAATGCACGCACTCGAGGCCCTTCTCAGTATGGAGAACATCGATGTCTGTGCAGTGACAGAAACCTGGTTCAAGGCTCCTGAGAGCACCCCAGCACTATCAGGTTTTACCTCTTATCATGCGTTCCGGCCCCAAAATCCGGACAATACCAAGAAAGGAGGGGGGATATCCATATTCATCAAGGACACCTACACCTCAAGACTGGTGGCAACGCACGATGCATCGGAGACCATCCAGGTGCAATTAACTATAGGCAAGACTGCTCTGCAAATTGTAGCATGTTACAGGCCACCCTCACAAACTCAGGAACCTCACATGGCCTTCCTGAAAACACTAGAGGGGATAAATGTATCACCAAACACCATCATACTAGGTGACTTCAATTACCCTAATATAGACTGGGAACACTACTCAAGCCCAAACACCCTAGCCCAAAAGTTCCTGGAATTCATAAACTCAAATGCCATGGAACAACTAGTCACCATCCCCACAAGAGGAGAAAACATACTTGATCTCATCATCACGAACATGGGAGCACAATGTTCAACACCGAAGTATACCCCTCACTGGTGAGATCAGATCACAAACTAATCTCGCTGGAGGTCCTCATCCCACCCCACCTGAAATAAAAAGACCACAGTAAAGAACTTCTCGAAGCCGACTTCACACTTCTAAAGACTAGTGTGGTCTCCTTTAAGGCCCCGAGCGGCGGAAAACAGTACTCAAGCCGCTGAATCACTTACAAATGCCTTCTACCAGCACCTGCAGGACTGCATGGATAAGGCAATCCCAAGCAAAACAAAGACTCTTTGTACCAAAGGCAAGCGTCCAGTCTGGTGGACCCCAGCCATAAACAAACTCTACAACAAAAGGAGGAAGCTACTACAAGATAGAGCAAAATCCTTAAAAGGTACGACACCAGTGATCACTATAAGTAAAAAACTAAGAGCTCTCATAAAATCATCCAAAGCAAATTTTGAGAGAAAAATAGCTAAAGACTCAAAAGACAATCATAAGGCCTTCTTTAGCTATGTTAGAAACCTGGGAGGAAACTCCCAGATATGCTCAGAACTAGTTCAAAATGATGTGAAGATTACTGATCCTACAGACATTGCCAACATACTGGCTGACAGGTTCAGTGCAAACTTCTCCCCCCCTCCCCCCCAAAAGGAGAGATATCTATACCAAGCGATTGCAGCCCCCCAAACATCTCCAATGTCCAAGTGAGAACTGCTCTCTCCAAAGCAAAAAACACAGCATCCATGGGACCTGATGGTGTCCCCGGCTGTGTGCTCCACGAACTCAACGAGGAATTAAATCCACAGCTAGGACAGCTGTTTAATCATAGTCTTACCTCTGGATATGTACCCAGGGAGTGGCGCACTGCAACTGTGGTCCCACTTCACAAAGGCGGTGCCTCCACCGACCCTGGAAATTACCAGCCCATTAGCTTGACAAGCCTTATCTGCAAAGCCATGGAGAGGATCATAATGGACCTCATAAATAAAGACATAGGGAATTTGCAGACTTTGGATCCATCCCAGTTTGGCTTTGTCAAAGGCAGATCATGCCTTCTAAACTTGGTTGACTTTTTCGAAACAGTCACCAAAGCCATTGATGAGGGAAAGGCAGTCCATACAGCCTACCTCGATCTGGTGAAGGCCTTTGATACAATACCCCACTCGGGTATCATTGAAAAACTCATCAGCTTAACTGTTAACCCATACATCACAAGATGGGTTGCAAACTGGCTGAGTGACAGAACCCACAGGGTCAGAGTTGCTGGCGCCATGTCAGACTCAAAGCCTGTCACAAGTGGTGTACCACAGGGCTCAGTCCTGGGCCCACTCTTATTTGGCATCTACTTTTCCGAAGTACAAGCAAACACAGGAGGGTTATGGCTGACAAAGTTTGCAGATGACTGCAAACTGGGCCATAGTAGAAAACACATCTGACACAGATATCCTTCAGAAGGGTCTCACAGAAATGGATAACTGGTGCCAGAGCCATGGCCTAAAGTTAAATGCCAAAAAATGCATAGTCATACCCTTCGGGAAAAACAAGGTTACCCCTAGCTACCAAATAGGTGGCAATCCACTGAGCACAGAAGAAGTTATCAGGGACCTGGGGACCCAGGTTGATAGTAGTCTGTCATTCGACACCCATGTAGCTAAAGTAGTTAGGAAGACCTTCTACATTGCCCACCTTATCATGAAGGGATTCTCATCTAGATCAAGGGAGGTCATAGTCTCCCTATACTCATCACTCATCAGACCAATGATTGAGTACAATGCCCCATTCGGAATGTATCTGACCCGACACTTGCAGCAGCTGGAGAGGCCACAAAAGTTCCTCACCAAAAGGATAAAGGGTCTCAAACATCTGTCCTATGCTGCCCGACTGAAAGAACTCCAGCTCTATTCAGTCACTTACCGCTTGCTCAGAGGTGACCTTTGCCTAACATACAAGGCCATGTCAAACCCAGATTTGATGAATATGCTTCACCTCAAAAAATCTAGATCCATCAGAGCCACAAGGGCGGGAGACTTAAACCTCGACACGGCTATTAATAGGACATGCTGGAGGGATAGATTCATCACCCAAAGACTCCCTATGCTGTGGAATAAAATCCCGGTATATGTGAGGCAGAGCACCTCGCTGGCCTTGTTCAAGAGAAATCTTGACCAATGGATGGGAGATCGCAGATATACCCCAGGGATTACCTCAGTGTCACTGCTCGACAGAGGCACAGCAAAATAATGGGTATAGTTCCCCATACTAAAGGGGTGGCGTAAGCCACAAAACTATGGGCTAGGCTTGTAAATGCCCTTGGGCAGATAGCCTAGTATGAACCTATGAACCTATGAACCTATGAACACAATGTAAACATGCATGTTTCAGGCATGCAGGAATACTATATATATATTTTTTACAATATATATAGTATGAGGTACATAAGTCATGTAGCTTTACAAGGTGAGTCACTTCTGAAAGACCAAAGTTGGTCATGTAGTTTTACAAGCTAGGTCATCTGAAGGAACAACGATTAATAAAGAACAGACAGATAGTGGGATAGCCCTATGTGGGATGAGCACTATTTGGGCTAACTTGTGTGAGATAAGTGGAAAAAATAGGAAGAATATTAGCTGGGAGCAATACAGTGGCATAACCAATTATCATTTAAATAGTCTTTTAGGGTAATTTTAAATGTGGACAGGTTGGGGTTTGTAGTTATCTGTTAAGGAAGGGTGTTCCAATATTTTGCTATTTTATGGGAGTAGAGGGAGTCTCATGATAGTTGTGAGACTGATTTGCTTTTAGCATTAGTTTGTTGGATGACCTGAGGAGTCTACAGTTTGTGTTTGGCTGGACTAGAGTTGAATTGAGCTGGGCAGTCAGTAGGGCTGAATATGATTTTATGGGCAAGTGAAAGTTGTTTTAGTAATAATAGGTTGGAAAGTTCTAGCCAGTTGAGCTGTCGGAGAGCAGTGCAGTGGTGTGTTCTGTGGGGTTGGTAGATGACAAACCTAGCTATTCTGTTATAGCAGGAGTCTAGTTTATTTAGGTCGGTTTTTGATAGGTTAGTAAAGACCTCAGAGCAGTATAGGAGGGTGGATAGCAAGTGGGATCTTGCAGTGGCCAGTCTAGCTTGTTATGTAGGGTAAGGTTTAATCATGTATAGAGCACCTAGATTAGAGTGGATGTTTTTGATGGTCAGATAGTTGTGTTTATCAAATTTTAGTGAGTCTTCTATGGTTACCCCTAGCAGCTTGGTTTGATTGGTGGGTTTGGTTTTTGTACCGTTATTAGATAGCATGGAGAGGGAGTGGGTATTGGGTTTGGAAGATTTATTGAAGAAAATTATGAGCTTGGTCTTATTTGGATTTAGGATGACTTGATGGCTGGTGAGGTACTTTTCAATGTCGTGGAATGATGATTGCATTTTGTGTTGGAGTTCTTATGGGGAGTGGGCTGAGCAGATAAGGGAGGAGTCGTTGACATATTGGATGACGGTGGCATGTTGGGTGGCAGTATATAGATTGTTGGTAAATATTATGAAGAGGAGGGGCCCAAGTATGGAACCTTGTGGTAACCTTGTGGTGATGGGTAATAGTAGGGAGAGGCTGTTTGCCCATTTAGTGGCCTGTTGACGGTCGATAGAAAACTGTGAAACCATGTTAGGGGTGTGGTATTGAGATTGTAAGTGGCAAGTTTGTTGAGGAGCAACTGATGGGACACTGTGTCAAAAGCTTTTGACATATCTAAGAAAATGGCTGAGACTAGTTGTCCTTTATTTTTGAGGTTTTAAATGTTTTCTCTAAAGGTTATGAGGGCTGAGTTAGTACTGTGTTTAGGCCTGAACCCATGCTGGGTGCTGGAGAGTAGGTTGTTGGTAGTGAGGTGATTCATGAGTTGCTGGTGGATACATTTCTCTAGAATTTTGGCAAGAGGAAATAGAATGGCAATGGAACGGTAGTTAGTTATGTCTCCAGATGGGCCATCCTTATGAAGTGGTATGATATGAGAGATTTTCCATAATTTGGGAACATACGGTTTGGAAATAGAGCTGTTTATTAGTGATGATATGGGGTAGTCGATTGATGGGGCTGCTAGTTTTAGGTATTCATTTGGAAGTTGGTCAGCAGCTAAGCAGCTGGGTTTTAATTTACATAGGAGTTTTTTTATGTAGAAAGTTGGAATGGGAATAAAGGAGAAGAAGTTTGTGTCATTAGAGGTAGGGGAGGGGAGAGTGAGTGGTGGGATTGTTTTGTTGCCTAGGAGAGAAGTAACAGAGTTGATGAAGTGGGAATTGAATTGTGAGGCTAAGGGCAGAGTGGAGTTAGAAGTGAGGTGAGGCAGGGGTAGGGGGTTTATCGGGCTTAAGAAGGTGGTTGATATTCTGCCAGAATTTTTGTGGATTGTGCTGGTATTTTTATTGGCAGGTGAGGAAATAGGTTCTTTTATCCATTATGATGTTTTTCTTAGCATGGTTTCTAAGTTGTTTGTAAAGAGTGAGATTGTTGTTAGTTTTGGTCATATGATATAGTGACCAGGCCTTATTTCTTTGTTTCATTAGTTGTTTTGTTTCTTTAGAAAGCCACGGTAGCTATTTGTTTTTTTTTTTTTTTGGTGAATCTTTCTGAAGGGTGCAAGATTATTTAATATTTCAAGGAATTTGTTATTGAAGTATTCTACAGCTAGGTCTAGTTGCAGTTTTTTTAATGGGGACCAATCGCAGTTTTGTAATAGTAAATTGAAGGAGTCAGAGGAGAAATATTTCTTGCTATGGGTGTATTTGTACAAGATGCGGGTTTGGATATGTGTTTTCTTCCTAACTAGAAATGTAGGGGCATGGTCACTTAGAGTGACTGCTAGACAGCCTGCCAGGTATGCGTGGTTTGGTTGTTGGTTAAAATCCAGTCTAGAAGCCTATATTCTGAAAATTTACCTAGCCATAATATACCTGATTATAGATGCCCTCATTAAGTCCACAAGTAAATATAAGGTTTAACTGCCTTGAAGGGCCATTTTAAGCCCAGCTGTGTTATCCTATTAGGTTCAAATTACCGTTACCATGATTTGTATTTCTATACATCCCATTAATGAATGAATGTTTCTGGGATCACACAGTATTTATGTCTCCCTCATGAATTAATCCACCAACCTTTCCAACATCGCTTGACTAATCACACATTGTTTACTTGGCTTTAAAGCAAAGTACTTATCTTTAATGGAACAGTGCCACATAACTACTAGAAAAATACATTTTTTTATTGTTTAAAGGATCATTTATGGCTTGTCTTCTTCTGCAGATAATACACGTCAAGTTATGTAAAACATGCAATCCTTTTTTTTTTTTATCTTACTGTGTTATTTTCTTTTCCCACTGAGCAATGCTGTTTGTTGCACACCAACTATCAGGCAGATCTATTATTTTACATGCTTTTTCCTTTTATACCTACAAACCAACAACACCCTCCTACCAGTCTTGAAGCTATCTGTTTCTCAAAGCCTTAGATACTATTGGTGGGAGTTGAGCACTGATAGATGGGAACCTTCATCCATGCAACCATGGAGATTTTTATCTATCCTCCAGCTGAAACTCTTTGCTTTAGCAGGCCCACAGATGATGCCATAGCTAGTCAGTATCATCAACCCTTCTGAGCCATATGATGTATAGCTCAAAGTGTATGTAGCTTTAATATAAGCCTTAACCTTATCCATCATGGCTGACATATGCACTTGCATCACTGTGAGGGTCTGCTATACCCTCCACCTTACTCACTCTTCATGAAACTGCCATGAATCCGTAGTCCATTGCACTGCTTGTCATGCACTTCCACAACAGATGATGGCAATGCAACAGATTGGCCAGCTCTGTCTTTATTCTCAGGAAGGGTGAACAGGCATTGACCACTCACTTCCATCCTCCCCATGTTTGCTTTTCCAGTATCTGGACTAATATTTGATGCTCTGTCATCTGGGGTCTAGTCAGGGTGTTATCATGTTATTCCCCAAAGCCAACTCAACTGTCACAGCATTTTAAGTAGTTTATACAGTCTCTTACTATTTCTGTATTTTCTAAATTATCCTTTGCAAAAGGAAAGCAATCCATGGCACAGTGAGCGTCCCAGTAAGCAAACTCAGTTAATGTGTTCTTTTTTATTTCTTTTTACTTTGCTAACCAGCTGACAAAGTTAGCTTGCCAAGGGCAATCCCTTTTTAATTTCTGACCTTGAAAGGAAAAAACAAAAGCATGTAACATATTGAGTGTGCAGCAACACAGCCAGCATTTAATACAATAAACATTGTAACACATTCTACTGATGTGAAATAAGACAAAATGGGTTAATATAATAAATTCCATCTCAGCTTTTACTGAACATGTACACATCATAAAGGACATGCGTAGACTGTTTTAAACTGAAAATATTCCACTCCTAACATGTTATTTAGTCTAGCAGCTCTCATTTGCTGTACTATTTCCCCAGCAGTTGAAGATATCCTTTGCAGATCTTCAGACTTTTTCACAGTACTCCACTCTGTACAGGCCTGCTGTGTTCACAGTACTCTCCACTCTGTACAGGCCTGCTGTGTTCACAGTACTCTCCACTCTGTACAGGCCTGCTGTGTTCACAGTACTCTCCACTCTGTACAGGCCTGCTGTGTTCACAGTACTCTCCACTCTGTACAGGCCTGCTGTGTTCACAGTACTCTCCACTCTGTACAGGCCTGCTGTGTTCACAGTACTCTCCACTCTGTACAGGCCTGCTGTGTTCACAGTACTCTCCACTCTGTACAGGCCTGCTGTGTTCACAGTACTCTCCACTCTGTACAGGCCTGCTGTGTTCACAGTACTCTCCACTCTGTACAGGCCTGCTGTGTTCACAGTACTCTCCACTCTGTACAGGCCTGCTGTGTTCACAGTACTCTCCACTCTGTACAGGCCTGCTGTGTTCACAGTACTCTCTTTCTATTCCTTCCTGGTTATTTTGCTATTTTCCCCATGGACCCCTTTTCCTCCCCCACTGTAATATTCCTAGAATAAGGGGCTATCAATGTGTATCTAAACAGGCTATATTCTTTATTACATGCTACCTATACATATAACATAGCATTCACCATTATGTGTCAATTTCTTCCACTTCATTTGTTGAAGTATCTAACAAACATTCTAGCGTCTCTAGTCAGTCACAGCGAAACAATATAATGAAAACAGAATAGCTGAAAATGTAACAATTTGAAAAATGTTTGATTAAAGTAGAAGCTCAGAGAAAATTACTACAACACAGACTATATAAAGTGCTTCTTTTGGGAGGCAACGTACCCCCTGCACCCCATTATAGAATTCTTTGCTTCCTCTCTCGATCACATAACCCTAAACCTAGCCCATACATTAATGATAACCAGAACCAAAACCCAGTACTGACTTCAACCCAAACATTAATTCTAACTGTAAAGTGACTGACTTGTACAAGTACTATTGCAGTCATATCCAACCAGCGACATGTTATTCAGTATAACATTTGCACAAAAATAACCCAGACAAAAGAGCTTGATCAAGCTGCTGTTGACCAAGATGTTTGCTGCAATCTACTCCTGCTACCTCTCTTCAATAGCCCCACAAATACTGTGCATTACAGTTGTCACAGAGATTAGGCCATCATTATAATCTCTTCACTAGAGCATTTTTCACATTGAGTTACTAAAAAAGACCAATATGGAAGCTCTAATACAAATAATATAGTGGAAAACTGTTGTAGAACACAAAGATACGATGAAAAGCTGAACTGTTCAGACATTTTTGCACCTGCATTTGTATATACTTTGGCCCTTTAAGGTTTTAGTATATCTGTGTTACCTCAGTTCTTTATAGGTTCATAGGTTCGTACTAGGCTATCTGCCCTAGGGCATTTATAAGCCTAGCCAGAGTGTATGTGGCTTACACCACCCCTTAGGATGAGAATACTACACCCTTTTAGGGTTTAGTTTACTATGCCTCTGTCTAGTAGTGACAAAGAGATGACCCCCGGGGTAAACCTACTATCTCCCATCCACTCGTCGAGATTTCTCTTGAATAGAGTCAGTGAGGGGCTCTGCCTAACATGGACTGGGATTCTGTTCCAGAGTGTAGGGAGCCTCTGGGTTATGAATCTGTCCCTCCAGCACGTTCTATTTATTTCTGTGTTGAGGTTTAAGTCACTTGTTCTCGTGGCTCTGATGGATTTGGATTTTTTGAGGTGGAGCATGTCCATTAATTCAGGATTGGACATGGCCTTGTACGTCAGGCACAGATCACCTCTGAGTAGGCGGTATGCGACTGAATAGAGCTGGAGTTTTTTCAGTCGGGCAGCATATGACATATGTTTAAGACCCTTTATCCTTTTGGTGAGGAACTTTTGGGGTCTTTCCAACTGCTGCAGGTGTCGGGTGAGATGCATCCCAAATGGGGCATTGTACTCAATCATTGGCCTGATAAGAGAAGAGTACAGGGGCACAATGACCTCTCTTGATCTAGATGTGAAACCCTTCATGATAAGGTGGGCAATATAGAAGGTCTTCCTAACCACTTTGGCAATGTGAGTGTCAAATGAGAGGTTACTGTCAACCTGGGTCCCTAGGTCCCTGATTACCTCTTCCGTGCCAATGGATTACCACCTATGTGGTAATTTGTCGGTACCTTGTTTTTCCCAAAGGGTATGACTATACATTTTTTGGCATTTAGCTTAAGGCCATGGCTCTGGCACCAATTATCCGTTTCTATGAGGCCTCTCTGAAGGATGTTTGTGTCCGCTGGAGTATCAATTATGGCGCCCAGTTTGCAGTCATCTGCGAACTTTGTCAGCCACAATCCTCCTATGTTTGCCTGTACCTCGGAAAAATAAATGCTGAACAAGAGGGGTCCCAGGACTGAGCCCTGTGGGACACCGCTTGTGACTGGCGTAGAGTCTGACATAGCTCCAGCAACTCTGACCCTGTGGGTTCTGTCCTTGAGCCAGTTTGCAACCCATCTTGTGACATATGGGTTTACATTTAAGCTGGTGAGTTTGTCTATGATGCCCGAGTGGGGTATTGTGTCAAAGGCTTTGCAAGGTCAAGGTAGGCTGTGTGAACTGCCTTACCCTCATCAATGGCCTTAGTGACTGTTTCAAAAAAGTCGACCAAGTTCAAAAGGCAGGATCTGCCCTTGACAAAGCCAAATTGGGTAGGATCCAATATCTGTAGGTCCCCAATGTCTTTGTTTATGAGTTCCATAATGATCCTCTCCATAGCTTTGCAGACCAGGCTCGTCAGGCTTATGGGGCGGTAATTTCCAGGGTCTGTAGAAGCACCGCCTTTGTGAAGAGGGACCACTGTTGCCGTACGCCACTCTTTGGGTACGTATCCTGTGGTAAGGCTAAGATTAAACAGCAGCCTTATGTGTAGGTTTAGTTCCTCTTGGAGTTCATGTAGCACACAGCCCGGGACACCATCCGGTCCCATTGATGCTGTGTTTTTAGCTTTAGAGAGGGCAGCTCTCACCTGGCCATCTGAGATGTTAGGGAGGCTACACTCTGCTGGGATAGTTATTTCTCCTTTTGGGGGGGAGAGGGAGGAGAAATTTGCACTGAACCTGTCTGCCAGAATGTTGGCAATGTCAGTGGGTTCAGTGTATTTTGTGTCATTTTGGACTAACTCTGAGCATATCTGGGAGTTTCCACCCAGGTTTCTAACATAGCTAAAGAAGGCCTTGTGATTGTCTTTTGTGTCATTTGCGATTTTTCTCTCAAAGTTGGCCTTGGATGATTTTATGAGTGATCTTAGTTTTTTGCTAGTACTGATCAGAGATGCCTTTCCTTTTAGGGCTTTTGCTCTGTCATGTAGTAGCTTCCTCCTTCTGTTGTAAAGTTTGTTTATGGCTGGGGTCCACCAGACCGGTCGCCTGCCTTTGGGGAATGGGTCTTGGTTTTATTTGGGATTGCATGATCCATGCATTCTTGAAGGTGCCCATAGAAGGCATTTGCAAAGGATTCAGCAGTGTGGGTTGTGGTTTCCACTGACCCAGGGGCCTTGAAAGATACCACTTCAGTCTTAAGAAGTGTGAAGTTTGCTTTTGAGAAGTTCTTCACTGTGGTCTTTTGTGCAGGGGGTGGGGGCGGGATGTGGATTTCCAGTGAGATTAATTTATGGTCTGATCTTAACAAAGAGGGATGTACTTCCGGTGTGGAGCATTTTGTCCCCATGTTTGTGATGATCAGGTCTAGTATATTGTCTCCTCTTGTGGGAATGGTGACTAGTTGTTCCATTGCATTTGAGTTTATGAATTCTAAGAACCTTTGGGCTAGAGTGTTGGGGCTTGAGTAATGTTCCCAGTCTATGTTTGGGTAGTTGAAGTCTCCCAAAATGATGGTATTTGGAGAGACATTCATACACTCCAGTGTCTTCAGGAAGGCTGTGTGGGGTTCCTGAGTTTGTGAGGGTGGTCTGTAGCATGCTACAAACTGTAAGGCAGTTTTGCCTATGGTTAGTTGCACCTGGATAGTCTCCGATGCTTCGTGCGTTGCCACTAACCTGGAGGTGTGGGTATCTTTGATGAAAATGGATACTCCCCCTCCTTTTGTGGTTCTGTCCAAGTTTTGGGGCCGGAAAGCATGATATGAGGTAAAACCTGATAGTGCTGGGGTGCTCTTAGGAGCCTTGAACCAGGTTTCAGTCACTGCACAGACATCGATGTTCTCCATACTGAGAAGGGCTTCGAGGGCGTGCATCTTGAGGTTTAGACTTCTGGCATTGAGCAGCATTACCCTTAGTTTTTTTCCACTTGTGTTTTCTAGGGAGGTAGGTTTGTCATTTGAGCCTTGCCTAAAAAAGGCACTATGGGGGTGGCAAGAGCCTTGGCCAATATCCGGAAGCCCAGGGGTGACAGGTGTAAACCATCCCTTGCGAAGCAGCGTGGCTTGTCAAGCATGTCATCCCAAGCAGACAGACACTGGAGCCCCTTAGAATGACACCAGTAATTAAGCCAATTGTTAAAACTGATCATTTTGTCTTTGTACTGTGGCATCATTCTTGGTGAGGGTAAGATGCTGCTCAGGGTCAGGGTCATACCGGCCTGGGCTACATAATCAGAGAGCTCCTCTATGTCTCTTTTCATGTAGTCCAGGGAGGTACGTCTCAGGTCATTTACACCTGCATGTACAATGACTGAGTCATATTTGTACTTGCTGTGGAGTGACCTGAGTGCTTGTGTTATGTGGCGGATTCTAGCTCCCGACAGGCAGCTTACTGTGACCCTCTCCTTGTTCAGTCTGGTGAGCGGGACGTCAGTGTGCCTGACTATGGAGTCACCTATTAAAAGTGTGTCTGGCATGTTGTTTGGCCTTAAGGGCTGTGACTGTTTAGCACACTGACTTTGTGAACTATGTGTTGCATTTGCTATGTCTTGAGGTGGTGGTTGCTTGGGTGTCTGCTTTGGAGGCCTCTGTTGTTTTGGTAGATTTTTAATCAGCGCCTCTGAGTATGTTTTTGTGTGTTTATGTGTTTGGTTTGCAGTTGTGATAGTTCTATGTGAGACTGGGTTTGTGGTGTGCGTGGTTACCTTCTCCTCCTGACTGGTCTTGCCAGTACTGAATTGAGAGAGCTCAGCCTCCAGTTTGGCTATATAGTTGCATCTCTCGCATATATTTGTATTTGTTGGGAGGAGGAGAGGGTTGTCTGTGTACATGAGGCAATTGTAACATTGCCTCAAGATTCCCAGATTCACCAGCTGAACAGGAGAGGACGCTAGCAACTGACCCTTCGACATGCTAGAAATAGTGAAAAAGATTGCTGTGTAACTGAGTCAGAAAGGACCTATAGGGAAATGGGTACTCAACAGAATTTAGGTGAATGAAGTACTTTTCGTTTGTTTAAGAGTGCTTTACCTGTATACAGAATGCTTTAGGAGCAAGTGCTGAGCTTTTCAGATAGAGTATAGGCTGTTTAGATTGCAAGTAGAACAGTTCTAAGGGAAAAATTGAAGAGCAGACTTGGCGGAGCCAGAAAAAGTTTAACCTTGTTTAACCAAGTTTAACCGGCGCTGCACTATGCGCACGACCGAGCAAAGCCGTGCAAAGGCGGATTTTAAGCAGTGAACTACAAAAGAGCTAGGAATGGTCCCAAACAACCAATTACTAACAGCTTCTTGTGCTGAGGTCACTTCCCCCAAGGATAGGTAGGCTGCTCAAGGCTCTCCACTCCCACTGGTGAGCAAAGAAACTTCCTTTTATCCAAGTAAGGTAATGGACAACACAGGAACTACACCACAGCCCAGAATACAGCAATGCCTGTATACTGGTCTAAACTAGTCGAAAAAGGCGGAATCATAAGAAATATACGGCTATTAGACAGGAGACCATTTTGTATGACTTGTCAATAACCACCCTCAGGTTTTACCAACTTTCCTATGATTCTTATGAGTCATGGTGAGTAGAAGTCTGCTCTGTAACTTGTTTCAGCAACTGCATAGAAAAACTCCCTTTTTAAGTTCCTCCACAAATGTCTGCAAAATATCAAGCAGCCATCATTATCAACCATGGTGTAATCATCATGCAGGCAGCTATGGGAGATTTTTTTCCCCTTACTTCAGAGGTATAGCTAAGCTAGCTACTCTGGTGCCTGGTGCTATCCTTGGATCTGACACTGCCCCTCAACGTTAAGTTGAGGAATAAAAAAAAAGGTCCATTCCTGATCTGGCAGTCCTTATCTAAAGATCAAGCCAAGCCTATTCTTCCCCATTAAAAAAAGACCATTCCTTATTCCCAAAGTCTGGCACTATCATCCACACACATATATACTGAGTGATATTTGAGACTGGTGCTCCACAGGGTATTGTTTAGAAGCAAGATAGATCTGGTCTTTCTCATCTACACTCCTTAAACCTGGGATATAAAAAAAAAGTTTTTTTGTACTTTTTAAACTATAGCAAACTGCTTCCTACATTTGTAATAAGCAGCTGCTGGAGTTTATGCTGCACACTGAGAACTAAAATGCTTAATTTCTTCCGATTTGACAGCAAATGCAATACTGTAAAAAATGCTATATTGCACTTAAACCAATCAGGATCTGTCAGTTGTGCCCCTAATATTTTGCTCCCAAGGCAATTGCTCCCTTTGCCCCACCTTAGCTATGCCACAACCTTATTTCTCCTCCATCTTGTCCACACATCCAACCTAATGGCTCCCCTGCCAACCCCTAGTTAGCCATTCATTTCTCCAGACAGGATGAATCTTGAACTTCTTTTTTCCCCAGATAGGGTGAAAGTCCCATGGAAAATTCATTCATTCATTCATTCACTCTCCATCCAGGGTAAGAGCTTAATCAGCTACCCCTCAGAGACCATGGTTATGGGTTATGGAGCATGCCATTCTGTCGCTGTATGGGTGAACCCTACTTCTTCCCCTGTCAAGGTAACAACTTCTGCTAGCATTTACAAGCTGTCTGAGAAAACAGAGCAGCCTAACCAAGGGCTGAGGCAGTCATCCATTCCCACTAAGGGAACCTACAATGACCCCACCCCTGCCGGGATGGACATGCTCATCCTTTCTACACCAGTTTCTAGAGGCCAGATTTTCTAACTGAAGCACAGTTTGCCTTAGGTATTGTCAGGGCTTTATCCCTGTATGCAAGCTGAGCTGACAACAAAGCTGCCTTTTTGTTTTATCCAATTTACCTATGTTAATCAAAACATTAGAATAAAAACAAGACTGTGAGATATCTATGATAGTAATGTGCATGCTCACATGAAGCTTCACTGTGCTGACTTTATATTCTCATTGTAGGCTTAGTAGTAAAAATTTGTCAGATTTACTATGAATAATTGCATCTCAATTAAGATGCAAATAATTGTAAATAAAAAGATCAAACACGTGATTAATCACACACCCACTTATCACAAAAAAAATAAATAAATAAAAAAATGCAGGGCAAGCCCTGCACCCTCATTTGCCATTTCCTATATTAACTCCAAGGCCAGACCACAAACATGGAGAAGCAGAAATAAGTATCACACTTTCCTTCCTCTTTGACTCCTAAGGCCAACAAAAGTCTAACATCTGTAACAACTCGGTCTCTAAGTAGTAATAAAATCTGTAGCAAAAACTTCCAAACTGCCCGCTCCAATATTTTGTGTCTCAGTTACATATCATAAGACAATAGTGATCTCTGTTTTTCATTGATATGTGTTTCTGCTCTCTCTGTATTTGCCACTAATGCTGTTAGTTACTGTTGAGCTTTTAAGACAGTGCCAGGAAATGTAGCCTTCACCATTTACTTGGATTGTATTTCCAGTTATGTCACCTTTAACTGCTTTATTTTGATAACATTTCTCTTTCTAATCATAATTTCAGTTGCTCCTGAGTGATAAATAGGAATACAATCAAATACCTGAAGAAGATGTCACTATCAGAGCAGGCCATTGAAACGCAGTTATCTCATGCCACAGTGGCTTCTAATCACAGTTATTAAACTTACAGTGATTGAAGAATAAAGTCACTAATGTTCGCACCACGTAAACATGACAAAAATTTAACACCCACAGAAGGTGCCTGACAGAGGGTGGCACACTTTAAAACAAGTTTCCATCACAAGGCAACCACAAACAAGCTTTACTACAAAAGCTGAGAAAACTGAATTTGCAGAATTCTCTTTGATGGAAACACCATGCATTGGTACAGCTGCAGCCAACGAGGAGTATGCTCTAGGTATACTGGGACAAAAATACCCTCTGCAACCTTTTAAATGAAGGCAATGCAAGTAAGTGGTAGACAGGTACCTGTACCATTTAGAAAGAGTCAGTAGTCTAAAGGATTATTGGGCATGTGTTCACAAATGCCACAAAACCTATAATGGTGGTATCATTACCATGACACAGCAGGATGGGAGGAGCTTCCTAGAGCAATGGTCACCCAGCATGGACCTGATGCTTGTGGCACTATTGTGTAGCCAAAAAAAGCTGAGATGATTCAGCATTCTGCACAATCCAGGGATGTTCCAAGCCAAATTATACAGGATGTTTTAGATGCTGCCAACCAAAACACTGTATAAGAGATGAAAAGCTCATCCTACCTCACAAAAAAAAAAAACATATGCAAGGTTAGAAATATGGAACATAAAACACTGTGGCACATCCTTACCACACTTATTTGACATAACCCCAGGCAGATACCCCTTAAAAATCAGGCACATTCATAATGCAGGTGGATTTGAACACAGGGATGGTTGTCATTGTTTTGTTATAACATCCCTGTAAAACATTATTAAGCATTGCATCTTAGGTACTGGTTCCTGGGGCATTCACAACAAGGCCTCAGTATGCCGGTACTATACACACTGCAGGGGGCAATAAGGACCACAAGTAATAGCTGTGAATGAATCACACCAGTGGTTTACTGTCACATGAAGCTGCATACAGCACTACATGTTACAGTTTCACTGATGTAACAAGTAACACACTCACCTTTGGTGCAAAGACTGTGGGCTCTATTCCTACACCAAGTAGGTAGATCGTTGATACTGTAGTGCAATGTGGTGGGGATCTGTACTCCTGAGTGTGCCATCTTTTTAATGAGATGTTCAACCGTGGCCCCATCTGCTTCAGTTCAGTTGTTGATAGCTCAGGTGGATGTAAAAGATTCCATGGCACCTATAAAAAATAGTAGTGGGAGTTTTCAGTAGAAATACCACCTCAGGTCTCCTCTAAAAAAAAAGATGCTACTATGCTAGTGGTACTAACCAAGTCAACAAAGGATATATAAGTGAATGAATGAATAAATAAATAAATGTGGGGGACAATGAAAAGCATTATGAATTCCCAAAGCCTGGCACTATCATCCAGATATATACTGAGTGATATATGAGACTGCTGCCATATGATGTGCCAGGAAAGCATTTTCTAAATCCAATGCCAAGCAATGTCTGTTTCACTGTGGGCAAATTACACTGCACTTTGTACAACAGAACCACATGTGCCCTCTATATGGTTATGGCACAGACCTCACTATTAATAGGTGGATGCTGTTTGGCCTGGGTTTTCTTTCCCCTCATGATGCATCTGCAGAATTTGATGGTGTGTAGTATCCTACCTGATAGTAGCAAAGATGTCATTACCTTTATGGATGCACCTTATATCAATGGTAATTTGGTAATCCCAGGAAGTGCAAGACATGGATAGGTAAGAAGGAAAGGCTGCCACCTACCTCCACTATGAAATACTGAATTGTTCATGATCTGGCCTCACTGGATATGCCACAGACACAAAACCAAGTTGAAGCCTGGCACAGGCAGCTTAAGGCACTCCTGGGCAGATCTCATGCTGCGCCGTCTGAATTAATGCAGTTGATCCATATGAAGCAGAGCACCACTGATGTTATTGGGAGGTTGCTATGAGAGAAACACCCCAGATATCAAAATACCATGTCACAGAAGCAAGGGAACATGCATGTTTGTACTAGAATTCCTTTGTGGTGTTGGTCATAATGACTGTTGGCTATTGGCTGCACATGGTTGTACAGCCCCACTTCACAACGCTCCCTTATCAAAACTGTGTGAAATAAGTAGCTGCATATCTGTGTGCATCTGTACAATGGTATTACCTCATTCCCTGCCCCCCTACTCTTCCTGCTAGTCACATTGTCGTGCAGACCGGTTCTGTCCATACCTCTCAACTTCTTAGCCCAATAAATCTGGACAAATCCTGACATAATTGGGGGGACAAAGGCCCAAAAATAGGAAAGATTTTAAATATTTCTCTAATAAACTTAGAAAGTTGCTAGAATAACAGGATATGTATTAAAATGCATTTCCTAGAGAATATGAAGTCTGGCACTGAAATATATGACATTATTTACCAATTTAATTTCTTAGCTCATCCCAGTGATTTGCCAGAAAACCAAAAATTTTATGAGTAACAGACCGATTTTTTGAGGCAAAAATCCGAACATTCTGCGAAAATCTGGACAGTTGAGAGATGTGGTGTGGTTCACACATGCTTCTTTATTCTACAATCATGTACTTGTTCATACAAAGAGTTGCACCCTGAACTCATCATCAGTATAAACACAGTGTACTTTTTACAAATATATACTTGGAGTGTTGCAGTGAACTTGCCTTTTGCCAGCTTTACTTTGTGTTCTGCTGACAGCAACCCTGTTGTTGTGTATCCAGTGTTTTGGCATCTTCCTCTTATAATTCTAACAAATATCATCAAATATTCATTTTAAATTAAAGCAGTTTTTGCAGAGAAATCTTCTGAAGAGTCCATCCTTAAACATGTGCTTACTGTATGGATACCTGCAAAGTTCGCCACAGGATTAGAGGAGATCATTAACCTTAACACAATAGTATACGGTGAACAACATGAGCAGACATGGGTAGACCAAGACCGAATGATATAGTCTGATTAGATAATTCTATGTTCTCTAAACATAACAGATAGCAAAGGATTGCATTTTATAACTGGTCCTCTAAAAGATTGTTAGAAATCTGTGCATTTCTAGTGTTAAAATCTGTTTTCTATCCTCGACTGACATCTACTAATATTTAATAGCTTACCATACACCCACACAGTTTAAGGACCCATTTTTTAGCAGAGTTAAATGATCTAAGTGCAACTGAATCATTACTGTTTCTCCACCCTTAATGAGAATCACTAATCAGATTAGATTTAAACAATGTGTGTGGGCACTGGAAATTCCTTTACAAAGCATAATGCTAGGATGTATTATGATATATGAAGAGCAATTTGTATGAACACAATTCATTCTCCACTTACTAAACTCAGTATCCAGAGACAAGTTATGACCATTTTTTTTCGAAAGTAGATGAACAGATTGCTCAGTGCTATACTAACTCATGGAAGGCAGGCCGAATCTTCAATTACAACACTAAATTGTATCCACTTAAACAAAAAATGTTAGGATCGTACTGAGCGATGTACACTTATGCATCTACATACAGAGACAGGTGCAGACAGGTGCACTACACCCACGCAATTTGTTTTCCTTAATTCTTACAACTGCGAAGCTGAAACGTCACATTTTCTCAGTCTTCATCTTCTCATTTTTATCACAAAGATGGTGATTTAGGACAAATATTGAATGGCAGCAAGTCAAAACAAAGACAAAAACCTGTCACCCAGGCACTAATTTCAATGAAAAAGAGCAGACAATTTACAAAGGCAGCTGTTTCTGCAGAAGGCAAACCTGCCTTGCACTCCTGCCCCACTATATAATTATTCTATTTGTGGGACTCACACACTTTGAGGAAAGGAAAAGGATTTTTCAGCAAAACAAAACATTTCCTTTGGCTGAAATGAGCATGCAGCATGCACGTTTTGGTGAAATCAGGATTTGAATGGCTATTTTCAATCATCTATGAATGGAAATAGGCTCATTCAAACACCATCCATATTACCCACGTGTCTATCATGTGAAATGGCATTGAAAAGCTTGGAGAAATCTGAGTAAGCTGTGTACGTTGCTTCTTCATATTCTATAATCAACCGTTCATCAAGGAAATCAGCCAAATGTGTTTGACATCCATTCAGTGCTGTAGAATTGCATCAGACTCCTGTGGCGACCCCAGGAACAGATGTCATTACCCATCATTACCCAGAGATGTGGCTAAGTCATGTAGTATCCAGTGCTGTTCCCATGTTCCCATTCTGGCACCCCTGGAAAACTTATGTCTTTCCAATAAAAAATATTATATCATATATGTGTTGCAGTGCTTTGGTTATTTCTTTTTTTTTTAAAGTGCCTTGATTATTTCTGACTAGATTTCTAGGGTGCCCAAGCAGATTTTTCTGCAGTCGTTTGCTTTATTCTACAGTCTGTTTTGTTTGAGATATTGTAGATATATGAGGATATTGTTTTTGAGTTTCTGCCAATACCAGTTGTGGTGTGTGGGTCCCAGTTTAGCCTTAAATGCCTTGTTAGGCCATCTTCATTCATATTCTGTTAATCTCCTGATTATTTCTGGGAATAATTTGTTTTACAGTATAGTTATGATGTTGGTAAAATGGATGCAGCAGTATTTCTGTTTTGTTTTTCGTGTGTAGCAGGCTCCAATCAAAAATTGAGTGCTCAATGAGGAGATTGTGATGCATTTGGTGGGAGGAATTTCGGCTTAACTTGAGAGCATCTGGAGTTGTTCTATGTTTGTCAATCTAGCAGTAAAAGGGTAATGATAAAATGACTGATGTGGGCATCTGGAAGGATTGTTGCATGTAAGCAGCAGTCAAGCAAGCTTATTCTTACTATCCAGCCATGTGTAGTAATGATGTTGGATGTAGTATTCAGCATCAGTATAAGTACATATGTTTATATGCATATATGCATGTTATGTATGTATACTATACCATTTCTGTTAATCTAGAAGAAACAAAGGATCTCCAAAAGGAAAATGTAATACTTGCAAAATTATTGTCTTGGCACTGTTCTCAGATTAGTGCTTGAGTCTGAGTTTCAGAACTATACCATTCTGAGCAGGATAATATTCTTATGAGAATACCAGGTGGGTAAGAGATTGTCTGTCAGCTTATGTTTTAACTGAAGACCCTGCCAGGGTGTCTGTGAATAACCCGGATTTCTTTATTTTGCATTGAGTGTAATATAGCCTCACTGCTTAGCAGTAGGTGGGTTTAGTAAGTGAGACTCAGTGAATCTAAATAAACTCAACCATTCAGTTTGAAACTCTGGTAGTAAAGGCTTAGATGAAGTCATTCAAATAGAGTCTATATCAGATAATCGAACTTTTAAAAGTTCGGACACCATATGGTCGAGACCATATGTTCGAACTCTTAAAAGTTCAAAAATCAAATAAAAAAAAAAAAAAAAACAGAAAAAACCTACCTGAAAGCTTAAGCAGGGTGGCAAGCCCCCATGCACCCCCCACACCCCCCGCTCTTTAAATATACCAACTCCAAGATCGCACTACAGTGCAGACAATGGAAAACTTCCATTGCCGCACTGTACAGGGATCTCCATTGAAACGTTTGAACTTTTAAAAGTTTGATCATATGGTGTCGACCATATGACATTTGAACTTTTAAAAGTTCAACAACATGATAGGAACCCATTTGAATATATAGGAACCCTACCAAGGGACTCTGACCTAAATAAAAGTACTATATCCAAGTGAGATGAAGTATATTAAGATCTTCCTGGCTGCCAGTCTCTGTGTTTTATTTTTAAAATGTTCAGCTATATTTCTTCCAGCTATTACCTTATGGGAGACATAAAATGTATTAATCTATGATATATAACACTCCCCTCTTTTAAAGTGTTAATGTTACAACTTTTTTGTAAAAACTAATCCTTGACAGACTATATCTAGGCATGCTATACAATGTACATGCAAACAATAAGATGCTTTGAAATTGCTTTTACTATTAGATCGTTGCAACATTAATTAAATCCCCATTTGTTTTCAGTTATGCAGTCATTGCATATTTTAAAGTGATTCCATCTGTTAGTAATTTTAATAAGCCTTCCATATCCATATTGTTACTATTTTCTGAGGTAGACACATTCACATATGATTGAGTCATCTTGCAAGGTTCAGAGTAATCAGTCTTTGATAGATCTGGCTGAGATTGCTCAGAGTACACATTTGTCTCAGAACTGTGTTGTTGTGACGGTACCTCTTGTTACTTTTGTGATTCTCTTGTCATACTTTGCAGTGGATTATGCTGCAGATGATAAGAACTTTATGCAGTCTTGAAATGAAGTCAGTCTTGCCCTGAAAAGATGTATTTGAACTTAATAGTGGACATTTTGTTATTATAATAGTTTCATAGGTGTTTATTAGGCTAATGACCACAAGGGCCTTTTTAAGCCTAACCATACATCCCAAATCTCTGACAAGTTCTAATACGCTTGATAAGTGTAAGCATGGGCCTGGGAGATAAACCATTTACAGGTTACCGGTTTGCATTAGAGACATAGGTGCCAAACCAGAGATGAATTTCCGGTTTCCCATCCAATTGTCCAAGTTGCACTTGAATTGGGTTAGGGAGGAACTCTGCTTCATATGGATGGGGAGCCTGTTCCATAGAAGCTGTAGTCTCAAGATACATACCTATTCTCCAGCAGGACCTATTTATATCACAGGCAAGTTTTAAGTCTTTAGAATGGGTAATTCTAGTGCTGTTTGTTTTGTGGATAAGCAGGAGGTCCATCAGAGTGGGATTTGACAAAACCCTGTATGCCAGACATAGATCTTCTCTCAAAAGCCTGTAGGAGACAGAATACAGGGATAGCACTTTGAGGAGGTCTGCATAGGACATATTACTTACGGCATGTATTCTTTTAGTGAGGAACCTCTGTGATATAGGATCTTGGAGTTGCAGTTGTCTTTACAATTGCTTACTGTCATTCTGTTTGTCTTTTTGAAGGATTTTGCACTTTTATTTTTTCCTCTTGTACAAAAGTAGTTGAATCTTATGCATTTCTGTTGTAGAAAGCTATCCTGCACCTCTGACCTGTGACATCCCCACTTTGGGCCAGTAACCAAGGAGCCTCAATCCTTACCACTGCCACTGGAGAGGGACATTCACTTGGAATACAAATGGATACACTCAGTATTTCCAGATGAAGACCTCTCTGCATCAAGCACAATTTCCCTTAAAAGCACACAGGGAACACACTCAGCTCGGGGTCTGGGTTTCTCTATATCTGTCTCTCCCCAGGTCCCCAATAAGGATCTCCACTGGCACAGCTGTGTTCAGAGCCCTCTCTGTGAAACCATTGTTTCATGTCCCTGCTGCCCATAGCTGACACACACGCACATTCTTTGAGATTTAATTTTCACACACACACACACACACACACACACACACACACACACACACACACACACACACACACACACACACACACACACACACACCTGGGAAAGGTTAGCAGAGATTACCTGCTCTACCAACTTTGTCCAGACTATAACATAAATTCACTGCCACCAGTCAGTTACTATAAGGCTCTTAAAAGTGTATCCAATTATGCTGAGTTAATTTAATATTAATACAAATGGTAATGTTGACCAAATAGCCAGGCTTCAGGAGTGGCCAGAGCTGTCATCAAATACATGTAAGTACTCTCTAAGGTTAAAATATTTCTCTAAATGGACCAGAGACAACGAAAAGTTTAAATATATTCAATAATAAATAAAAGAACACAAAAATATGAAATATCTATTTACAGTAAACACCAGAGTTTCAGTCATAGGAAATATTAAAAATAACACTGATGGAAAGTTCCACACAAATAGAGAAAATCAGTATTTAGTTAATCTCACTATCTATCCCTGATTGACTAGAAGAATTACTGTTCCTTAGTTAAGTTACTTACTACAGCAAGGCAAGCTGGTGTGGATGAGGGTCTTTCTATTCAGGCTTCCCAGAATAGACTGCTCCTGAGAATTCAGTCTCCTTTAATATTAAAACATTATTTTCTGTACAGAATGATATCACATGCATCTGGTCATCTGACTTCTGGTTCCCACACTATTACCAGCACTAGAAGCTGCTAGGGTTTAGCACCTATGAGCTACCATACATATCTGGAGCTTTTCTAAGATCTGTTGCAGCATCTGGAAGCCATAAAACAATAAAAAAATCCACTCTTCCTACAGGAGCTACAAACTATTCTCTAGCACAGACATTGCATCTCTAGTTCTCTTCAGAACTGTGGGATAACATATTAATGGCTTAACCCATAAAGTAATTTAGTTTCAAGAATATTTTTCAAAGTCAGGTGGATTAACCTCTTCTCTTCCAGTATATGCTGTTACAATGTATACATTTAAACAGTTACAATAATGCATGTACATTTCTTTTTTGTCCAGCAGGAAACAGTGCTGATAATTTTAACACAAGCATCTTTACAAGTACATTTTTAAACACAAGCATCTGTACAAATCAGTTTGATACACAAATGACGTATAATTATTTACAAAATTCTAGCTAGCTGTGCTGGCATATGTTACACATCCACTGCCCTACTTTTCCTGGCATGGCTGGCAGTATCTCCTATCATCACAAAAGTCCTTTATGTTTGGTATTGCTTTTGATTGTACTAATATTGAAGACACTGAGGAGTTTCATTTAGCAAGTTGCAGTTCTATTTTGTACTAGTTACACACTTTCTTGTATTTTTCACAGCTTGAATCATTCTTTCCACTTTCTTACTGGATTATGGATGTCTCAGACTAGTAGTAATTCTGGTGAAAACATATAGAATTCTTGGCTGATAAACCGGAGACAGCTATTTGAGGTAAGGATATCAGGAATTTCATGTCAAATAATACTGCATTGAGCATTATTATGACAGAACTGGGTGACGTGCTTCTCATTTGTTTTACCTCTGGACACTTTGAATAGTAATTCACACAGTTCAAATTATGCAAATCTTTGACATTAAGTGAGTTGTTTGCTAATTTGCTCCATAGCCCTTTTGGAATTTCATGTGGTATCATTCCTCTTTCACACTGATCCTGTGAAACATATTACACACATGACACTTCCTTACCATTGCTATCTGAGAAGACATTTCAGGTGGCATGTGTTGTTTTCTTACTCTTCACTAATCCAAAATATGCATTACAGATTTTCCCACTACACCTGAGAATTTAGTTTCCCCTGTGATCACCTTGGAACAAGTCTTAGAATTCCTGTCAAAGGCTAAAAATAATACTTCCATGGGACCAGACAGGCTATCAGGCTGAATATTCATTACTGCCAGGTTAGCACTATCTGAATCCTCTACTGAAACTATTCAGCCTCAGCCTATCTACATGATTTGTTCCTGATGCCTGAATAACAGACACTATGAATCCTCTACACAACGGAGGACCCTCTACTGACTCAGGTAATTATAGTCTCATCCTCCTTACTAGCCTTATATGCAAAGCCACGAAACATATATTTTATTTATTTATTTATTTAGCTCCGCGGTGGTGCAGCGGTAGCATTGTTGCCTCACAGCAAGAGGTTCTCCCATTCGATTCTCAGCTGGAGTGCGGGGAGTGCCTTCTGTGTGGAGTCTGCATGTCCTCCCCGTAATTGGGTGGGCATTTGAAAGACATGCGTAAATGGGCGTGCCTTTGTTGAAGGTTGAACGTCAAACTGGCACCTCGGCGTTCGTGAAAATCTACTGCCAATCATTAGCGGACCAGAGTTCCGCTGTGGCGACCCCTAACTGGGAAAAGCTGAAAGACAAAAAACAACATTTATTTATTTAATTTATTTATTTATTTACATTTGTTTACCAGGAAAGTCCTACTGGGACAGAAGCCCATTTTTAGAGGTGGCCCGGGGAGAAAAGCTCCACAGAAATATAAGCAGAATACAATAATTAGATAGTACAATAGTATACATACAGTAAGATGTAGAATACACATCATCTAGTTACTGTATACAAATAGTATTCAATACAGTTTTCTGGTAGATACAGGTTCAAAAGGAAAAAAAAACACAAGCATTTCAGTAAAGATAACTGAGAAAAGTAAAATTAGTAGTACTGTGTACATACTAAATAATAGTTATAAACAAATGAGATTTCCTTTATATATATATATATATATATTTTTTTTTTTTTTTTTTTTTTGAGTAGTAATAAACACTGAGGAGAGGGAGAAAATGAGGTAAGGAGTAGACAGTGTGTTGAGAGAGTTACAGATATTTTGACAATCCGGTTTGGCGCAGGAGCAAAGCCAGTTCTTGGATAGATGTTAAAATAGGAGTTGTGTGAAACTGGTAGATTCAGGTGTGTTTTGGAGGGTGTGGGGTAGAGAGTTCCATAATTTGGCTATTTGATTTGAGAATAGGGCTAATATCACAGCAGAAGTAATTTATGCAGACAGAGGCAACTTAACTGATCTAAATCCCAATCAGTCTGGTTTTGTGAAGGGCAGGGCCTGTCTTCCAGACCTAGTAAGTTTCTTTGAAAAGGTTACAGGAGCTGTGGACAGTGGTCATTCTGTGCGGACTTGTTATTTTGAACTGGCCACAGCTTTTGACACTGCCTCTATGCTGGTATCATTGAAAAATTAGACAAGCTTAATGTAAAGCTGTACATTGTCCAATGGACTGCACATTGGCTCTCTAAGAGATCCCATGTTATGAAAGTTGCTAGTTTCCTTTCTGAATGTAAATTTTTAACTAGTGGGGTACCACAAAGGATAATTTATGGGTCTTCTCCTGTTATTATTTATTTTGCAGACATCTAAGCCAACATCTCAGTAGTGTGGTTGACCAAGTTTGCTGATGACTGGAAACTGAGCACTGTTGTCTGCTCATCCACTGATACAAAGCAGCTGCAGGAAGGTCTGGAATATGTACATATATGGTGTATCAAAAAAGGTCACAAACTAAATAAAAAAATGCAGCGTAGCAGCATTTGGCAGAAAGGTTGCTCCCATTCGTTATGAAATAAATGGAACTCCTCATTGAACAGATACAGTCATGAGACCCAGATACTTATGTGGATAGCTTTATTTCATTTGATCATCGTGTTTCAAGCACAGTCAGGAAATTTCTATGACTAGTTAATTTCCAAGGGAATATCTTCAAATCCAAAGAAGTCTTTCTACTGCTGTACTCTTCTCTTATCACTCCCACCACTGAGAAGCTGCCGATTGCCCCTGGAAAAAGGAGAGCACTTGTATTTGAAAAGGTGCTAAGCTATGTTGTATTAATGTTTGGAATGTGTATCTTATACAATGTGTGTGTGTGTGTGTGTGTGTGTGTGTGTGTGTGTGTGTGTGTGTGTGTGTGTGTGTGTGCGTGCGTGCATGTGTGTGGAGGGCAAGATTTCCTTGAAGCTACAGTACTTATATTACACTACGTCTCTGTGATAGTCACTTAGTTACCTGATACATGGACTTACTGGCTAGCTGAATGTTTTAAGCCTTAACTCATTAAAATTTACTTAGTATTTACTGCCATATGATTACCATATCAACCTAAATGTAAAATAGTATTATTTATAATTCATGTCCAGTAAATAAAATTGACAACAACCTTTGCTTTGTTAACAACCAATAGCCCTGTACACGGTCTGCTAATAAATCTGCTCCAGTCTAGAGCTGATGATCCATGAATATTTAAACTGTAGTAAACAAAGTGCCTAAATTTCATTCCTGGATCACTCATTACTCCTCAGACATTATTATTCTTACAGAAACTTGTCTGAAACGACATATAAAAGACTCTGAAATTCTTTCCCCTGGCTATACTATCTTCCGCTGTGACAAATTAAATAAAAAAGGTGGCGGTGTAGCAATTATGTGCTCTAACCATATCTCTGTCTCTTCTTCTATTTCTCTACCTAAATTTATCTCTGCTGAGATCCTTGTCTCTCACTGTAAATTAAATGAGCATAAAACACTATGTATACTTGCCCTATATATTCCCATAGGAAATAACATCTCTATTCTGGAAAACATCCTACACTGGGTATCTAGTTCCATTTCTCATGAAATAATAATTCTTGAAGATGTCAATATTAACTGGCAAACCTTCACATCAGACTACCTTCCACTTGTATCAATCTGTATGGTTTCATACAACTCATAACTTCCCACACTCACTTCAACAAAGCTAATAGCACTGGGATTACTCTGGACTGGATCCTAGTTTGAAACCTAAACCTTTACAGCTCTCCCAGACTCCCTCAGTGATCACCATCCCACCTATGTTCAGAGAGTAGCAACTTACCAGCACCTTTATAAAGACTGCCGTAACCTCTCAGATTTCAATTCCAAGATATGTAATGTTATCCTTAACATTAATTGGTCCAGCCTCTATTCCCTACAACTGGATAATGATGTTGTAAAATTTAGTACAATATTTACTGACATTCTCAGTAGCCTTGCTCCTATAAAAAGGTGAGTTAAATTCACTCAATCACCCTGGCTATCCTTTTCTAGTAGAGAATTAATATGTAAGAGAGACAAAGCTTGGAGAAAATGACAAAAATACAAATCACATGCTCACCTACAGACCTACAAACAACTTTGAAACATGACAAAAAAGTTACTGCTGATAAGAAATATTATTACTTCAACCCACAGGATAACTGAAAACACAGCCCCCCCAAAATGTTGGTCCACTATCAAGGAAATATTATACTCTGGAACTCATAGTACACATAACCCTTGTCCAGACATCTCGCCCTTATTAACTACTTCTAAATTTAACTCCCAATTTATAGACTCAATAGCCACCCTCACTTAAAACTCCCTACAGAATCCTGCCAGCCCTGACAAACTTCATGCCATTTTCAACTTAAAATCTGTTTCTACTTCCTATATAAACATTTTTATTACACAGACTTAAGCCCTGCTCACCCTCTGTAGACAATCTCACATATGAATATCTAAAGATTGCTGCCCTATTACCTACCCAATCTCTATCTTGATCATTTGGTCCATTCATGAGTCTTATGTCCCATCTTTCTGGAAAAAAAAATTACATAATTCTTCTTCATAAAGGGGGAAACTCCATTGAAATAACAAACTTCAGAACAATTGCAATCTTGTCCTCTCTTTCCAAGATCTTAGAAAAATGTATTCATAAACAACTTTTACAATACTTACTCCAAGAATATTTATTAACCTCTACCCAACATGGCTTTTGCCCAGATCATAGCACAACAGCTGCCCTTGTTGCCTTTTTGACCATGTCATTAAAGCCAGAGATAACAACAGTTTAGTTTCATCCCTCTTTTTAGACCTCTCTAAAGCATGCGATACAGTCTCACATACCAAACTACTCTCCAAAATGTCTACCTTAGGCTTTTCCAGTACAACAGTCACTTGGTTCTCTTTCTACCTATCTAACCAGCTACAATTGCTCTCTACTTACTCATCTTTTCTCCCAGTTAATACAGGTGTCCCACAAGGCTCTGCACTTAGCCCACTCCTTTTTAACATATTTATAAATTATCTACATTATACATATATCCTCCCAACAAGCTATACTTATACACAATGCAGGTGACTCCACTCTCATTTGCTCATCTAATAGTCTTACCCAGTTACAATCTATCACTCAGCAAATTTTACCTCTATTGAAAACTGTCTCAGTGACAGTCAACTCTTCCTAAATATAAATAAAACAAGCCTGCTCTTATTTCTTTCCAAATACCAAAAACACATAAAAGACACATTTAAAATATCCTCTCTCAAAAATACTGAAATTGATGTACCTCACACAAAGTTACATGGTGTTATAACAGAAGATCAATTGAAATTTGATCTTTATATTCAAAGGTGCATAAAAGCAACACACTAAAAACTGGGCATGCTCTATAGATCAAAAAGATTCCTTACCAACTCCTCAAGAGTTACTCTAGCCAATAAATATCTCCTTACTTCACTACTATATGCCTCACCCATTTTCACCACCATTCAGATCTCCCTAAGATCAAAACTTGAGCTTTGCTATAACAAAGTAGCTAGATTCGCAGCCAGTCAGTCATACAACCCCCCCCCCCACTGCTCCGCCCTCAGATATTTAAACTGGCTTGAGTTACCTCATTACTTCAAGTTCACCCAATTCCTCCTTGTTCATAAAATGGTATACAAATCCTTATTCTGCCTAGCAACCAGCACCATTCTTAACCATTACCTCCCAAATTGCCCTCTTTGCTCATCTGAGCAACACCTCCTTGAAATCCATAAACACAAAAAATCTGTTGGTCACTGCCTATATTCCTAATCAGTAGCCAAAGTCTGGAACAGTATTCCTACAGATATTAGAGCTATTCCATGTAGTCACATATTGAAACAATCTCTAAAGAGATTTCACTTTAACACCTGGCTCTATACATGTCTTACTCCAGGCTGACACTACCCGTTACTCCTTCCTTCTCTTCCTTTCTCTACCCTGGCTTCCTTGTTCTTTCCTTCCTTCCTTCATTCCTTCTCCCTTCTCTTTCCCTCCCTCTCTTTTCTTATTAGAAAAAGTACCAGTTACTTCTCTGATATCTCCCTACTTTTACTCCATTTCCTAATCTCCCCCTTCTGCAAAATCTCTTTCCTTTTTCTTAGTCTTTCGCCCATATTTAAAATGCTTAACATCTTTACTACTGGTTATCACTATTGATTGTACTTTACTACGTGTTCAATATCCTATAATTGTTGTTTAATATTCACTTTCTGATCTGACTTTATTTATTCTGAATGTCGATTCTGCTATTTGTTACTGCACTTCATGTGATAATATTATGTAGTTTATTAATTGAACTATGTATATTGGAGCTTTTCTTCCCAGGCCTCCACTGAAAACAGGATTAATGCCCAGTTGGACTTTCCCAGTAAACAAATGCCAGATGAATAAATAAAAATAAAATGTGTATGTGCAACAGGTTGAAGTCTGTGCTGCTGCTGCTGCTGCTAAGAGACCAAGGCCAAGAAGGAGAAGAGTTTTCAAACTCCATTTAACTTATTACAAACTACATGGCAAGGGAATTGTAGAGCCCTACAGAGTGGATAGATGCACATTACAGGAACGCTGCAACCTCTGTCAGCCTCAACTCAGACCCACGGCAAACTGAGGGGAACTCATACCAGTGGAGACAAAGGTATGTGTAGCATTTAGAATTTTAGCTACAGAAACCTTTCAGAGACCAACAGAGGGCATGCTGTGGGCATCACAGGCATCAGCATACAGGATCCTCCATCAATTCCTGAATGCTATGCTCCAACATGCCACTGACCACATATATTTTCCCTATACTCCTGAGGACAGGGCCACAAATATGTAGGAGTTCTACCCTGTAGCACACAACCATAGATTGTGCACATATAGATATTAAGGCACCTCCCAGGGAACAGTGAAGGCTCTACATAAATAGAAAGGGCTTCCACACTATTAATTGCCAAATTGTGTGCAATACCAATGGAATCATCTTGAATGTGTGTACTGGCAACCCAGGCAGTTACCATGACTCACATATCTGGCACACCTATGAACTGTATCAGATGTTGACTAGGGGGGATATCTCACAAGGTCATTTACTGGGGGATGCAGGTTATGCACTGGAATCGTGGCTAAAGATGCCCATCAGAAATGCACACCCACCCACTGAAGAACACCAGAACGAGGCATGTGCTCAAACCAGAAATATCATAAAGCATGTGTTTGGGCTGCTGAAGTCACATTCCAGTCCTTAGATACATTTGGGGGAGCCCTGCAGTACAATCTATGTACACATACTGAAATATTCACCTTTTATGCTATGTTACACAACATCACCCTGAGAAAGCAGATTCAGCAGGATCAACAAGAGGAAAGAGCACACATTCCATCACCAATGGCAAGATCACCACAGCCATATGCAGGTGAGGAGTCAGAGGGGGATCCAGCAGCTGCTGTCGGTGTAGGCAGATGTAGGTGCAGTCAATATGCTCTCACATTAGCCAAGAGGTAAGACATAGCACACTCACCACCTAAGGGGCTAAAACCTTCATCCTACACACATACATATAGTAACAGTAATGTCAGGAAATAGTCACAACTTTTACCTACCCATGTGATGGCTGTGTACTGCTAGCATCAGACAGAGTCAGCACTGAACTAAAACTGTTGCAACTGCTAAATTTACAAGGTAAATGTTGAACCTGAAGTGTAATGTGTAATAATATGAATGAATGACATATCCTTGCATGTTGTTACTTGGTAATGTAAGCAAGTAAAAGGTGGGTGAGTTGTACAGAAATTACTTTAGCATGTAGCAGCAGAGACTTGTGTAAGTACATGTGTCCTCTGTCAAGTAGTAGGCCTCAGGCATCAAAGATTCTCACATTCATAGCTCTCAAAAGTACTGATGGTCACCAAACATCCTCAGTTTGGCATCATACTTTTGTACTGGAAAATCATTAAAGAGTGGTTAGAAAGTAATGAAACACATTTCAGTTTCAGAATTCACAACCATCAGAAGATTATTAAAAACACTGATGCAAAAAATGTTTGATTCTAACTGTCTAATTTTCTAAGACTAAAATATGTCAAAAGTACAATTAGCAAAACAACATCAGAAATGTATATGTACTAAGCACTAAGTCATCAATGTACACTGAGCATCAGACACCAATTGTATGTATCTCTGCATGCAAAAGTTAGAAAACAAGAATATGGCACACGTCATCACTTGCACAGGGTGTGTGTGTGTGGGGGGGGGTCAAGAAGCATAGGCTGATACAAATGGTGACTGTGTGAGTAAGAAACAGAAGCAGGCAGACATTTGGATAAAGTAATAAATGGCCAGTGAGACAAAATGTGCATTAAGCTTCATGGGTGAACCACGTAACTTTTGTATGTTTGTCTGTATGGGTTCTTCAGGTGAAATTGGTGTGTGAGTGTCTGCAGGAACACAGCCAAGCTCTGTGTTAGCTCTACATCTTGGTATGTTGGACAGGTGTGAGCCGTGCATGGTAGAGGTGGCAGCTCATTGTCATACCTGACCATAAGAACTGGCCATGCCAGGAGTTACACAGGCACATCCATGCCCACAGTCAGATTCACTGCTGCTATATGAATGTGACTGATGTCTGCTGGGTTAGTTTCCTTTGCAAGGATGCCCAGAACCATGACCCCATGGCCCTCCACGTCTGGGTGCAGACATGTCACCAACTGATGGAGCAGTGAAAGTAGTGCCACTATGGGAGTGTGATCTGGCATGGCCATGTCGGCTAACAGCAGATGATGTGGCTAACCTATGCCCACCAGGATGCTGTCCCCTTCCCAGCAGACATTTCGTCATAGACACCACCCATTCCAAAGTGTCATTCATCAGATCCATTGACTCAGAAACATGGTGGAGGCAGTCACACATGTCAGCCTGTGCCACATCTACAACCCTAAGCATTTCTCTGAAGGACTTATAGGAACTTGCTTGCACCTCCATGATGGCCCTAAACATATATCGAATGGCACAGGAAGACACACCTGGATTAGGTGGAGGACAGACAGCAGGCCTCCTCTGAGCATCCCTAACAACCCTACTGCACCTCACCCACATTTTGGCTACATGCCCACACTTTGGCTATGGCCAGAATCAACAGTCACTGAGGCCATGGTGATCACACAATTTTCTGATCAAGTGTCTCACCCTCCACCTCTCCAGTATCTGAGGGCTCACTGGAATGGGTTGGCGTAGGCCTACTGGCTGTGTCCAATGGAATTACAGAGGATGTCTGAATGTCAACCTCAGTGTCAGATTCAACCTCTACACCACCCGAATGTGCCTCTGTTTGGCCACCATCATCATCAATAGTGTCTGCCTATACTCTGACATCATGTGGTAAGACTCTTACACTTCTACCATCAGGATCACCTGTGATAATAAGCAACAAACACAGGAAAGAAAGGAATAGGTACACTTCTATAGTTGAATGTATGCTAACAAACTAACAGTGGTGCCACTACTACAGACAGTACAGCAATGCACATAACAATCCTGACACCCACATCACACATATGGATAAAATAAATATTGTTTTGAACTGCTCATTACTACACACATTTTACTGGCAAAAAAATATATATATATATTTGATTTACCATGTGCAAATGATGCTATGCTTCCCATGGATGATGGCCGTAGAAGATGTTAAGAAAAAGGTAAGGGCACCATCATCACAATTAACAGTAACACAGGGAGTTAAAACCTTTTGCCCTTTATATGTCCATTAATGATACTTTTAGCAAGAACTTGGATAACAAGTCCACCCCCTAAGCCCATGTGTAATCAATCAAAATATGTTGTTAAGGGTCTATATTACATAATAAAAGAGACACTTCTTCGAATATGTAATCATCGACCCCTAAACACCGAAATGCGAAAACCACGAATGGCCAAAATCGCAAAGGTTTTCCTAGGGAAAAAAATTAGCGGGGCCATAGAAACAAGACAAACACTTCAAATATAATTTAAGTCGGGGGTGAAGCCCCCCACACCCCCCTAACTAAATATACCAACTTCTAGATTGCTCTACATTGGGGTAAAGGGTAAACTCCGGGAAAGGCCAACTGAATTTTTTCTCTAGGAAAATAAATACGGTTTTGGCCATTCACGGTTGTTGCATTTCAGTGTTTAGGGGTCGATGATTACATATTTGAAGAAGTGTCTCTTCGATTATGTAATATCGACCCATTGTTAACTGTATCAATCTACAACTGCCCCACCCCAAATGAATTTATTGTTAAACAGAACTTAAGTATTGCTGTCAATATTTTACTACACAAGAAGTATTTAACAACTGAGATAGATAAGCCTACCTGGAAGCCCCTCCTGGGACATATTTGTTCTCACTGAAACAGTAGCACCATCAATGACATGCTGTTTGCACTTTTCTCTGGATACCTGACAGTGGACAGGAACTCTTTATTTGCTGTTAGTGGTGGGTCTGTAGCAGCCCCCCCTGGTACCCATCTATTCACTGGCCACTGCAGCTGCTCTCCTCCATGCAGATAAAATCATGTCAGTGGCACAATGGCACACCTGATCATATCTCCTGCAGTGACTGCCTACTGCAGTCACATCAGCAACTATCTGCTACCAATTTGCATTCTGCCTCACATATCTCCACATCCCCTCTCGAGCAGAAAGGCACAGTGCCACCTAAAAGCTTCCAGTTACCTCATTCTCAAGATCTCTGAAGGGTTTTTTGGGGGGATTGGGACACCTGGGTGCCATAATCCTACATGACCTAAAACACAACAAAAGGATAAAACACATGAGTATCAAATAACTAAAAGTCCTGTTTTGATATAACACATAAAATGAATTATTTCACTATTACCCATTGGAAAAACATAAAACAGTCAAAATATTCAAATATAAAAAAAATGTGTGGCTGCACCATATTACAATCACACACAAAGCAAGATTGGATCCAAAACAAGGAGAGTAACAATAGCAAAAATTTGTGCTAAAACAGGAATACAACTTTGCTCCCTGATCCCCAAAAGAACAGGCAAATGACACATTTTGCTAACAAACCATCAGTGAAATGCTAAAAGTGCTATCAAATAAACTGTCCCCGAAGCATGTGTATAGATTTAACACAGAACATTCCATTTTAAGTTATTGCCAGTCATGTCTACTTGTGGCCAGCACTCCCCTAGAGGCATGTATGGCCATTATAGAAGATTAACACCCCTGTATCATTGACAATATAAGACATTTATATTTCAAGGAAATAGCAATAAAAGAGTTTACAGACAAAAACAGTTGTAACATTAGCACTTGTGATGACAGTTAATAAGGCTGTGCATCTGAGAAAGTGAAATGCCCTGACAAACATGCCCATGCCATCAGTACACTAAGAAATACATACAGATAAAAGCAGCATTTGCTAATGCACACACACACACACACACACACACACACACACACATATATATATATATATATATATATATATATATATATATATATATATAGAGAGAGAGAGAGAGAGAGAGATTTTTTTTAATGACATTTCAGCATATGCAGTATATACCTGAAAAATATAAGCATACCTTATCAAGGTCAGTAGTTTTCTGTGCAGCTATACCTCAAAGTAATATCCTCTTCTGTGTTACCCACATAAACAAGTCTTCTCACCTACAGGTTCCCTAGCTACATGGTTCCCTTTTATGGTGTAGATTCAGGGCTGTGAAACAGTGAAGATGCAAATGAGGTGTGAACTCATTAAAATTGCTGAATCCCAATTACCTGGCTCCATGTAGCAAATGCAAATATAGTGCAGGCACTCGCTCAGTGTTTGCTGCTAATGGATTGCAACTGTCTATGATTGCTGGTAGGGAGAAGGAAAACACAACAGCTATGCAGACTGACCTAGCTCCAGTGGGTGTGTTTGACAGGTTAGACTTGCAAGGTATAGAAGCAATTGTATCAAGGTTTTAAATGTAAATAAGCAGCACATGTTTCACAGTTTCTGTTCAGTGACATCCATCCTCCCCTTCATTTGTTGAAAACTATATATTATTGCCATTTAACGACAATGATACAGAATGCCTTACAGACTTCATGTCTCAGATTACTGCTCAGATAAGACAAGAATGAGCAACAAACACAGAGAGAGAAGGCAGAGCTACATTTTTGCAAGCAATAGTCATAAATGGTTGTGTGATCACTCAGTGTACTACATCTAAAATGAATACATGTACAAAAAACTGTCATATGTTGTGTTAGCACTGAGAATGATGTCGCAGTCGGTTGTATGCACAATGATTTCAGTTTTCATCTGCAAAGATGTTTGTGTGGCAATGAAGGATAAGATACCCTTACTGTGTTTCAAAGTTAATTGGAGTGAAAGTTCAAATACAGACCTATATAAAAATATTTCATGTGTACCAATAGAAATGCTGTAGTGTTTATTTCATAGATTTCTTTTCTTCATTTCAACTAAATTCCATTTTGTTTTTATTTTTAAAAATGCCAGTGTTTGCACAGTAAACAGCTTAACACAAACAAGGGAAATGGAGAAACACAATAGCTGTGCTTATCTCACTTGCTTGATGCTTAGCAGTGAGCAAATCTGGACTACTGGCCCACACAGAAAACAGACAGGGTATAGACAGTGTAAAGGTAAAAAAGGATGCATTGTTGCAGTTTTTGCTTTCCAGCAGCATTGTACGATGGTTAGCAAGCTTCTCTAACACCTGCAGCCACTGATCAACTGTAGACAGGATGCAGTCAGTCAACAATTTAAAATGGATATATTCTATTAATTCTGTTGGGCACCACACAAACACACTAAGTGGCATTGCACGGTGGTTAACACACAGAACTTAAGAATGAATATGTAATTATGTAGCTGCCATTTAACTATTCCTGTGGCAGCAGGTGTAAGTTTAGGGGTGTAATGCAGGTGGTTCTGGGTTCTAATGCAGGAAGTGCACCATATTCTTACTATTGTGACAGTGCAGTTTATAGTAATGAACACAAAAATATACAAGTGTTATTTCAACAGTCTTGCGGCAACAGGTGTAAGTATAGGGCTGCAATACACATGATCCTGGGTTCTAATATAGGACATTTCCAGTCATTTTTATTGCTGTTCCATTTTATATTATATTCAGTCTCATTTATAACACTTTAGATAGTGGAGCTGATGTGAATTATGTGTATAAGGGATAAGACACCCTTATTGTGTTTTTGGATGTATGACTGAGGGTATACTGTCTACTGTATTTCTATAGGTATACTTCTGCTATCTGGACTTGGAGGGTCTTCACACTTAAATAAGACACATATATAAATTAATCTATATATAAGGACCTTGTCAGGTCACATACATAGATGGTTAACACCTCAAACTGCCACACGTATTTATGAATGATTCATGACTATGTCTGTGAAGCACTTTTTCTGTGGCAAAGATGGAAAATCACCACTGTGGAAAAAATATTTTGTCCCTTATACATAGGTTTGAATCCCACACTGTAAAAATCAATTTTAGCAATGTATAAAGCTAAAACAAAAATGTATGTGGTCATGAAATTTATGCCTCCAGTGTATGTCTGGAAAGTTAAATCACCTAACAGTTACAGCAGCAGACACCCCTCAAACTGATGTCAAGCATCAGATTAACCTTCCAATTTAAAAACAAAATTGTTTCCCAACCTGCTTGGGACTGCTGGTCTCTGCTTAATATTGTACAAATGTGGTTGACATTTTTTTTGGCTTTGCACACTATCAGGAAATGTGATAACAGAAATTGGGATACCATTATTTGCCCTTGTTCTACTTTTGGGATTGGACATTTCTGGCATTAGATAGGAAGGTGCCCACTTTAGAGTGCAGAGGTGGGGTGTTCAGGAGTCCAGGATATTTATTGCACTCCTGGTAAAGTGCCACAGCCAAAGGCTTCTGCAGCGGGACTATTCTAGCTCCCAGATGAAGTCTGAGGCTTGGGATAGTCTGGCCAGGGCTGTATCCAGTGTGACTGGCATTCCACACACTGGAGAACTGTGTAGCCACCATTTCAATTACCTAAAAAGGTGCAAAAGGGATATGCTCAACCAGTGGCTGGATGAGTTTCAAACTAGTGACATCCCACAGCTGTGTAAGTATGCTAATAAAGAGAATTTAGAATACACGTAAAGCTTAATATAGGCAAGACTGGTATGCATGATGCTCTTCTGTTCTGTTCTTTTAATAGCTAATCCTAAAATTGAGTTGAATTGTCAGGCTCATGCTGATCATTTGGAGAGACTGAGGGAAGTAAATGGTATGCTTGCAGCACAAGACAAATATTATTGTAGCTTAAAAAAAAAAAAAAATATATATATATATATATATATATATATATATATATATTGTTTTCTATACAGTAGTAGCAAAGTGAGTGTGCATATCCTAACTGTAAAAGCAAGTATGCATGCATACGTCTGTAGCACAAACCATCTTTAGGTGTCAAGTGCAAGACTGTATTCAGAGGTTGTGGGTTCAAATACCACAAGGAATAACTATACAATACTGAATTTATTTAATAATATTACATAAACTAACTCAAGTGGCATAAAGGCCCTGCTGTTAACTGTAATCTGTATAATTGTTCCAAGCATACATGCAATATATGTACATTTCAATGAGTACTTTGAGCAATCCATAATTATAGTTTGTAGTTGTTAGGACATATATTTAAATGTAATACTTTGGATAAATATGATAGTACTAATTTTATCTCTTTTTTTCTCTCTCCCCAACCCTTATCTCTTTTTTTATTTTCTATTATATGTTGTTAAAATGTGTCCATGTCATCCATCTGTACCAGATCACTAAATGCTTCACATCACAGTGAGGTAGCAACCCCAGTGGTTCAGCCTGCCCATGCTCCACCAGCTCTAGCACTGATGACCAGCACATCTAGGACCCAACCTGGCAGTACTGCCGCTGCCGTCCTTGCAGTACCTGCACCCTCAGGTAGCACTACTATGCCAGCTGGTGCTGTGGTACAGTCTGGCAGTACTGGCTGAGATGGGGATTTCATCACCCACCAGGAGATGCTAGGGTTGGTATGTAGGGTTGTGCACCACACCAGTGGTGTACTCCTACACTGCCTGGAGATGCTGCTCTCTGTCATGGTCCAGAGGAGGAGAAGATATCAAGCACTCCAGAAGCCAGAGGAATAAGGGGATGATGATGACAGTCCTGCTATTGAGGACTAGTTTCTCATTGTTCCCATGTCTGACAGGTATGAGCTTGCATTGTCCCCTCCCTTATCCCAATCATAGTGTCCTCCAACTTTTGTCTCCCTCACTGTCCCTGTGTCTTGTTTGTCCTGTTTGTTTGCATTTGCTTCCTCACCTACCCAACTTACCTGACCCAGAAATGCCAATGTCCCTTACCCAGCATTGCTCTCTTACTGACGCAAAAAAAAGGGCACCTGTCCCACAAAAAATAATGTCGCATACATAGGTCTCCATTTTGCACACATGTCTTTTGACGCACTTGATTTGGTCCAATTGGCTATACAACATGACTGTGTTGTTTCCCCCCTCTTTGTAGAGGTGACAGTCCAAATTCAGTAAATATCCTCTACATATTCTCATTTTATACTACTGAAGAAATGGATAACTATGGTTCTTTCCTACCTCCCTCCTGCACATTCTTACATTGTTTTCCCTTTGTTCTTTTCCTACTTGCCCCTAATTCACCACTTTCTTATCTATCCCATTTTAACACCTGTAATCTGGGCCAAAAAAGAAAAAAACTCACCACAATGCAAATTAATACCCCCCCCCAAAAAAAACCCCAAAAAACAGTAGAGCCCTTCACTTTTTGGCCGCTATGTTTGTGTGGAGTTTTCATTGTGCACCAATGCCAAGCGACAGTGAGTTGCTCTTCTGTGGTATGGTTACCTCTGCATAATGCCACTTAAAAATGCTGTGCTACATTAAAATACACTAATACACACTGAAGGTAGAATAACGTAAATTTTTACTGCATTATCAATACTTATTTAAAAGCATTACACCTACCTGAATTCAAACACTCTATCATCTGGGCTGAAAAAGGAATATGTCACTGCATTCACACCTGATGCCATAGTCAGCTAAGCAGCAGGTGTGTTTCATACGCTCAATACTAACTCTCATAATTTTAGTAATGAACCTCATGTTTGCACATTGCTTAACTACATGCAAACAGGGAAAGCAGTAGAAATGTGTATCTTGCACAAGCAAACATTTTGCCAACCATTGTGCAAACGTGCTGCTCAGCAGTGCTCTATGCAAAGTAAATAATAGCATGTGTTAGTTACTGTCCATTTAGTCTTCATGCCATGAAACTACATGTGGAAACATAAAATTTATTTATTTATTTACTTGACATTTGTTGACCATGGTAGTCCGACTAAGCAGCTGCCCTTTTTCAGAGGAGCTCCGTGGGGAAAGCTCCACATACCAAAATTTAATATCAAATTAAGATACAAAAAATACAAAAATTGAAAGACAGAATATAAGTAATTAAAAACAATGATTTAACAAATATAAAGATAACTAGGTTAAAAAGTAAATCTGTGGTGGGTGTTGCCAATAGACGAAAGAAAACATTAATAATAATTTACAGATTAATACAAACAGGTATAGATACAATTGAACTATGACCGGGTAAAAGAAGGCCCTATCTAAGAATGTCACATATTTACAATGCAGCCATGTGTTACCTTCCCCCATGCACTGTAACACTGGTCTCTCAGTACTTGTTAACAAACATATCAACTAAACTGCATAAATTAATAAGAAATGTTGTATGATGCACCATGCACATCTTTAGAATGACAATACACATTCAGATTTTCAAATGCAAGTAGCAATGTGGACACCTGTTTGCATATAATTTGTAAAGCTGCCTCTTTGAGTATACCTGCACATTGGAACACAGCCACCACATATTACACATTGAGCATTCAACAATCTGGTAACCTGCAGAAATTGAAATATCTTGACAGCTGAACATGCAAACACATTCATTTCATGCAGGCCTCCCAACATCTTCTCTCCAACACACACTGCTGATGTCATACACTATGAGTTGTCCTGCAGACTTGTAAAAGTCTGACTTGTGCTGTGGCACTTGCATAAAGTTCTGTGTTCTCCAGTCTGTGTACTTAGGTAGGTAGAGGTTCTGTTTTCACTGCAGTCAACTGGGAGGTGTGTGTGTGTATGTGTGTGTGTGTGTGTGTGTGTGTGTGTGTGTGTGTGTGTGTGTGTGTGTGTGTGTGTGTGTGTGTGTGTATCTAGACAGAAGAGAATAATTGTGTATGCTGCAGTTACCACTCCAATCCCATGGATTGCCAATATTGTGACAACTGCACAAGCCTGCACATCCATTTCATGCTGACCTTCAAACATCTTCACTCCAACATCCACTGCTGATGTCATCCACTTTAAGTTGCCCTGCAGCCTTGTAAAAGTCAGACTTGTGCTGTGGTGGTTATGTAAAGTACTGAGTTCTTCAGTCTGTGTACTTAGGTAGGGGTTCTCTTCTCACTGCAGTCAAGTGTGGGTGAGGGTATGTGTTTGTTCACTTGATTGCCATTAGGGAGAGCATTTTACACCAGCATGTGGGTCACTGCTATTAGCATTTTCTCCTCACCAAACACTGCTGATGTCATCACCTATAGCCGATTTGTAGATGTGCAGTATTCCCATTAGGGCAGGGTAAGGGACTGGCCTATAGGCCAGGCAGAAGTCACCTTATCCTATATGATACAGTTTACAGTGACAGGGCTTTCAGGCTATCCACATATGTTATGGCATGATTTGTAGGGCCTGTATTTTCTTTGTGAGAAATCATGGACCTTTTCTATATGGATGCTAGTAATATCATTGGTGTGTGTAACAGATATGTGTGAGCTGTTAATGCTAAATCCATGTCTTTACATCTATTAGATATCCTGACAGAGGTCGTCAAGGGCACAAATGATGAGAACACTATCATCCTGTGGAACCTGACAAATCCACACTGTGGTATTCACTCAACACTGTCAGATGTAGCCATAAACACCTACATCACCAAGTCAGTAGATCCCTGGATCATATACATGGCATATAAATATGTTTAAATGTGTGACATGAAGTATATCTTTTGTTCAGTGATCAGGTCCGTACATCAGGGCTATCTGCTAGGCCATTTTCTGTCTATTATTTACGTCACCAATGTCAAGATTGACATGCACATCTTGTATCCAAACTGCTGTCTGGAGGACTACAGATTGTGAATAATCATTGACTCCAGCTGTGATATTAGTATAATACAGACAGTATCAACACACAGCAAAGATTGCTGCCACAACCATGACAGCATATGAGAGGAAGCAAAAACATGGGGGATTTGTTATATTATGAAAACAAATGCACAAACCAAGGATAATGTAGACAGCACACCCTATGAGCAGACTAATTGGTATGTGACCTGTGTCCTGAGATAGAAGGTATGTGGAACATCCACCAGCATGTGGCCACAGTGGTGAGTGCTCCCTTGTACCTTGTATGTAACACAACTACTAAGTATGTTGTAGGATATGCACATCAAAGGCCATAATACCTCCAAAGATCACAGCCTTCATCACACCAGTAACCGAATACAATGCACCCTTCCTGCTGTACCTCACTACACATCTTCCAGTGATGTGTAACTAAAGTGTAACATGTTTGCCTTACTGAGCTGCCACACATCTTATTGGCCATACCTAGGTTTTCTTTTTGTTGTTTAAACAT
>NC_056728.1:479105699-479160699 GCF_019279795.1 Protopterus annectens
GTGATTGTGCATATCCTAACTGTAAAAGCAAGTATGCATGCATAAGTCTGTAGCACAAATCATCTTTAGGTGTCAAGTGTAAGACTGTAGTCAGAGGTTGTGGGTTCAAATACCACAAGTAATAACTATACAATACTGAATTTATTTAATAATATTACATAAACTAACTCAAGTGGCATAAAGGCCCTGCTTTTAACTGTAATCTGTGTAATTGTTCCAAGCATACATGCAATATATGTACATTGCAATGAGTACTTTGAGCAATCCATAATTATAGTTTGTAGTTGTTAGGACATATATTTAAATATAATACTTTGGATAAATATGATAGTACTCATTTTATCTCTTTTTTTCTCTCTCCCCAACCCTTATCTCTTTTTTTATTTTCTATTATGTGTTGTTAAAATGTCTCCATGCCATCCATCTGTACCAGATCACTAAATGCTTCACATCACAGTGAGGTAGCAACCCCAGTGGTTCAGCCTGCCCATGCTCCACCAGCTCCAGCACTGATGACCAGCACATCTAGGACCCAACCTGGCAGCACTGCCGCTGCTGTCCTTGCACTACCTGCACCCTCAGGTAGCACTACTATGGCAGCTGGTGCTGTGGTACAGTCTGGCAGTACTGGCTGAGGTGGGGGTTTCATCACCCACCAGGAGATGCTAGGGTTGGTATGTAGGGTTGTGCACCACACCAGTGGTGTACTCCTACACTGCCTGGAGATGCTGCTCTCTGTCATGGTCCAGAGGAGGAGAAGATATCAAGCACTCCAGAAGCCAGAGGAATAAGGGGATGGTGATGACAGTCCTGCTATTGAGGACTAGTTTCTCATTGTTCCCATGTCTGACAGGTATGAGCTTGCATTGTCCCCTCCCTTACCCCAATCATAGTGTCCTCCAACTTTTGTCTCCCTCACTGTCCCTGTGTATTGTTTGTCCTGTTTGTTTGCATTTGCTTCCTCACCTACCCAACTTACCTGACCCAGAAATGCCAATGTCCCTTACCCAGCATTGCTCTCTTACTGACACAAAAAAGGGCACCTGTGCCACAAAAAATATTGTCGCATACATAGCTCTCCATTTTGCACACATGTCTTTTTGACGCACTTGATTTGGTCCAATTGGCTATACAACATGACTGTGTTGTTTCCCCCCTCTTTGTAGAGGTGACAGTCCAAATTCAGTAAATATCCTCTACATATTCTCATTTTATACTACTGAAGAAATGGATAACTATGGTTCTTTCCTACCTCCCTCCTGCACATTCTTACATTGTTTTCCCTTTGTTCTTTTCCTACTTGCCCCTAGTTCACCACTTTCTTATCTATCCCATTTTAACACCTGTAATCTGGTCCAAAAAAGAAAAAACTCACCACAATGCACAGTAATAACCCCCCCAAAAAAAAAAAAAAAACAGTAGAGCCCTTCACTTTTTGGCTGCTATGTTTATGTGGAGTTTTCATTGTGCACCAATGCCAAGTGACAGTGAGTGGCTCTTCTGTGGTATGGTTACCTCTGCGGAATGCCACTTAAAAATGCTGTGCTACATTAAAATACACTAATACACACTGAAGGTAGAATACAGTAAATTTTTACTGCATTATCAATACTTATTTAAAAGTATTACACCTACCTGAATTCACACACTCTATCATCTGGGCTGAAAAAGGAATATATCACTGTATTCACACCTGATGCCATAGTCAGCTAAGCAGCAGGTGTGCTTCATACGCTCAATACTAACTCTCATAATTTTAGTAATGAGGCTCATGTTTGCACATTGCTTAACTACATGCAAACAGGGAAAGCAGTAGAAATGTGTATCTTGCACAAGCAAACATTTTGCCAACCATTGTGCAAACATGCTGCTCAGCAGTGCTCCATGCAAAGTAAATAATAGCATGTGTTAGTTACTGTCCATTTAGTCTTCATGCCATGAAACTACATGTGGAAACATAAAATTTATTTATTTATTTACTTGACATTTGTTGACCATGGTAGTCCGACTGAGCAGCTGCCCTTTTTCAGAGGAGGCCCGCGGGGAAAGTTCCACATAACAAAATTTAATATCAAATTAAGATACAAAAAATACAAAAATTGAAAGACAGAATATAAGTAATTAAAAACAATGATTTAACAAATATAAAGATATCTAGGTTAAGAAGTAAATCTGTGGTGGGTGTTGCCAATAGACAAAAGAAAACAATAATAATTTACAGATTAATTCAAACAGGTATAGATGCAATTGAACTAGGACCGGGTAAATGAAGGCCCTATCTAAGAATGTCATATATTTACAATGCAGCCATGTGTTACCTTCCCCCATGCACTGTAACACTGGTCTCTCAGTACTTGTTAACAAACATATCAACTAAACTGCATAAATTAATAAGAAATGTTGTATGATGCACCATGCACATCTTTAGAATGACAATACACATTCAGATGTTCAAATGCATGTAGCAATGTGAACACCTGTTTGCATATAATTTGTAAAGCTGTCTCTTTAAGTATACCTGCACATTGGAACACAGCCACCACATATTACACATTGAGCATTCAACAATCTGGTAACCTGCAGAAATTGAAATATCTTGACAGCTGAACATGCAAACACATTCATTTCATGCAGGCCTCCCAACATCTTCTCTCCAACACTCACTGCTGATGTCATACACTATGAGTTGTCCTGCAGACTTGTAAAAGTCTGACTTGTGCCGTGGCACTTGCATAAAGTTCTGTGTTCTCCAGTCTGTGTACTTAGGTAGGTAGGGGTTCTGTTTTCACTGCCGTCAACTGGGAGGTGTGTGTGTGTGTGTGTGTGTGTGTGTGTGTGTGTGTGTGTGTGTGTCTGTGTGTGTATCTAGACAGAAGAGAAGAATTGTGTATGCTGCAGTTACCACTCCAATCCCATGGATTGCCAATATTGTGACAATTGCACAAGCCTGCACATCCATTTCATGCTGACCTCCAAACATCTTCACTCCAACATCCACTGCTGATGTCATCCACTTTAAGTTGTCCTGCAGCCTTGTAAAAGTAAGACTTGTGCTGTGGTGGTTATGTAAAGTACTGAGTTCTTCAGTCTGTGTACTTAGGTAGGGGTTCTCTTCTCACTGCAGTCAAGTGTGGGTGTGGGTATGTGTATGTTCACTTGATTGCCATTAGAGAGAGCATTTTACACCAGCATGTGGGACACTGCTATTAGCATTTTCTCCTCACCAAACACTGCTGATGTCATCATCTATAGCTGATTTGTAGATGTGCAGTATTCCCATTAGGGCAGGGTAAGGGACTGGCCTATAGGCCAGGCAGATGTCACCTTCTCCTATATGATACAGATTACAGTGACAGGGCTTTCAGTCTATCTACATATGTCATGGCATGATTTGTAGGGCCTGTATTTTCTTTGTGAGAAATCATGGACCTTTTCTATATGGATACTAGTAATATCATTGGTATGTGTAACAGATATGTGTGAGTTGTTAATGCTAAATCCATGTCTTTACATCTATTAGATGTCCTGACAGAGGTCATCAAGGGCACAAATGATGAGAACGCTATCATCCTGTGGAACCTGACAAATCCACACTGAGGTATTCACTCAACACTGTCAGATGTAGCCATAAACACCTACATCATCAAGTCAGTAGACCCCTGGATCATATACATGGCATATAAATATGTTTAAATGTGTGACATGAAGTATATCTTTCGTTCAGTGATCAGGTCCGTACATCAGGGCTGTCTGCTAGGCCATTTTCTGTCTATTATTTAAGTCACAGATGTCAAGATTGACATACACATCTTGTATCCAAACAGCTGTCTGGAGGACTACAGATTGTGAATAATCATTGACTCCAGCTGTGATATTAGTATAATACAGACAGTATCAACACACACCAAAGATTGCTGCCACAGCCATGACAGCATATGAGAGGAAGCAAAAACATGGGGGATTTGTTATATTATGAAAACAAATGCACAAACCAAGGATAATGTAGACAGCACACCCTATGAGCAGACTAATTGGTATGTGAACTGTGTCCTGAGATAGAAGGTATGTGGAACATCCACCAGCATGTGGCCTCAGTGGTGAGTGCTCCCTTGTACCTTGTATGCAACACAACTACTAAGTATGTTGTAGGATATGCACATCAAAGGCCATAATACCTCCAAAGATCACAGCCTTCATCACACCAGTAACCGAATACAATGCACCCTTCCTGCTGTACCTCACTACACATCTTGCAGTAATGTGTAACTAAAGTGTAACATGTTTGCCATACTGAGCTGCCACACATCTTATTGGCCATACCTAGGTTTTCTTTTTGTTGTTTAAACATTACTGTCTGATGGTGTGGAACACACATCAAGGTGTTACACCCAATGCATGTGTGATACCTGTTCTGGTGATGCACACAGTACATACATAGCTGTTTGTCAACATTGATGGCTTGGGTTACATTCATGACAGTGTGGATTTTTCCATATATATGCCATGCACACCAGTCAACTAGCCTGGATTTATCATAATGTCACATACAGGTATAGCAGTTTCCCTTCTAACATCTCCTGCAGATGTTACAGTGTCACAATGGTGTGCTTCATTACCCTCATGGATTGCTGACATGCCATAATAGTTGCACAAGTGTGTTTGTGCAGAACAGTCTATGATCACTCAGAATCACATATGTTGTGTCAGAGACATGGTATTACTGGTGGTATTATTCTGATATTGTCCATGATTGAGCATGCTTCTTTTACTGTTGTCCATGGGCCTGCAACTGTTTTCCACTTTTTGGAGATGTCTGCTGACATTACACTCATATTCAAGTATATCAGGTTGCACAGCTTCACAATATGCACCCAACCCCAATTGTATATTACATCCCTAATAGATGTCCTTCCCATTGTTCATGTCAGTATGCTTGTCTCACAAAGACATAGATTCTCCATTGTTATGTCACCTTGTGTGACAGTCACATAATATACATTTTTACTATGAAGTCCATATTGTACCATATTGATATGTGATTGTGATTAGTTTTTCTGCTACAACTGTCTTCCATTTACATGCCTTCATCTGCTATACATTACAATGTTTCACCTGTCCTATTTCCGTGTGTTCATTCCTACAATACATCTGTGTGTCCCTATGCAATGCAAACACTCCCCCTGTCTGTTTATTTTAAATGGTAGTCCATGTATCCTTACAGATCAGTTACCCGACTTTTGTACAGAATGGCTTGATTAGGTTTTCACACTATTCTGCACTATATACAGTGTCTTGTACTGTGTTTGGAGCATATACATATGATAAACCCTGGTAAACATTGTGGTATTCCATGCAATCCTGCTAATCTAGATTGGTGTAAGGGAAACAGGTTTGCTACCTGTGTTGCACTACATGATTTCCTGGTTGCCAATGCTTTTGCCTGCCATGAATTCACTCTTGTTTATGTTTAAATGAGGTATGTGGCATAAATATGCAATTAGCGATGCTGCTGAACACTCAAATATGTAAACTCAAAGCCTACATGGTGTTTATTCAATCCTGCTGATATGTGTATGTATATATATATATATATATATATATATATATATATATATTTTTTTTTTTTTGTAGGATTCTCAGCCAGTAGCTTTGTTGCTCATAAGCACTAGTTTTCTCTGTGGTCTCTGTCTATATAATGTGTGTGTATATATAAGATATATCTATCTATCTATCTATCTATCTATATATATATATATATATATATATATATATATATAGAATATATGTTTGTGTGTGTGTGTGTGTGTGTGTATCTTTCTCTCTCTCTGTATATATATATATATATATATATATAGAGAGAGAGAGAGAGAGAGAGATACACACATACATACACAAACATATATTTCATAGAGATTTACATATAGATTTCTAGTACAGACAATCCATATATGATGATTTTTGGCATAGTAGTGCAAACAATTATTTTATAGGTAATTCAAGTGACGTTTTGTGTGACATGAGGGGGGTTAATTAATTATTGGGTGCAGAAGTGATTTCCACAGTGTGACTTCAGGCAAATGACTGAGCATTAATTAATCAAACTCTGCCAGGTCATATTGACTGTCTGGAAGCTTTTGATGTTACTCAAGACATATGGGTAACTTATAATGAAAAATGTCTAACCACATAAACACACACATGCGCGTGCGCACACACACACACACACACACACACACACACACACACACACACACACACACACACACACACACACACACACACACACAAAATATTAGCTCTTCATTGGAACTTGAACCCAAGGTCTTTGACTTCGGTGTGAAAATAATAATACTGAGGGTACACCAGTTTCAATGTTACTTTTATTTTGCTCCATATAGCTGACTAGCCACTGCTGTCAGGGCCTTTTCATATCCATCTGACCTACTGCACCTCATTGTCACTCACGGACTCACACTGACCCATGTTCTAGGCCAGACAGTAGATTGAGTTTTCCTTGGGGGGCTATGTCATACTGCTGTCAAGGAGTAGATCTATTTCCACCATGCTGTGCACACTCATGCTGCCCAAGGAAGGGCATGCAGTGGGCTTACAGTGTATCATCCATGCCTCCATCTGCAAATCAGCCAAAGCACCATTCTCCCCTTGTAGGAAACACTCCTTGCATGTCCCTGGCTTCCACTAGCAATTAACCTTGGAGGTGTGCTTGAGTGCTCAAGTAGGATGGCCATGCCTATCCTTCCTGTCTCACTGCTAAGCATGATCTATTAACTGAACTCAGGTCACATGGGGCTCAGTGAGGGCTTTATCCATCTACACAACCGGTGGGGCAGTTTTAGTGTTACTTCATGCAGTGACCATCAAAACATGTGTAATATTGGACAGTTTAGTGACACTACACGTCTAAATCAAAACCATTTACATTTATTTACTGAGGCTGTAGAAACTTTGAAAAACCTTATAGACACTCAAACAATTAATGATTGTAGAATTTAATGGAAAGAAGCAAAATACAGATAATATACAGGTCTATTTGGCAGAGCTGCACAGATTAACAAAACACTGTCACTTTTGAGAAGGCCTGGCTGCATTGAGAGACTGACGTGTATGTAGCATATATGATGAATATATATGAAAAATCATCATCATCAGCAGCATAATTGTCATCATCAAGAACCCCCCCTTTTCCCATCTTCTAAATGGGGTTGGTGTATTGTGTCAACTGTCACCATCTCTTTCTTTTCAGTGCCACACTCCTGCCTTCTTCATCACTCATGCCTGACTGTCACAGGTCTTCTCTCACACTGTCCATCCAGCTCTTTGCTGGTTGCCCTTGTTTCTTCTTGCATTCTTCCTGTCTGTCCCAAATCTTCTTCATCAGATTGTCTTCTGCTTTTCTACACATGTGCCTGAACACCTGTTCTCTTTGACCTTCTCTGCAATTGGAGCTACTCTAGCTACCTCAACTGCTCTGCATTTACTGGAAAGGTTTTTGTACCATACAGTACTACTGATTGCACTGTTGTTTTTGTAAATACTTACTCAGCTTCTTTGGCATTCTTCTGCTATACACTACCCCTGACACTCTGTACCAGTTGGCTGCAGCCCTACTGGTTCTAGCTTTGACCTCCTCATTCAGACCTCCCTTATCCTCAACCACCCCACTTAGACACTTGAAGATGTTAACCTGTTCCACTATTCTCCCTTCTATCTCACTTCTCATCTTCTTCTGATTTCCCCCATTTGCTGCCATTAAAACTGTCTTATCTATACTTAGTTTCATCCCATGTGACTTCAGTTTTGCATTCCATTCCCCTATCCTTTGCTGAACTTCTTGTTCAGAGACTGCCTGTAATTTCACATAATCTTTATACAGCAACTTTGTTGATCAATCCCCTTTGACCTATTTACTAATGTAGTCCATCACCAGTATGAACAGCAGTGGGCTCAGAGCTTAACCCTGATGCACACCCACTCAAATTGTAAACCCAGCTGTGAGACTGAATGATATTCATATTTGAGTCACTGGGTCCTTGCACATAGCCTGAACTAATTCTACCAATGTTTCTGAGACTTTGAACCATCACAGGAATGGCCAAATCTGCTTACTTGGGACCTTGTCATTTGCTTTCTCCAAGTCTGAGAATGCCCAGTTGGACTATTTCCTCATCTATAACTTCTTCTCTAATATCACTCTCACTGCAAATGAAAGGATAGTTCTGCTGCATCCTGATCTGAATCTGAACTGCTCATCTCCCATCTTATTTTCTACTACCATCCTCAGTCACCCTCTACAGAACTTTTATGCAGCATAATAGGAGTTTGATGCCTTTACACTGCCCACAGTCATGACTGTCCCATTTGTTCTTGAAGACTGGCACTATAATGCATATTCACCAGTCATATGGTATACACCTTTCTCTCAGTACTGTTATGAGTGCAATCAGGGGTAATTTCTCCCCTATCTGACCCAACATCATGATCATATCTGCTGTGACCTCATCTCAGCCTGCTGTTTTTCCTGGCTTCATTTTCCTGGGTGTTGTTTTTATTTCTTCTATGGTAGGCTTCCCCTCTTCTTTCATTGTAGGCTCTGTCTGAGCCAATACAGCTTTTGTGATGTTTTCTTCATAAAGAAGCTGCTGGAAGTACTCCTTCCATCTGCCTTTGATGTGCTGTGGGCTGTGGACTGGTGAGCAGGTTGTTGCTGACATCCCTTAAGAAGAGTGTCTATTTTCTTTATCTTTCTGTCTTTGCCTTGCAGCCTGATATAGTTTATCAATGCCATCTATTGAGTCACATTCCAGAAGCTGGTAGAGTGCCTCTGATACCTTGTTCTTTGCTATTGCAGTTCCTATCTTACCCTCTTTGTTAGTCAACCAATATTCCTTTCTAGCCTGGTCTGTCTTTTCTATCTCCTGTTTTTTCCTGCACTCCTTCTTTCTATTGATGACTTCCTGGACTTCTACATTCCATCACCTGCTTTCATTATGTTGGGAGATTGGCATAATGGTTAAGGTATTTACCTTACAGACACATGGTACAGGGTTTGATTCTCAAATGGGGTAATTGGCTAGACTTAAAATGACCCATAGGGGCAGTTAGCCTAGTACTCATTAGGCTTGTTTGTACTGAGGTGGGCTACCAGCCACAACTCTGAGCTGAGATGCCAGACAACTAGAGGCTTCTGAGCTTCCAAGAAACATAAGCTACCTGTTTCTTAGCTTATTTGTACTATTTACTTTTTTATTGTTTGTTGTCTACTTTAATACTGTATTTATATACTGTGTACTAATCTATACTGTTGTACTGCAATTGTATGGTTTACTATGCTTGTTAAATCCAATTGTATTGCTGTTTTCATTGTTCATTAATCTCTTTTTGCTATTTTCACTGTTTGTTAAGTATTTGCTGGTGTTTTTCACTATTGCAAAGCAATCTGTTCTGCTTGTTCTGGTCTACTTGTCAAGCAGTGTTATAATAACTGATTTTTAGCTATTTAAAAACATCCTTTAGAGTCTCCTTGCTGATTCTCTGCTATTTTATTTTTTTTAGTGTCTCATTGCTATTTTTCTGCTGTATTAAACATTTTCTAGTGGTTCTCGCTGAAACTAGGGTAGATAGCAGCTGTAGCATAGTCCAGATACAGGTTTGCTGCATCTGGGTCTGTTTGTAGTGGTTGTTTGTTCTGAGCACATTTTTCATGACATTTTGGATTGGAAGGGCCTTTCTGCACTCTAGTGAGAGGATTGTGTTGATTGGAACCTGTATAGTGAAGGGTGGTTAGTCTATGCCTTGTAATAAGCATCCTCATTGGTCCTTTTGAACCTTTTTAAAGATTTTTTCCAAGTTTATAACTTCTGGTATTTAAACCCTGCATTTGAGAAGGTTTCTGATTGTTTGTACTGAACTGAACTGAGGTGGGCTACCAACCACAACTCTGAGCTGCAATACCAGATGACTAGAGGTTTCTGAACTTCCACAAAAACATAATTTGCCCTTTTTTGCTTATTTATACTATTTACTGCACTTTTTTATTGCCTACCACCTACTTTAGTACTGTATGTATATACTGTGTATTAATCTACACTATTGTACTGCAATTGTCTGCCTTACTGCGCCTTTTATTGCTGTTTTCACTGTTTACTAAGCTCGTTTTGCTATTTTCACTGTTTGTTAAGTATTTGCTGGTGTATTTCACTGTTGCAAAGCAATCTGTTCTGCTTGTTCTGGTTTTCCCACCAAACAGTATTATAACATTGATTTGTTAGCTGTTTAAAACATTCTTTAGTGTCTTCTTGCTGATTTTCTGCTATTTAAAAAGATTTGTTTTAGTGTCTCACTGCTACTTTTCTGCTGTATTAAACATTTCTAGTGGTTCCCACTGAAACTAGGGTAGCTAGTAGCTGTAGCATAGTCCAGATGTAGGTTTGCTGCACCTGGGTCTGTTTGTAGTGGTTGTTTGTTCTGAACACATTTTTCATTACATTTTGGATTGCAAGGGGCTTTTCTGTACTCTAGTGAGAGGATTGTGTTCATTGGAACCTATTGGGTGAAGGCTGGTTGGCCTAGGTCTTAGACTAAGCATCCTCATTGGTCCTTTTGAACCTTTAAAGTTTTTTTTTCAAGTTTTTAGCTTCTGGTATTTAAGCCCTGCATTTGAGTAGAAATATCCACCCACTGAGCTTCTCCTTGATCGATCCAGGAAAAGCCCCCCTAGTGACAACAGTCTTCAACCTAGCATTATGAATAGTTAGACCACCCTTGTTTCTCCTGCCAACCTTGTTGACTTGGGTCTCTTGAGGCAGTATAGCAGTTGCCTTATGTACACTGACAACCCTCTGCTAATAACTCACTCTAGTACAGAGTGTGAGAGATATATCTACACCAAGGATCTTGAACCCATGCTCTCTCGCACTCAAAACAGTAACATGGAAGAGGTTGTCAACCCACCACTACATATGCACATAGTACCATTACTCATGCACATAGTACACATCCAACACAAAAATCAACATACGCAGAGGTTCTCTCAAAAAACCTAGTGAGACACCAGAGACCTCCAAAACATAAGACTGCTACAACTAACACAGTTCCCACAGCACCCATGACATATAGCAACTCCAGTGTCTCATCTACCTAGCCCATATGGTTTAACACTCAAAAAACAAATTTTCTAGTAATTGGAGACTCAATAGTGAGACTCACGGATGTCTCACTCACCAGACTGGACAAGGAAAAAGTCACAGTCAGCTGTCTGACCGGTGCCAGGATTCATCAGATCATGCATTCACTCAGGTCTCTCAGCAACAAGTGCCATTATGACTCTGTCATAATTCATGTTGGACTGAACAACCTGAGAAGTAATTCACTGGGCTATATGAAGAGACACATGCTCTCTGACTACGTGTCCTAGGCAGGTATGTCCCGAGACTTGAGCAGCATACTACCCGCACCTAGAATGATGCCACAGTATAAACAAAAATGATTGATTTCAATAATTAGATTAGTTTTTGGTATCATTCAAAGGGGATCCAGTTCCTGTCAGCCTGGGAAGCCATGGCTGACAAACCTCGCTGCTTTGCCAGAGGCACTTTTCACCTGGCACCTCTAGGCTTTCGGCTGCTGGCAAAGGCACTTACCTCTCCCATAGTGACTTTTTTAGGCAAAGTTTCAAAAACAAACTTACTGACATGAAGTTTGCCAATCATAACAAAATAAGGGTCATGCTGCTAAATGCTAGGAGCTTAAACCAAAAACTGCACATCCTGAAAGCACTTCTGTCTCTGGAAAATGTAGATGTCTGTGCAGTCACAGAAACCTGGTTCAAGACCTCAGACAGTACCCAGGCCTTGCAAAGCTACAATGCCTTCCACACCTTCAGACCACAAAATGAACATGTGGGAACCAAAGGAGGCAGTGTTTCTATCTATATTAGAGATAAATTCATCCCCCGTCTAGTTAGACTGGACAACTCCATGGAGTTAGTCAAAGTTCAGGTTACGGTGAATAAGACCCCCTGTTAAATTCATAGCCAGTTATACATCCCCCTCCATGGGTCATGACATGCATGAAGCCTACTTGACCAAACTGGAGACAATCCAAATATTGCTGAACACTCTGGTTATGGGGGATTTCAATTATCTCACCATCAACTGGGAAACCTCTACTAACCCGAACCCACTAGCACAAAACTTCCTTGACTTTAACTCAAATGCCATGTAGCAAATTGTTCATACCACAACAAGAGAAACAAACATACTAGATCTGGTCCTCACTAACATGTCAAATGGATGTACTGCTGCAACTGTTGGACTCTCAGTTAAATCTGACCACAAATCAGTCACCTTCGAGCTGATACTAACACCAGAACTCACAAAGGGGGAAATCAGACTAAAAAACTTCACCAAGGCAAATTTTACCGTCATAGGTGAAGGCAGAAATGTATTCCAAGCCCCCGCCCCAGCTGGAAGTGGCAACTACACTGAAGCTTACACTAAAGCCCTGTACAATCACTTGCATAAATGTATAGACTCGGCTGTACCAGAAAGAATCAAAGCCAGAGCCCCAAGTAAAAACAAGCTGCCATGGTAGACATCCAGCATCAATAAACTTTACAATAAATGCAAAAATGTTGATGTCCATGAAAAGAAAGGCTAGAACCCAACAATGGAAAAGCACCCTCCTCAGCCTCAACAGGCAAATAAGACAACTTGTGAAATCCTCTAAGGGCCTCTTTGAGAAAAACTTAGCTAGTACAGCCAAGGATAACTATAAGGCCTTTTACATATATGCACATAGCCTAAAAGGTAGGACCCAAGCATGTGCAGAACTAGTGACCAACGCTATCACACATACACTGACCCCACAGAGACAGCAAACCTGTTAGCGGATAGATTTGGTGAAAAATTCACACCCTATCAGCTCCAAATCTATCACAAACCTTGCCCCAGCCCCTTCCCCCCTACATATCTGAAGAACAGGTCATCAAAGCCTTGTGCAAGGCAAAAAATGCAGCCTCTATGGGACCAGACAGCATCCCAGGCTGTCTTCTAAACATGCTAAAACATGAACTAGCATCACCATTAAGTACCTTTTCCAATCATAGTCTAACCACAGGCTTTTTCCTGTGGAATAGAGAGCAGCAACAGCTATTCCCCTGTTATTCCCCTCCACAAAGATAGCCTAACAACAGACCCAGGTAATTACAGACCCATAAGCCTGACCAGCCTCATCTGTAAAGCCATGGAACATATAATTATGGACCTCATAAATAAAGACATAGGCAACCTCCAAACCCTAGCACTTACCCAATTTGGCTTCATCAAGGGCAGATCCTACCTGTTTTGCTTTATGGATTTTTTCAAAAATGTGACTAGAGCCATTGATGAGGGCAAATCTGTGCACACAGCATACGTCGACTTGGCAAAGGCTTTTAACACAATCCCACACTCAGGCATTATCGATAAATGTAGAAAACTGAATGTAAACCCCTTTGTTGTAAGATGGGTTGCTAACTGGCTTATAAACCGGACACATATCAAAGTGGGAGACTCCACATCAACCAGCAGACCTGTTACGAGCAGGGTGTCACAGGGGTCAATGCTGGGCCCTCTACTGTTTGGTATATACTTCTCAGAAGTTCAGGTCAAAACTAAGGGATTGTGGCTGACCAAGTTTGCAGATGACTGCAAGCTGGGTGCAATTTTTGAATCCTCAGATGATATCAGTGTACTCCAAGAGGGTCTTACGCAGCCCAGTGACTGGTGTCTTAGTCACAGTCTCTAACTGAATTCAGAGAAATGCATCTTCATTCCCTTCAGCATAAACAATGTCCTGTTACACTATCAAATCAACAACAATATCCTAAGTACTCACAAGGTGGAAAGGGACTTGGGTTCACAAGTTGACCACGACCTTAACTTCGACCACCATGTGTCTACTGTAGTAAGGAAGGCTTTCTATGTAGCACAATTGATTAATAAAGGCATCAACTCAAGAGCAAAAGAGGTTATAACCCCTCTATACTAGGCACTTATCTGGCCCATAATTGAGTATAATCAGCATGTACCATACAAAGCACCTGCAGCAATTCGGGAGACCGCAGAGGTTTCTAGCAAAGAAGATCAAGGGACTTCAGCACATGCTGTACACAGACCGACTATAGTCCCTGGCACTTTACTCAGTATCATACAGACTTCTTAGGGGAGAATTATGCCTGGCCTACAGAGCAATCTCAGACCCAAACTTGCTGCATATCCGTAAATCAGACAGGAATAGTGCCACCCATTCCAGGGACCTAAATATGGCCTGTGACTTAAATAATTCATGCGGGCGGGACAGATTTGCCTCTCAGCAACTGCTGCATCTTTGGAATAGGCTACCAATTCATGCAAAACAGAGCACCTCTGTGACACTATTCAAAAGGAACATTGACGAGTGGATAGGACACTGTAAATTCTTACCGGGAATAGTCCCTACAACCCTTCTGCACATGGGCAGTCATTACAAAATGCAGTATTATGGGTATTAGCTAATATTTCTATGGAATTACATTCGGATGAAACAGCTAAGCTTGAAATGACCTCCCGGCTGATAGCCTAGTACTCTCCTATGATCCTATGATAATACCTGGCTCAGCCATGTATCTGTTGTATACTCCTCACACATGCTGTTTTGAGGCTCTGCCATTCATCTTCAACTCCACCTTTTTCCTCTTTTTGATGTGCTAGAACTGTGAGTAATTTCTTGAGCTGTTACTTTCTCTCCATTCAACTTCCAGGTCTGCAGCTTTGTCTGTATTGACCTTAGAACCTTCTCTGACCACTGCTTTCAGCTGGTTGTGGCAACCAGTGGTTTATGCTCTGGCCCGACTGTTTCACTGGGGATAGCTTTGCAATTCCTAATTCTACTTCAATGTTCTTTCCTTATTGGGAGAGTCTACCCGAGTTGCATGTTGGCCACTCTTGTATGTGATCTTGTGACTGTCTCTCTTGCTGAACCATGTGTTGGCCACCATCAAGTCATTTGCCAGACAGAAGTCTAAGATGGCCTCTCCTTCCTGTTGTCCCACCCATGTGGACCCAGACAGTCCTCATATCCTGTTCTGTCTGTCCTGATATGTGCAGTCAGATTGCCCATTATGAGCATCAATTCATTTTGTCCTGTTTTATCTAGTAGGTCCTGTAACTGCTGCCTGAATACTCTCTTTTCTTCACTATAACCATTCTGCTGTAGAGCATAGACTGAGATTATAAATAATACCCTGTCGTTACACTGGGGTCTGTGTTGGTTTAAAAACTAGTGGTACATTAAAGAGTTTGAAAGGAAATGTCAATTGTGAACTAGCCATTGCTGCTGTGCCTGGCCTTGACACCAAGGCAACAAGCTCGTTAGGAGTTGGCGGCTACAGGAATTACTAAGTGAAATGCTTACTCAGAGGGGCGGCAGACATTCTACAATATATACTTTTAAGTTTGGTGTCATGCTGAAAGTGCTGTAACTTTGACCAGTAGGGGGAAAAGTTTCTCTCAAAGTGGGCGGGGGTACAGGATTGTGTATCGGTACGAATTATATTTTTCTCAGTCGTAACGCTGTGTTCCCCATGAAAGTCCACTATAGTTACAATTACAAATATGTCATACACTTCTTCCCACACAATTGAATTTCTTGTCTCTGGAGTACTACAGAATCAGATATAATAAAAGTTTTAAATCGTAATAAGCTACTCGCTGTTTGTTTATGGAATATGACCTTTCTTTTATTACTATCAATGACCAAAGAGGAAATTTGTCTTTTGCTTAAGTAGTTTACTGATTATTTTGTTTTTTGATGACTGTGGATGTGCTTGGAAACTAACTGGTTGATGAACTGCCATTCTGGAACTAAAAAGCATGGTCGGAGCACTCATTTTTTTTTTCTTTTTGAAAGGGTTTATGACATACACTGCAATGATAATAAAATGACTGTGGGATGGTCTTTAGGAAATTTGTTGTGCTTGTTTGGTGATGGTTCGTGAATGTAGTTTCGTAACACAGTCTCACTGTACCTCTCAATCTCTCAGAGCAAGAGATCTAGACAAAGTCAAAAGTGGTTTGACAAAGGCCCAAAAATAGGGACAGATTTTAAATATTGCTCCTGTAAACTCATAGTTGCTAGAATAACAGGTTTTGCATTATTATGTATTTTCTGAGGGATATGAAGTCTGAAATTCAAATGCCTGCCATTATTTATTATTAGTAATGACTTCAATCTTCATGTTGGTATCCCACAATTCCAATGGAATGGGTGGGGTTACATTATTATTATGCAAATTTTATGTTTATCAGCATCCCGCTTTTTCCCAGTTGTACCTACTTTTCATGGGCCTTTGCCCAGTTTTTATTGTTTCCAAGTTGAGAGGTATGTTGCTCTTACACACTTAGAAAGTTGATAGACTAACAGGTTTTGTATTAGAATTAATTTTCTGAGGGATATGAAGTCTGAAACTCAAATGTCTGCCATTATTTTCTGAATTCAGTCCTCAATGATTTGCTAGTAACTTGACAGAAAAACACAGTTTTATGTGAAACAGGCCAAAAATATGAGGCAAAAGTCTGAGCATTCTGCGAAAATCTCGACAGTTGAGAGGTATACAGGTAACTCAAGCTGCTCAACTGGACACCAGCTGGCCAATAACTTATTGATGCAGGGTTGCTGGACTTTATGGCAGGCACACACAGGCCAATAAGGGCACTTACACCACTCCCACCATTAGCATGGGTCACTGGCATAGGTCGGGTCCTCAACTCACTTATCACCAGCAAATACCCATGCCCATTTGGTGACATTACTCAACACAACCGAATCACCTAGAGCCATATTTTACATCATCGAGTGTCTAGCCCTGCTATGCACGCAGTCTGTAATCCGTGTTCTGTCTTGAGGATACTGCTTATCAGAGTAGATGTCAAAAGCAGTTGACTTATATAACTCTTACTCCTATAGGGCACCATCTAGAATCTGTGCTGCTCCATTCTTGGGTGAGTTTGACATGGAAACAAGCAGCATGTTTTTGGAGGTGGGAGGAACCACACAGAGACACAAGAAGAACAATTAAACGCCATATAGGCATTGGCCGGAGGTCAGGACTGAACCTTGTATTGACCTTAACTGTTATGCCAACCGGTATAAGACAATGCATGAAAAAGGTTGATATCAGGGAAAGATTTAACACTAACAAAGTTAGTTCAAAGAAAAAAATATATATGAAATGCCATAAAAAGCCTTGTGCAAATGCAAGGGTAGAAAAAAAAAGAATGAATGCGGTAAAAGTAAAATATAGAAAAGTACATTGGAGTCATCTAGTGTGAACAAAATGAGCAATAAAGACAGTAAAACTGATATCAAGGAAGTTGAAAGTGATAAAATCTGTACAAGACTAAGTGTTGTGTTTAGAACTGTGCATTGTGAATGAAATGACTGCAAAATTGTGCTTGTCACTCCAACTCACTGGTGTGAAAGTGATAAAGGAAGCAGATAGATGTGTAGCAGTGTCTATTATTTTCCGTTGTTGATTATGTGACATATTCCAAAAGACATGGCAGATCTGTGGCCTTCTCTTTGCGTGGCATGAGGAATGTGCCAAGCAATGTAATAAGTAAACTAATAGTAGCTGCAGACTTAGCATATAGGTGAGCACCCCATTAAAGATTCATAGAGCAATTTTAAGTACAGACCATTGGATGTATAGACAGCAAGCAAAAGGCATGAGTGCACTGGTGAGAAAGTAACTGTGCAAAAGAAGTAACATTCTATGTCAAAAATGTCAGATTCTAAGTAAAATAGCACACTGATATGTTGTGCATGATAAAGAATTGTGTGTTATATAACTGGTAGATCTTTGAAAGAAGGGCTACATTTACGGATATGCATTTTAATGTACAGAGCAACCAGCTATGTACATACCTGCATAGTCCTGCTGAACAGAGCTGTGATCTATGGAGTACTGGGATGCTGTGGAATCCATTGGGTACCATACAACTGTGGGGAATACAGTAAGTATAATGAGGAAGTACACCCAGATGTAGTATACGTAGGAACCTGCACTGCCCTAATACAAAACCCAGATATGCAAAATGTTGTGGAATCCTGTGGACAGCTGAGGAAATGAAACAGAAAAAAACAGGTGATGGGGTAAGACAGGTCACATCACCAGTAATGCAGTACATATGTACATAAATATTAGTGTAGGGAATATACTCAATGCACATGCCACAAAGAGTGGGAGGATAGGACAGAACAGTAGATGATAGGTGAGGGTAAAAAGGGGTAATACACATGGAAAGGGAAAAAAAGGTCAGAAGGAAGGTCTGAGGGGCATTTTTTGTGTGGGGAATAGGTCCCATTTTATTTTTTTTAAAGAGAAGAAGGATTGGCGAATTGCTAAAACTGACTCTGGAAAAAACACAAAACATAAAGGACACCACAGAACACAAACAGAAGGAGGTGAAATACAAAGGAACAGGGTATGACAGACATGCCATAAACAGCCAGACAGCACATTAGAGGCATAGGATGGCAACAACAATCACCAATGAGGGAGGGGTGCAACCTATACCTGGCCCACAATGTCAAAAAGGATAAAATAATAACCAGTGTATACAGCATCACTGTGGTGTTGCCAGCTGAGCGTGACCATCTCAAGGGGGGATCAAGAATGAATGTTGGCATATTGTGTGGGGCAATACCATACAAAAAAACTATACTATAGCACAGACACACATATGAGGAACTGCACACGTCTGATGTTGACAGCTATTGAACTGTACAGAAATGACATATGCTATACCTGATAATGATCAAGATAGATATAACTGCACCTAGATGGTAGGCAGATTACCTGTCGTTAAGCCACAATGTGAGTATACTAGTGACCTACATAGATAGAATTGCAATATTGATACATCAGTTACAAGGTCTTCACATGCTGTTATGTTATTGAAAACAAGATTATTAGGTATGTCATTGCACTCTTGTGCAGTATAGAGTTCTACGTGGCTGTGGCAGCATATACGGTAGCAGCCTTCATCACCCACACCTGGTATATAACTCCATGGTGTCCTCTTGAGCATTCAGTGCAGTGGTTGCTCCTTTTCAGACATGTGGGGTTCTTGTGGTAAGTCACCCTCATCTAGGGCTGACAAGCTATTGTGTTTTGATGCAATGATATTGTGCAGCATGGCACTTGTAATGATGTGCAACCCTTTATGGTGTGTAATGCAGTGCACCCCCAGATGTATCCAGACATCTGAACTTTACACCAAACACTTGCTCAATGGTGTTACAGGTTGCAGCGTTTGCTCTGTTAAATTCTTCCCAGCAGGTACTGATGGGGGCTCTGAATGAAGTCATAAACTAGGGCCCCAGTGAATACCTATTGACATGTATTAAAAAGGCATTGATTAGCAATGCACTATCGCATAGTATCAAAACATCATGCAACATTTTCATGTACATATCACCACAACATGCAACATTTTCATATACAGGTAGTCTTATCAAGTAGTAGCCCCTTAGGGATTTCACCCACTTGGAGGATTGCCATTAGGCCACTTTCCTGACATATGGCACCATCATGCACTCTCCCATGATGCACTGCCATTAGTTTGATGAAGAAGCCATCTGTTGAGCACACTACCGAACAACTGAGCAATGGCCATGTCTTTCTGTTGTAGAACAGTTCTTCATCTTCACCAGTAGTGTTTTTGATTGGTATGTGGGCACAATCAATTACACCTAGGAAACAGAGAAAATTGGCTATCAAATAGAATCTCTGTATGGCAGCCTGCTGCTCTATTGGTGTTGTCATTGGGAAGTGGATGTAATCATCTGCTTTGCTGCACGTGACTGACAGGAACTGTTCTAGTATGTGACTAGTGGCTATGTGGACACCCCTACAGGAACAGCCACACGCCACTGGAATGCCCCAGAGGCCAGCACCATAGACTCAGACACATCTTTGTTTCTCTTGGGACTAGGTTACTCCATAATCTGTTTGTGGACATGGGGTACACGCATCCCTCTCACAGTCTGTACCAGCTGTCGGTCCAGCCATTACCTATCTATGATTTCTTGGCCAGAGATCTGGTTTAACTGCAGCCTGGCTTGCTGCCATGCTGGCTGTCACCTGACAGTCGGATGCATTTGCAGATCTTGCTTCAACATCACCTGTAGCATCTTGGCTTGCTAAAGTACATCCAATGTATGATGCATTTTTTGTTTCAAATATGATGTAGATTCTGTACAGATTTGTTGCAATTTCAAGTGAAATTTGAAATTTGTGGCAAGAATATATGGCCTCTGATGTAGTTTTGCCAGAAAGTAATGGCATGTTCTGCCAAAAGCATTGGCTGCATTTTATTTTATTTATTTTATTGTACATTTGTTTACCGGGAAAGTCTGACTAGACAAAATGTCCTTTTTCAGCAGTGACCCAGGGAGAAAAGCTCCACATTTATAAATAACCATAACATACATATACAATGCACAGCTACAAATATTGATTCAAATCTCAGATACAAGTACAAAATAAAAACACGTTATACATTTCACTGACACAATCATATAATCCAGATATGATAAAAGAATAGCAGTACTGTGATTGAAGGTAGAAGACAAACAAGTTAAGTATACATATACTTAGTAGGGGTATACTATTCAAATACAAAAATAACAGGTCGTGTTCCTTTAGCTGCCTTAAGAAGTCTATTTCCTAACCAGGGTTTGTGCAAGAGCAGGTCCCTGATTCTGACAGGTGTGATTTGAGAAATATTCTAAAGCTAGAAGTGTTAGTAGTTGTTCTGATATTTAATGGCAGGGAATTCCAAGTTTTGGCTATGCAGCTGGAGTAAAGGGAAACTCCATCTGCATTGGTAGGTTTGGATATATTTAGGAATGATTTGTTACCAGAACGGAATATTCTGTTATTGGAGTAGTGTATTGGTAGATTTTGAAGTACTGGTATTTTTTCTGGTTGATTTAGTATTCAATGGGCGAAGGCAAGTTGATTATAAGCAAGTGGATTTGGTAGTTTGAGCCAGGATAGTTGTTTTAGAACCAAACAATTATGGGAACTGAAATTTGTTACTGTGGTAAATTTGGTGATTTTATTATATTATTTTTATTATAGCAAGTTTTTATAGTATGTACACTGCGTGTTTCAGAATTAGGTGCAGTACAGCAGATGTCGTACATTTACTACACCATACTTGCTATGTGCAATACCTTGGGTTGTTTTTAAATTGTGTCAGCCTTCAGTGTGCCAAAGACAGCCTTCACAGTGGTGCAAGTATTTTTGGAATCTGGCACTACAAGGTAATGCTTTTCAAACATGAAAACACCAAAAGTGTTTTTAAAGATGTGCACTGGTGAGAATAGGGTATCTGAAACTAAAATTAAGGTACATGTGACAAGTTATAGGCATTATACTTGTAAATGAGTTGGACCATGACTGTCTGCAACAGAATGGATATAGAAAAGTGACTTGAAATGGTATTACATAATAACACTGAGGAAGTCATTACAAATAGTTAATAGTTTTATTTATTTAATAAAGACAAAGAATTTACTACAGTTGTTAGTGGGTACAAAGCATTTTTTCTTTAAAGAAATGGGAATACTAAAGTTGTGAAATCAAGGATTGGGCTACAAAAGAAAGCTAGTCACCAGTTCCACAAAACTCATCCAGTACCCTATGCATTCAGACTTAAAGTAGAACTGGAGTTACAAAAACTGGAATCGAGTTAGCCATGCCCATAGTCTGTATAGTAAAAAAAAATGACTCGGGAAAACAATTGCATTTGTGTGTATTTTAAAGTTACTGTTAACACGCTGTTATGCATAGCACAGTATGCATTAACATGAAATTAGAAATATGTGAGACTCTAATGTGGGATGGTTTACAGATATTATTAACTTCAAATAAACAGGCTTGTTATAGAAATGGAACACTCATACCAAGGTAGTTTCTGATCATTAACAAGCATTCAAAAATGGCTTGCTTCCACATAACAGACTTCTTTTTGGTGTGATATCTATGTCAGCCATTTAGGATAGGACAGCGGATCAGATATCACAGGGAACTCTCTACATGAAATTATACCTTGACATTCTAGTTAAAGACAGAGACCATGAAAACCACCTGAATGGTTTATAGCCATCCCTGAAAGAAAACAGACTGTAAGCTAACGTAGATAAATGTGTTTTTTTAAGGAACATTTTACTGTAGACATATGATTGACAGGAATGGCCTGCACAAATCACAACACAAGATGGAAGTTGTGTTAAAGGGACTTAGACCTCAGAACTTGTTACATTAGAGGTTGTATAGGAATTGTGAACAATAATCACATTTTCTAGCAAACTTCTCAATGGTTTTGCATCTGGCTGGATGAATTGTTAAAAGGCAGCCAACACAGGAATGGGCAGAGATTTGTGAATGAACCATCTTGGTAACCTAAGAGAAGAAAACACTGAAATGGTATTAAGACATTTGAATTCTTCTTTGCCAGTTGGACTGTTCTGTGATGCTTGTGTTATGAAATAAATGCCATTCTACTGCATATGTTTCCAGTGACACAGAATGGCCCATCACATTTTCTTCAAGGTTATTAATAAAAGGTAAGCACAGTTATACCTACATTGGCAGAAAAGTGCCAAGCCTGACTGGAGAGTAAAATTATATACATGCCAAGAGATTCACACTGGTAACAAGTCAATAGTCACCAATGCCTATTTTTAACTTAATAACAGGAGTAGCTGTCATAAAAACAGCACCACTGCAGCAACAGTCACTGTTTTTAGGCATATAATTGTGTGACCCAAACTTTAAGTAAACTGGGTAGCATGATAGCACCAATAGACCTTCATGAGCACTGTGACAGACAGGGGTACTAGCCTTATATTCTGCATTTCTGTCACCAAATGTGACATGGACAAGAGTACGTTCCTTCATCCCTTTCTTTTGCATGAACAAGTAGTCTGAGGGATGGATGGGGTTTGTATCCCACCACTGTTACAAAATATTGTGAGATGTAGGGATACAGAGCCAGTGATAATGGAAAACTCCAGCTCTCAATCTCAGAATGTGACAGCAGTAGTATACTTTGGCTGCAATCCTCTTACATTTATGACAGGCCTGTGTACTACACCACATTTGCCCACTCTCAGAGGAACATTCACAGTGACTAGTATTTAGTTATGGTAATGTAACATTACAACAATCCTATGGACAAAGATAGCCTGAAGTGAAATGGAGCCTAGGCAAAGGGAAACATTGCCACCACCACGGTTTACTATTGTTTATTCAAATGGAAAAACATCTTTCATTCAAATAAATGAATGGTAATACCGAAAGTAAAAAAAAACTACTGTTCACAATGTCGAACCAAATGCTCGACGCATTTGACTCGACATTGCTGTCAAAACCACCACATGATAGCCGTGTAGGAGCTGATGTAAATCAAACTCCTATACAACTATCACGTTTTTGCAGGGGGGCAAACCCCCCCTGCACCCCCCATGTGGGGGGCTGCACTCTCCCTACTTATATATTCTAACTCCGAGATCGCACTACAGTGGGGATGTGGATGAATTTCCACTCCCCATTGTACCGCATTCTCCGTGCAGATAGTTGATTTCCACTTATGCAAATGCAGTTGTGCATTCGCATAAGTGGAGTCGACTATCTGGTTCAAAACTGCTTGTGCATTCGACATTCTGTTTTTCAGCACATTGCAGCCAATAGAATGTTCTCACAAGCAATAGTGAACCCACCACCACACACATATTCTCCAATGCTCATCCATTTCCCCATCCCATGCTGCCTATACCCTGAAGATTATCTTTTTCTTCTTTTTCCCAAATTTTGCTTTACTCTTCAGCTTTTTCTAGAAGTCATGGCTTTCTACATGCTCTGAAGTGCATTTTAAGGTTTTAAACAACCTTTTCATACAATGATGACCTGAACAAAAATTATGACTATGGAAAAAAATTCAGTGTTACTGTTCAACTTTACTTTTCCTTGCATCCTTTCAACATACTCTAACTAGCTAGTAATAACTATGCAGGAAATAAATTAATTAAACAGGAGGTCTGGGTTGTACCATACCCCCAGAAACCATAGGGTTATAGATGCTCTGAGGTGAATTTTAGAGTATTTTCCTAACCCTTTGAATCATTGGTAGCCTGCACAAACATTATGATTAAAAAAAGAAATCTAGACTTATTTTTTTCTTTCAGGGAAGAAATAAATTGCATCCAAGGCTTACTGCTCAGAGCTGCCAAAATTGTAAAATGAGAAAGCAAATATTTGAAAGGTAGAGAAATCCTGTCTTAGAATACTGCCCCCCAACAAAAAAAGACAGTCACCATCTGTGCATACCTCTGTTGTTATATTGGGATGAATGCAGTGGCACAAATGGCCACAGTCATGTATTTCAAGTGATTGCTGTCATACATATACATGGCATGTCTCCTCGCTCCTGTCCCCAAAAGGCAACCACCTGAATATGTGCCTGATGTTTGATTGTGAGGAAAATGAAAAATATAATGATCACGCTAAAGTATTCCAACTTGTTGTTCACAGACAGCATACTGCCTCTACAAAAGTTATAGTGACCTTCTTTGCACATCTCTGAAGTCTGTAAAAGAAATACAAGAAATAATGACCACACTGTTCTTAGGCCCAACATAAGCTATAATGACCTCCTGTGCACAGATCTGATGTTTGATTGTGAGGAAAGTTAAAGAAATAATGACACACCATCCCCAGCCCCCTCATAAACTATAGCAACCTTCTGTTCACAATTCTGAGGAGACCTGGTTTTAAAATTGGCAGGGTTGAGGAAAGAGGCCACCACTAAATCCATGTCAAAATCCATTTATACAGTCTGGGATGTGAGGGGCCTAGGAGCTCTAAGGGTCTGGATGTTCTATGGCATATTTTATGTCTTATTTTGAGAGATAATTACCTTATAACTGCATTTTTACTGCTACCCAGACTAGTTTATTATGTGTCTGGCATTTTTGTGTGTATCCACAGATAAAAATTTATGATATTTTTACACATAAATGCCGACACTGTCCCTGACAAGGCAGGGATGTCACAAGATGCCCAAACACACAGAAATACACTGCATTTTCAACTTCAGGGAAACTGGAGGTATGTCAGTTCACATATAACATGTCTTTGGGATGCTGGAAAAGCAGAGCATATGGATAAATTCATACAGAGAAAAGGAAAGCATGCAGACTCCTCCACATAGAATAAGCTACTGCCAAGGACTCGACCAGAGCAAAGCACTGTGATATGGCGATGTCACTCATTGTGCCAAGTTGGCAGTGAGTGGTTACTTTTGCACATATCCTGCTAATACCTTTCAACCTCTTAGAGCAAGAAATCTGGACAAAGACATAAATAGTGGGGGGACAAAGGCCCAAAAATAGGGACACTTTTCAAGTATTGCTCTTACAAACTTAGAAAGTAGATAGAATAACAGATTTTGCATTAGCATGAATTTTCTGAGAGGTATGAATTCTGAAACTCAAAACCGCGGTGGTGGTGCTGCGGTAGCGTTGTCGCCTCACAGTAAGACGCTGTCCGGTTCGATTCTCAGCTAGTGCGTCTTCTGCGTGGAGACATGCGTGAATGGGCATACCTTCGTTGAAGGTTGTGCGTCAGGCCTGGCAAGCCGGTACGTAAAAATCAACTGCCAATCATTAGCGGACCTGAGTTCCGCTGTGGCAACCCCTAACCGGGAAAAGCCTAAAGACACAAACATGAATTCTGAAACTCAAATGTATGTCATCATTTTCTGTCTTCAGCCCTCAATTATTTTTCAATGATTTGTCAGAAAACCACAATTTTATGAGAAACAGACCAAAATTATGAGGCAAAAATCTGGACATTGTGTCAAAATCTGTACAGTTGAGAGGTATGATCCTGCTTCTGCCAAACCACCACAGATAGCCACCTAGCATGTGAAAGTTTAGTGTTTGTAATTCAAAGCTAGAGAAATTATGCCAACTTGTTAGTCTTAAATACACTGCACTCCCCCACACACAAACATAATGGCAATGCTGATGATATTTGTGATAGAAAATGAAAGAAATTATAGACAGCGTGTTACTCTTACACTGTGACCGCCTCCTCCATACATGAGCATAAGTATAACTGATTTTATACTGATGTCAGCAAATAACAGTACATTGTATGACAATAGCATTGCCACACCAAATCAGTAAGCGCAGTTTAACAGTCATCAACCAAAAGCAGGGGTAAATCCTTTTTATTCACCTCATCAAGGACTAACACATACCTGCCACTGTTGCAGATTTCACAGAATGTCCCTGATATTGCCTCATATTTTGTCCCTGTCCTTCATAAAATGTATGATTTGCTGACAAATCATTCAAGTTTACAGGCAGTCAATACCAGACATTAGAGTTTTATTGTTCGGAAAATTCATGTTGATGTAAAATGTGCAAAAGCTTTCTAAGTGAATTACAGTAATATTTAAAAGCTGTTCCTGATATCGAGCCCTTTTTTTTCCTTTATTTTTGGCTTTGCCCAGAATTTTTGAGCAAAGAATTTGAGAGTTATAGTATTTGGTGTCCTATTATTTATAAAACACTCTGAAAAAGAAAACCATCCCTGAACATTGGGAGCACCAGTTCTTCTTAAAATCCCAGGTAAGAAAAGAAATAGTCATTCTGGGCTGCTGATCTCTAGACTCTAGCACTTACCTGGTTACTGACTTTATCCTGACTGGGTCATATGACAACCATGTTTAGGATAAAGCATGTAATCTTTTTTTCTCTCCTCATTTTCCTTAGCCACGAGGCCTTCACACAGTCAAGGTTAAGGGATGAAGCCCACAGATGTCTGCATTGCCAGCATCCGTCACAAGCTATGATGATAGTTTTATTGGAGAGAATGCCCACTAGCAGGATTTAACTAGGTCAATATTACAATATCAGTGATAAAATATTTAATGAAACTACAAAGCCTAGTAGTTGACAAAACATTGTCAGTACAATCAGGGATTTCTTTGAATTTTAAAGGCTAATTCTTAAAATTCTTCATCATATGAGTTATTATTACCCACCTAGTTTATTAAGTACACAACATTGCTGTACTAGCTTTTGATGATGTGGTTGAGGGCCCTCCAGAAGCAGGGTGCCCCCAGTGACTGATGGGTTCACTGCTCCCTAAAACCAGCTATGTCTAAATAACTGTCTTACTTACTTTTTTCCCAGAGGCTGTTGCCTGAACTCTTGAAATATTTGTAATCTATGGTAGTTTTAATTATAATCCAAGCCCCCATGAGTAAAGCCCTTGATTTCTCCAAGAGCATTGCCATGTATTCATACTATAGACAAAAGATTCAGACATAAATAAATTAATATCATGTGTGCATTTCATTTGACCTCAGGCTCTTTAAATATATAAATAATAGGCTTACTTCTGCAGATTTAGCACTTTAATTTATCAGGCAACAATTTTGTTTTAAGCTGTGTTCTCCAATTAATGGGAAATAGACTCATAGCTTATATAATAGCATTTTTAAAAATTTGATTATGGACACACATACCTCATTATTAGTTTATTAATAAAATGTTTACAGCAGTACAAAATGTGAGAATGCCCAAACTTAAATTCTGGAATACAAAATAATAAAACATGGCTTGAAAATGTTAAAGTAAATTTTCTGATTACCAGTTTGGGCAATATTTTCCTGTTTATTGTTTTTCCCCACTGTATTGCAAGAAGAACTCTCGTGGTATATATGATGTCAAACAGGGAGAAACTGGGCTGCCTGTTGTAGAAGGAAGTAGTAGTCCGGAAAAAAACCCCACAAAAGTTGACAGGCCTAAAAAGAGCCATAAAGATGATATAGTGGACTACTGAGGATAAGAAAGAGTTATGTATTGTTACTATTATGCAAGAAGCCTAGAATTTTTGGATAGAAGATATTCAAAAAGATTAAGAGAGAAATTAGAGGAAAGAAAAATATTTGCACAAAACAAACTGTCAAAAGCTTCAAATGCAAATATGTGTTCATTAATACAACAGATTCCTGAAAAATAGTATATAGACCAAGAAACCTTGGGCCATTTGAAAAAAGAAAGAACTGAGGAAATGCAAAAATATGAACAACAAAACCTAGAGATTTTGAAAGGTATAAAAAAGAAATATGGACAAGGGAAAGAAAGAGAGATCTGATACAGTGTAATATTTATGCAAAAGAGAAAACAAAACAAATCAATATAAAAAAGCAGACTCAAAGATATTTAAAGACAAATGCAGGCAAAGGCACCCAGATATGGAAAATTTCATATTACAGAAACTTAGATCACAAAGGGGGAACAGAGAATGGAAGGTTAGTAAAGAAGAAGTTAAACAAATAGAAGATGAATTTATGGAATACCTGTGATGTGAAGGATTTAGTGTAAAATGTCTTGCATAGGATATATCACAGCATGATGGAACAATAAGTCCCCATAGTAAGGAGAAACTGATGGAGCAGGAGACATCTGAAGAAGAAATATAAACGTTGGAAAGAAGAAGAAATTTAATTTGGTGCAATATTTAGGCAAAGGAGAAAGCAAAACTAATCAATACAAAAAGCATCATGAAAGATATTTGGAGAAATACAGTTAAAGGCATCTGGATAGGGAAAAGTTTACAGTACAAAAAAATAAGAAAAGAAATGGGGAAATAAAAAAGAATATTAGTAATTCTGGGTCTATATTAGATGATCGAACTTTTAAAAGTTCGAGTGTCATATAGTCGACACCATATGATCGAACTTTTAAAAGTTCGAACATCCAAAAAAAAAAATACACAGATAACTTACCTGAACATTTTAAGCTGGGGGGGCAAGCCCCCCTGCACGCCCCACCCCCTGCTCTTTAAATATACCAACTCCGAGATCACACTACAGTGCAGAAAAGGGAAATCTTCCCATTCCACGCTGTACGGGGAGATCTCTGTTAAAACTCTTGAACTTTCAAAAGTTTGATCATATGGTGTCGACCATATGACACTCAAACTTTTGAAAGTTCGAGCATCCAATATAGACCCAGTAATTGTGAAGTTAAAGAAATAAAAACTGAAGTTATGGGTTACCTGCAAAGTGAAGGATTTTGTGTTGAAAATCCAACTCTGGTAGTGTCACAGCATGATGGAACAGTGCGTCCCCAAATTAAGGAGAAACAGGTGGAATGGGAAGCATCTGATCAGTTGCCACTTGAAAATACTCTAGAGCCTTCAGCATGAAACCAGTACAAAAGTTCAGTTGGAGTTGCACAGTAAGGGAAGCAACAGGAAATGGTGGCAACTGTGATGCAGCCAATGTTGTGAAGTGATAGCCCAGTGAATTACCGTATGAAAGAACAATGGATAATGCAGGATGCAGCTGAAGAGAATATGTTACAGGAAGATGTTCTGGAACTTTCAGTAGAATGACTGCAAGAAACAGAGAATAAAGAATGTGCCCTTAGTTTAGAAGAAAAAGATCTAAGGGAAGAGTTGTTTGATTTAATAAAGATGGGTAGAAAATTAAGATTAATGAAAGAAATAGATTACAGAAAGCCAGTAAGATCCAACATGCTAGAAGTCTGATAAAATAAATGAACACAATTATCAAGACTATTAACAGAAATTCATCTGATATAACAGAAGTGCATAGGAGAAAGGAATGGAAAAAATTAAATGCCATCATGGAAGTATCAAATAGAGAAAACTATAAAGCAATTAAGACAAGAAGTGTCACAGTTAGAAGAGTATAGAAGAGGGAACATATCTAATTTTCTGTATTGTGATTATGTGGCAACTGATCAGATGTGATAAAAGCAACGCACAGTATTAGAACAGACCAGGTATCTATTGCACACTATTGCAAACAATAAACTAAAGATAATGGCACGGGCAGAAAAACATAGAAGATACGCAGATCAATATAAAGGAAAAGTGCAAAATAAACAATTCATTGATAACCCAAAAAAAGTTTTATGGAGAATTGAGAAACAAAGCAAAAAGAATAGGAACACCACCAAAAAAGAAGAAATAGACACATTTTGGAGAAATATCTATGAAGACCCCATGGAGTATAACAAATATGCTGAATGGAAAGAAGTGAAATAAGCAGTAAGAAGTTCAAGTGTACAAGATATGAAATGGAATAAAGTAATGGCCAGAGAAATTGAAACAAAATTAAGAAAAGTGTCTAACTGGAAAACCCCAGGCCCAGATGCAGTACTTAACTTCTGGCTAAAAGTACTAACATTGTTACATGAAGATTTAGCCCTGAGTAAGAGCTACTTATATGCATACACCAAACAGGCAGCAACTGGGTTTACAACAGGAAAAACGATACTCCTAAGAGTGAACCTGCAAGCTATCCTAAAAACTATAGATCAATAACTTGTTTTTCAATGATGTTTAAACTATATACTGGAATTGATGCCAGTAGAGTGTATATTAATTTAGAAGAAAACTCAACCATGGCAATAGAACAAAAGGGTAACACAATAAAGTCATATGGAACAAAGGATCATTTGTTATTAAAGTCATAATGGAGAATTGTAAAAAAATGGAAGAATTGATGTATGACATGGTTAGATTACAAAAAAGCCTTTGACTGCATCCCACATTCATGGATAAAGAAGTACTTACAGATGTATAAGATACACCCTACATTGATTGATTACATTACAGTGACCATGAAACACTGACAAACCACTTTGCAGCTAAGCCATGATAAAGGACAAATTATTATCCCAGAGGTAATGATACAAAGAGTATATTCCCTGGTGACTCTTTATCACCGCTGCTATTCTGTCTTACCCTTAACCCATTAAGCTGTCTATTTAACAGATTAGGTCATGGTTACAATTTGGCTCCCATACAACAACAAAGTGTAAAGCCTTCTCATCTTCTTTTTGTGGATGACTTAAAACTATATAGTTCATCAGATGAGGAGCTGAAAGCACAACTCTAAGTGTTCTATACTTTCTCAGATGATATAAGAATGTCTTTTGGTCTTGATAAATATGCAAAAGCAACATTTAAAGTAGGAAAACTGCAGCACCAGGAAAATATCAGTCTGGGATAGTAATGTGATATAAAGGGACTTGAGCGGGAGGGAGTTTGTAAATATTTGGGAACTGATGAAGGATCAACAGTAAAAAAATGAACAAATGTGAACAAAACTCAGTAGAGAACATTTTAGAAGACCAAAATTAATACTGAAATCAGCCCTAACGTCTAGGAACAAAGTCCAAACTATACTGCAATTTGATCTTCCTGTTCTGACTTATAGTTCTGGGTGATTGACTGGCCCCAAAAGGTATTGGATCAGTTGGACAGGAAAACAAGAAAAATACTTCATGCTTATCAAATGATGTATGAAAAATCAGTGTGCACCAAGATTATATATTCCTCATTCTGATGAATGTATGTCCCTCCCTGAAACTGATTACATGTACAGATCTGCCAAACCAGAAGTAGACAAAAATTAGGCAGCATCTGAATGTCCAAAAAAAATAAATAAATAAATAAAACAATAAAGAATATAAGGGGAAAGATCAGATGGGAAGGCAAGAAATGTAGAAAAGGCATAAATATAGATGCAAGTACAGAAAACTTCTGGAACAACCTTATGTTGATCAGGATTTGATGCAGGAATGATTAAGGAGAAGTGAATTTAAACCAAAAGATCATCAAAACAGCCAGTAAATTCACTCATGAGCCTCAATACATGTCACAGGATGTGTTTAATGTCTCTGCAGTAAAGATGAAAGTGCTAAACTGTGGATGCTTTTAACTTTATTTTTCACATTAAATTCATCCTGTGATGTGTATTGAGGCTCATGGCTGACTTACTAGTTGTTTTGCTGTACTTAGTCTTTGTATCTTTCAGTACCGGAACTCTACTCTTGTTTTCTTGTTTAAACCAAAAGATGATGAATGATCTACTACAAAACATGAACAAACAAATGCAGCTATATTTATTTATGCTACTGATACATGTAACTTTGCATGAACTGCAGAAGGAGTCAGTTCTGGGCACATTGCAGGTGCTGTGAAGAGCAGTTTTGGCTGACATCAAAGACTGAAACAATAGTAATTTCATGAACTTTAATAATAATTTCTTTAGGAACACAAACAATCCCTGGGATTCAGGAACAGCCGTTTTCCATGCAGGAACAGTGTAGGAGCTCCTGCATGGAAAATGGCTGCCGAGCGATCCAGGAAAGTGCCATTTTCATGTGCACAAGTGGCCCTACACTGTTTCTGCACAGAAATCCGTGTGGGATGCAAATCACCTCATTTGCTGGTAAAAAAAACATGCAAATTAGGTGATTCTGTGATTAGTGAAGCTGGCTGGACTCCGTGCAGGAACAGTGTCAGAGCAGAAATGTATTCAGTTAGTAACTGAATACATTTCTACATCTGAATAAACGGAAGCAGGGCAGCTCGTGGAAAGCATGTATTACAGTCAAACACACTTGTCAAAGGCCAAATATAAGGCCATTGGCATTAATATATGTTTCTTTTATTTTAAAATTAAACTTTTTTTTTTTTTTGCCGATCACGGCTGTTTAAGCTTAGGGCAGCGGCGCACAAACAGGATCGTGCAGAAAATAAAAAAAAAATAAGAAAAGTCAATTTTAAGATAATTCTGCATTTAGTCATTATAGTCAAAGGCACGCAGAATGTAAACAATACCAGGGAGCACTGGTTGTCAAGGGGAAAGGCTCCGTCTAAGTGAAGTAACTAAGGACGTACACACTGGGGTATGCAAATGAGGGGAGTTATACTGAATCACAGATTTCCTAAAAGTGTCAGCTTGTACTTAACCGTGTAGGTGCAGCAATACAACAGTGCAAGTATAAGAGGTGAATGACTTCATAAGGGTGTGTGTCATGCATGCTTGTAAGCTCATTGGAGCTCTGTGGCCCGTGTTTGCCCTCAGCTAAGCACAACTAAGGAAAGGGGTGTGTCTGAGGTTGTACTGTCTTATTCCATGAAATGCAGAGCATTTTCATGTCCAGGGAAGGCCATTTTTGTTTAAAAGTGCTTACCTTAGCTAAACAGGTGTGCGGGCATAAAAAAAAAAAAAAAAAAAAAAAAAAACAAAAAACAGAGGAAATAGCAGAACTGTTTACATTTGAGCACTGGGTATGCGCAGCATGCCTTGGGGCTTAAATAGGGAGGAAGTGGGAAGGGGAAACAGCAGTAGGAAGGCAATCAAGGAGAACTAGCATAGCTGGCAGGTGGAATGTATCAGAATCAGCCAATTACACATGCTGGAGCCCAGCATACTAATATAAACTATGCAAACACCCTACAGACTGTTTTTTCCCCACAAACTCTACACCATTGGTGTACATAGATGGGGGATTTTTAACTGGCAAAAGTAACTAAATATGTTAGAGGCTGATGCTGCTTTACTCCATCAACATGTGCTAGAGACTGAGGGTGGTGAGGAGGAGAATGCTGACAACCGACCCACAGTGAGAAGAAGGAGAAGAGTGTACAGACCCAGAGTACGTTACCAGGGCCTACATGAGCTGGAGATAGTAGAGCGATATAGGATAGACATGGAAATTCTACAGCAAATCATTGAGCTGTGCCGGCCACACCTCACAAACAGAACTAATACAGGGGAACCCATCCCAGTGGATACCAAGGTACTTCTAGGCTTAAGAATACTAGCCACAGGTACCTTCCAAAGACCAACTGGGGATATCATGGGGATCTCACAGGCATCAGCATCCAGGGTACTCCACCAGTTCCTGGATGGCATGTCAGCACGTGCCAGTGAGCACATATATTTCCACAATATTCGTGAGGTGTTGACCAGCAATATGCGTCTCTTCCACCATATAGCAGAATACCCTAAAGTAGTTGGTTCTATAGACTGAATGCAGATCCACATCAAAGCACCACCCGGTGAGCAAGGCAAGGTCTACATAAACCGCAAGAGCTTCCCCTCCATCAACTGCCAGGTCATGTGCGATGCCCAGGGCATTATCATGAATGTGTGTGCTGGCAGCCCTGGATGCTATCATGACTCCCATATCTGGCATTGCTCACAGCTGTATCAGGCATTTGCCAGGGGGAACATCCCATATGGCCATCTAGTGGAGGATGCTGGCTATGCACTGGAGCCGTGGCTGATGACACCCATCAGAAATGCACACACACCCAAACAAGAACACCATAATGAGGCACGAGCACAAACCAGGATCACTGTAGAGAGAGTGTTTTGGATGCTCAAGTCATGGTACCTCTGCCTTGACATATCCGGTGCAGCCTTGCAGTGCTCTCCAGCTACTTGTACACAAATAGTCATAGTATATGCCATGTGACACAATATGATCCTGCAGAAACAGCTGCAGCAGGAACAGCATGGGGCAGGGCCAAACAGCTCCCCACTATTGCCAAGGTCAGCACAGACACAGAGGGACTCGGAGGAGGAACATCCTGAGCCTTCCCCGGTAGGCAGAAGGAGGCATGCACAGTATTCCCAGGCCTTGGCAAAGAGGCAATGCATAGCACATACACTGACACAGAAGGGACCCAGGGACTGATACCACTCTCTGACTCGCACAGACAGTAAAAGGGATGCCAAACATAACACTACCCGAGCTTTACCATGTACAGGGAGTGTACTATGTGCATCCAACATAGTCAGCCCTCCATCACTTTCCTCAGTACTGGCCCACCAACAAGGTAAGTCACTCTTTCTATCAATTACTGAATGGAGTAGTATGTTCTCATACTTGTATGTATGATATGGATGCAAGCATGTAAGGGAATTGGGTGGCTGAATGGGATAGCAGCAGACAGCTATATGGGACAGCAGGAAATTCATAACAAATACTGGTGTCAACATACTAGGCAGCACTACACAACATGGCATCCCCCACTGCAGTACATGTGATAGCCCAAACAACTGTGGGTGTCAATGGGTCACACACATGGATGTCAGTGAGGGTCACATATTCACCACCAGCCTCACCCAGCAGGGCAGGTGTAGATGACCATGAAGAAAGGCTGGGTTAAGGCTCCCAAATGATGGCAATGGTGAACAGCCCCCCACCAGACCTACACAGACATACTACAACAGGTCTGGCAGTTGCATTCCATTTCTGAAGGGTAAGAAGTCTGAAACTGAAATATATGCTATTAAGATCTAACATGTGTACCCTACTCATATGCCTCTTGTCTGCATGATAGGTCACAATACAATATGAAATGGAAGCCAACAGAGTAACCAAAATACCAGTACAGTCATTTCAAATGTTAAAGTCTGCAGCTGTGCACCCCCTCCCCACAATCTCATGTAGAAATGCAGTAACAGATGGCCTGCAGCACTCTCAAATGGCCTACAGTCCTCTGGCAAAGGCCCATACCTCACCCATAGTGCCAATGTATGGAATGTCAGGGGGTCCCAACTAACAACCAAACAGTAAACAGAAAACAAATGCAAGGCCATGTTGACAAATGCCAGTAGCATGCCTCCTCATGTCCTACTGCATGGACTGTAGATCAGGCCACACATACTACTGGGATAAAGGCCCAACTATAGGGATACCTCTGAGATATTGCTTACATAATGTTAGGTGGAGGAGGGAATAACGGGGGGGTGTAGAAGCATGGATGTCATGGACGGTGTGAAGTCTGAAACTCTAATGTCTGCCCATACTATTTCCAACTGCAAACCCATGAATGAATAGCCACAAAACCACTTGTAAACCACAATATGAAGGTAAACTGACCAGATATATGAGTCCTGCCTCTGGATAACCTGGGTGTATCTGTGAAGATGAGAGGTATGGCCCCAGCTGGATATGGACATTCCTTGAAGTTGAGAAAAGCACAAGGAGGGGAACCCCAGCCAGCATACTAACAATGTGCTGCACCATTTACACAGAACCAGAAGTCTATTGTCTGTAGCTACCCCTCCACAATGACAGGTTTGTGCTGGAATGTGTAGTCTATATGCCACAGACTATTGGTCTCAGCTTCATACATCTCGTATTTCCTGGTAAATAACTGTGAGCAAAGAATGATAACTGTCAGTAGTTGATGACATGACACATCACAGTGTAAAACAGTACATATGTCAGAATATCTATGCTACAACCAAACATGTCACACAAGCAGCACAGCTATAGTTACAGTATCCCCTGTATGTTAAGCCCATTGCGTCTCCATATTGGCAACCTATCTAGAGATATCCTGCAGAAACAGTTTGCAAGGTGTAGCTGTAGCATACAAACCCTGAACTGGAGTCCAACCCTCCCTGGAATGGATGCACACAGTCAATATAGAAGGTCATACTGGGCATGCTCCTACACTTAGAGAAATGAAACCCATGTCTCACAACACAGTGGACTACAGTTATTGGTTATTCACAGCTGTCTGTGCACACACACCAAATTGTACACCATTGATACTTCACACACACACATTGGATAGGAATACACACACATATCTAAGGAAAACATAATATAATATGTCAAACATACACACACAGAGACGTGGGGAAGAGAAAGACAGACAGCGACAGAGAGAATCCCATTATGAGGCCTGTCCCACCCACTACACATCCCATTGGCCTATATCACATGATGTGCTGATGTCATTCATGGGAGAAATACCTTTGGTTAGCCCTCAGCCCTATAATGTCAGTGGTGCTTGTGATAACTGTGTAACCTACAGTACAAATAGGTATCCATGTAGCAGTTGTAATCTCTGTCTTGTCAAATGTAAAGTTGTGTGTTTGAGTGTGTATGTGTGTTTTTAGATGAATGTGTTTGAGGCCATTCACACTCACTATAATCTCCCGTAACTCTCCTTCAGCACTGCTGCTGATGTCACTCACCTGCAAAGATACCTTTGGGCAACTCCCCAGCATATAAACTCTGTGGTGCTTCCCATAACTGTGTAATACTGTAGTATAGCAAACTAGTTAGGTAGGAGTTCCAATCCTGATCCTGGCAACTGTGTAAATGTGAGTGTGTGTGTATCCTTGTAGATACCTGATTTTGTGGTCATTCACACTTACAACACTTCCATTACCTCTCCTTTAGCACTACTGCTGATGTCACTCACCTTCAAAGATACCTTTGGACAGCTCTTTAACAAGTAAGCTCCATGGCACATGTGATAAATGTGGTATGTATATATAGTTGCAATAACTACATAGGTATGGGTTTGAATCTTATCCCTGGCAAGTGTTTGTATGTGTACATATGTATGTCCGTACCTCAAAGATTTTAGTCTCATTTACATCCAGTACACATCTCAGTTCCTGACTTTAGCAGTCCTGCAGATATCATCCACCTTAGAAGTACCTGTTGGCAACCCTAAACCATGTAAGGTCAGTGGTGCATGTGGTAAATGCATAACCATAATGGTCCGAAAAGATAGTTAGAAAGAGGTTTGAACTTCACCCCAGACAAATGGAAATGTGTGGGTAGGATAAACTATTTTTTTGAATTTCTCACCCACTACATCACCCAGTGCCAGTATTTACAAGGGCTGGTGATTTTCCTCACCTTAGAAGTACCTTGGGACAGCATTCATCCTATAAGCTCCCTGGTGCGTGTGATAAATGCAGTACACTGGAGTAGCAATACATAGCTAGGTAGGGGGTTGAAACTCAGTACTGGCAAGTGTGAGTGGGTGTGTCTGTCATCAGTATCCTGTGTGGGGGTTGGTGTGATTATGTAATAACAGGATCCATTGCGGGGCAGGTTTTACTAAATTATTATGTTGAGGACCTAGTATATGTCACAATGTCCACATTACAAGGCCAACAGTTGTCAAACACTGAGGAGGTTGGTGTAGACAATCCAAAGTCCTAAATCTAACAGTATGGATTAGTGAACAATATAGGCAACCCTTCTATAACTCAGAGACCACTCTCCACCCATGTATCATACACAAACACACTTGGCTAGGCAACAACCACTATATTGATAGTTCCCCTGCATATTGCCACATAGGTAGTACCCACGGTGTGATTGCAGTGGACTACATGCCTGTTGACCAGAACAGTGCCACTGACATCAGAAAGTACTTTGATGTGTTACATCTCCTGATTGAGTGTGCGTTATCTAGCAAGTGAAAGGACATGGCACCCTGTTCCATCCCCTCAGTAGCCCAATCAATGTGTACAGTGGCCCTTTTGCCATGTTCCCCACTGGACGCCTGCAACAACTTTAGAATCTGCAAACGTTCCCCACAAAGGGAATATCATGTCTTATACACATGCCCTGTATGGACAGACACCACTAACTCCACTGAATACCCGTATCATACTGTCAATGTAGGTGCAATCACTACCTCAGTTACATAGCCAGGTCTCACCAAATGAGGTCAGGAATGCTACATCAGAAGATACCAATCTGTCCACACAACATGCCCCACAGAACTCAAGCACACTTCCACATGTCAAAGAACATGCATGTGGGACATGTGCACAACCCAGACACTGTCCATGTTATAGAATATAGATCACATACATGGGAAGCAGTGCACATCACTGGCCACCCACAACAGAAACCTGGATGAGTTGATGGTGACTACAATACCCACCCCTGGGGGCCACTCTAGTGACTATATTCCTGAGCCACACTGTGGACTATTGTCATGTGACCTGATGCCAAGGTATTTCCTTGGGATAGCCTTGTAGAGCCTTCAGGCCCATTCACCTACTATACACCTATGAAGCAACGAACCTATGGATTTTGGTACTGGCAAATGTGTGTGTGTGTGTGTGTGTGTCTGTGTGTGTGTGTGTGTGTGTGTGTGTGTGTGTGTGTGTGTGTGTGTGTGTGTTTGTGTGTGTGTATGTGTGTGTGTGAATAGTAATCCCAGTGTGTTTGGCTAATGAATATCCCCTGTGGATGTGGTTATTAGCAATTGGAGGTGTGTCCAAACCAGAACATGTACGATTCTCCATTCTACAACAGATGCTGTACATCAACATGTACCTATGTACAACCATCAACTCTATAATCTGTGATGCATATGCAATCACTGTGTTACAGATCGGGAATTACTGTGCACATACTGTACCCTGCCTATGACATGGCAGATGTGTCACCACATTGCCATACCCTGTGGCCTTGCTGCAGGGCCACATCCTGGTGACACACAGACACCTAGGATGGAAATGGGATACAGCATGTGAGAACACATTCATTCAGCACTTGACTTGTGGGGGGAGAGAGGGGTAAAGCTGGTACTGAATGTGTTGCCAAGACTGTGGCCAGTATCTGTTGTCTCAGGATAAGTATTAGCTTTGTGCTGTAACTTGCAGCACGTGTGTTTAATGCTGTGGAGGTTGTTGTTGTAACTATCAAGGCTGTTGTATCTGTCATCAGTGTCTGCTGCATCTTTGCTGCCATAGATGCCTGTCGGGGACTCCATGAGGGATGCAAAGTTGTGTTTGAGGCTAATAAGGGAGATCAACAGTCATGGGACTCCACCTTTACCTGCAACAGTGTCCTCCTTCTGATGTACACTTTAGTAATGGCAGGGGACCATCACATTGTCTCCCAGTGTTTGGAGGACAGTGTCTGGGTTCTGCTGGCTCTGGCTAGTACCATGCATTCATGTACCTGTTTGTACAGTGCCTATGTGTATGATTCCACAGTCATGCAGCTACATCCCATTGCTATGGGTGCAGTGAAGACATCCACTCCTGTTTTCATGGCTGCAAAGTCAGCTTTGGAGAGTTTTTGCCAGGTAGTTATCTTTGTGGGGTGTGTGGCTGACATGTTGAGTTCAATGTTGATTACAGCCTGTGTGAATCTCACCATGCAGGGATTGACATCTGGGGATGAGCAATGTTCACATATTTAAGTTGTCAACACAGGTCAAGGTTGTTGCATCCTCTACCAGATGTTAGTATGTGCTGGTCTAGGGCAATGGAAATGATGAATCTCAGAAGTGTTGGGCCACTGTACTAGTGATTGTCTACATTCCCAAGGTGATGGAGGGGTAGTTGAAGACTCATACTATGTCAGTGTTGCATTGGACCATCAAAGATGGCAGGGTGTTGAGGAATGTGCATTGACAGTCTAGTGACATAGATGTGGGCCCATAGCAGGCTATGGTCTGGATAGCACTATTACCCCAAGGCAGTTGTACTGGAAGTATCTCCAATGCATTATGATGGGATACTAGTCTGGAGGTATTCCTATCCATAATGAATATGGAGACAACACCACCTATGGAGGTGTAGTGTGATGTCCATGTTTGGGAGCTGACAGCTGTGGAATTCCTCATTGCCTAATACTGCAGGTCTGCTGTCTGCTGCTGTGATCCACCTCTCCAGTACAGAAGACATGTGTCCTCCACTCCAACTGCTATGAGTGACTAAATCCTGACAGTTAGATGTCTACTGTTGAGCAGCATAACCCTCAGAATGCATACATGTTTAGCTGTTATGGTGGTAATAACACCGCCCTTCAAACATGCTAGGAATGGTGGACATAACTAGTAAGTACTGGGGTGACATCTGTGATGAAAAAATACTGCTGATGGCTCACAGGTGTTCCACACTTCATGATACAATAACCTGGTGAAGTGCCAAGCCTAAATGCTAGCTGAAGTGCAAGACAAAAAGAATTAGCATGATAAACGGGTGGAACAGAAGGCAGACTGTCTGCCACCTGAAATACTTTACCACAGCTATGCAGTTATCAGCAGCTTTGGCCATGTGAAAGTCCAGTAAGCTCTGTAGCTTATGCAGTAACTGTGTAACACTATAGTAGACATACCTAGATAGGCAGGAGTTCTAATCCCATTACTGGCAGGTGCATGTATGTATGTATGTGTGTGAATCATGTACTATTTGGCTCATACCATTTTTGACCTGTGTACTACCCTTTACACTTTCCTTCACTCCAGTTTAGTAGACCAGTTGATGTCATCCACCTTAGAAGTACCTTTGGAAGAGATGGAAATCTATAAGCTCTGTGGCGTGTCTGATAACTGTGTAGCACTATAGTAGGAATACCTACATAGACAGGAGTTCTAATCCCAATACTGACAAGTGTGTATATGTGTGTGTGAATCATGTAATGTCTGGCTCATACCATTTTGACCTATGTACTACCCTTTACACTTCCCTTAACTCCAATTTAGTAGACCTGTTGATGTCATCCACCTTAGAAGTATCTTTGGAAGAGATGGATATGTATAAGCTCTGTTGTGCTTTTGATAACTGTATAGCACTATAGTAAGAATACCTAGATAGGCAGGAGTTCTAATCCAAATGCTGGCAATTGTTTGTGTGTGTGTGAGGATCATATCATGAGTAGCTTATACAATTTTGATGTCTATACCACACACAGCTGGTGACCAACTCCCGCTGCTATTACTTTATATAGTGTGGTGACAGCATCTACCTCACATGCAGCAGGTTAAACCATTGTACAGTCCTCTGTACAGATGTGTTTGGAATATCCATATGTTTGAAACCTATACGTGGTCAGAAATGGTCTGTGTGCCTTAACAATGCCCATGTATGTGATATTATAGCCAAATAGGCCACAGGGAGTGTACTGACACATATGGCAGCATGAGGTATCATACCTGACTGAAACATCATGCTGATAGGATGTCTGCCGCCCTCACAGGTGGCCTGCCTTGTAGGTACAATACATGACTACAGATGCTTGGTTTTACAAGATAACTGTACCTGTTGTGGGTCACATTAAAGGCTGGAAGAGGTGTGGATGTCATATTGTGGTCCTAATTAGTATGTAACACGAACACCTTGCATCTTAAGAGGGGTATGTGCACAATTTATATCCACTGTATGCCAGTAATGTGTCACGCATGATCTTACCTTAGGCCGTTTGTCCAGCACAATTTGCTGGCCTCTGTTCAGACGTCTTGGCACTGACAAGTTGTGAGGTATGCTACAGGAATGTTGAATTCACATCAGATAGGCCCCAGTGGTGACCACTGTGATGCAATACAGTTAACCCCAGCATAAGTGAACATGCACAACAAACAATATAGCTATTACATAAAGCAATATAGCTATTACTGATGGTTGTGTGCATGGTAAATTGCATGCACTTCACATGCCTAGGGTATTGCCGGGCAACTACAGAACAATGTAATACTCACCAACTTCAGGCTGCTGTCCCATATGCAGACCAGAAGGTCCTAGGTAGTTTTGAGAGGGAGTTATTGTCAGCAGATGCACATGTGGCCTTGGTATAGGATGGATGCAGCATGTCTGCACATCTGTAGTACTAACCGCAGTAATAAACAATGTTCTGTCCTCACCATAGATGTTCCCCTCTGTGCATTAGAAATCCCAATCCACAACTGCAATCAGACCTGACACATGCATGCAAATGCAATACAGATACATGTATGTCTGCTACATTAGTGTACTAATCGCCAATGGGCCCTTTCCTGCATGCTCCTCATCTAGTTTGTGTGTGTGTGTGTGTGTGTGTGTGTGTGTGTGTGTGTGTGTGTGTGTGCAACCCACTTCCACAATGCTTCTCAGTGTCATGGCTTGTGCATTCAGAGTGTGACCCAAGTGTGGTGAGGAGCTCCGTGTTGGGTGTCGGGGGGAGCTGGATGGCTGGGCCCCCACTTGTGGCTAGCCAGTCCCTTGCTACAGCAGCCCATTGATGGGCATGACATTTGAGGTTGGTGGACCGATGCTGCACATGCATGTAAGTTCTGCTGTGCAGTCCGGCATCATTTACCCTGTGGACCATACTGTTCCACAGGGCAGTCCTCTCTCAAACATCTTCTGCTCTCCGTCCACATGACAGGGCATAATGTCCAATCACATATTGGGTGATGATGTCTGTTTCCCCAACAGAGAATGCTAGTAGGTGAGCACTCTACATGTTACCTGGAAGACATAAACAGGAAAAGGTCACAGGACCTCATACGGTTGTCAAAATGCATATCAACAGTGGATATTACTTGCAAATAATCCAGACTACACGGGAACCTTCCAAGCTATCATGGCTATAGCAGCTTGCATTACACACCTGTCACTGAGCTATCTTATCCCCCCCAATGTTGGACACTTGATTGCATAATCGTCTATCCCCCATTCATTTCTGTGTAGAGGGTTGACAGTGGTCATCTTCCATGTGGATGGTGTGTGTATGGTGGCAAGTTTGTGTTTGACTGTGGTGTTTGATGGACCTCTGAGCACATGCCTGAGTTCATGTAGGAGGCAGATACTGGTGTTATTATGCCCCATGGAGATATGCTGCTGTTGCCATCAGTAGGCAATATGTACATGCTCACCATTGCTGAGGAGAGGAGTGTGGTTGATGTGCATATCTCCATGTACGACTGGGGTGGACAGGGTGGCGATGTTCCCACTAACTTGAGTGATACAGGTTGCCTATATCCATGGCATGTGTGTATGAGGTGTTCTTTACCCCCAGTACATAGTGAATTGTGTTGTTTCATCTGAGACTTACAACATATGTGGAGACACGGTTGCAATTGTCCTTGGTGGTGTGGATATGTCCGATACATAGTCATAGTCAGCCTTATAGATGTCAACTGTGAACTTACCTGCTTGCTCAGATATAGGTGGACTTGCTTCAAAGTTGTTGCCTGCACCTATGTGTCCCTGTACAGCAAATGTAGTAACCTATTATGTGGTTTGTATATTGCTGCTGTCCACCAAAGGGTATTACTCTACCTTGGTGGAGGCTGGATATACAGGTCAGGTACTGCTGTGTCCATATAGCTACAGTGGATATAAAGGGTACACATCCCTGATACACTGCCTGGTATTTGTGCAACTGGAACATGACACCACAATAACTCATTTCATACCAATTCCCACCTGTAGTGTGAACTGTAGCCTGTAAAATTCAATTGAAAACATAACAATCTGTTTTGTGAAAACATATGGAAATAATACTCAGTACAATAAGCCAGTTGAATAAGTGTGCACACCCTTAAACTGATATGTTGTGTATGCATGTCTTGAGATGGTTACAGCATTCATTTGTCCTGGTCTGGACTCTAATATCATGGCACATCTTCACTTGGCAATAGTTGGTCGCCTTCCTAAAAACACCTTTGATTGTATTTCAATGGAAGCGTACAGGTTAGGGGTCACATAAAGATGAGAAACATTATGAAATGATCTTCTCTGGTCTGATTGTCATACAACACACATATCTGGCAGTCTAACAGGGGTGTGTACACTTGTGATATCCATTGTATATGGGTGTGGATATAGTTGGTAGTGGTAGGCATGGACAGAGGGTCATAACACAGGTGGACACTTCTCTGACCAATAGCTGAATGTCATGCCTACTCTAGTACCCATATCAGTGTCAGGGCACTGCAACAACCAGTAGCTGTACACATTTATGTCTGTTATATGCAATGACACAGATATTACACACTTGTGCAACATGCACAACCTATGTACCTGAATGCTTGAAACCCATGTGATTTAGTTTTGTGCTTTCCAGCTGAACATAAGCATACATACATGTGCTCAGAGGATACCTGGTTTACATTTCTGTTGTATGTTAGTATGGCACATTGTAGTTACAGTCTTGCTACTCAATCATACTTCTCAACCTGTTATAGCAGTACATCTGGACAATGGCATACATAAAGGGGTATCAAAGGGCACATCAGTATTTATACTGTATTAATATAGCTACACCATGCATTAGTACATTGGTTGCACAGTAGGGTTTGACATCTCTATGATAACCTGGAAGATGTCCAACAGTCATAAGTAGGCTATTATGTTACAATGCCATTGCTCACATATCTGTCAGTGGTTTGGGTGACATAAAGTAGGTATATGTGTATGGAAATACAGATATCAGTCACAAATGTGCTTATTGTCCAGCAGAGCACTGTACAGTTGAATGTTATTAATTCAATATATCACATGCAGTTCAACACACATGTCTGCAACAGTACTCTACTATGCACATGCCCTCTATAGGTGTCTTAGCTTTACAAGGCAAACGTGTCATACTCATAATCACAGATAACATGGATAGGGAAAACATCCCATTAACTGGCCTAGCAGTGGCACAGTCACAACTGTTTGACAGGACACCCCTGCGGTTGTCATATATGAGCTGTCCTTTCTCAGGTGAGTTAGGCTCCTGAGCTGTGATCCCACCTCACAACCTCTCAGGGCATCACATCTGGACAATACCTAAAATGATGGGGGGATAAATAGGGACAGACCTTAAAGATACCTGTTACAAACATAGGAAGTTCGTAGAATGATACATTTAGCATTACTGTGAATATTCTTAAGGATGTGGTGTCTTAAACTCAAGTGTTTACCATTACCTGATGACTTCAATCCTCAGCTATTTGCCAGAAAAGTACAGATCTCAGGAGGAACAGACAAAAATACATGATGGCAAAATGTGGACATACTGTGAAGATCTGTACATTTGAGAGGTAAGTCTGTGATATCTCCCACTGCAGAGAGTGCCAGATACTATAGCCATAGCAGCTGTTTAGCAGGACATTAGTACAGCATATCTTGTTGGGACATATATTCTCCAAATCATATTTCCCATTATTACAAACCAAGTAATACATTCAATTACTTGCTTACATGTTCCACTTACCTTTTTTCTATCTTCTCTTTTCCACTTTAAGTTTAATTTCTTATTTCTCTCTGTGCACTACAGGGATAAAGCTGGTTTGAATATTTGGCAGCATGGCTTTTGTAGGTGATGTTCATGACCAGGTGATGGCTTGTGCACCTATTGGGGTTCCCCACTTGCGAACTGCATGCAGAGCATCTGTGTAATTCTTCCAATAGCCAATGTCATGGCAACACACTCCTATAAATGAGTACTCCATGTGGGCATTAGCACTTTCCCTTATTTGTGAGGAAGACATCCTGGAATTGTGGGAGCTACTACCTCTTACAACAAGACTTGTGGAGACAAGCCAACTAAATAGTGGGGAAAGTTCAAGACTTAGGAGCAGAATGTGAGTATTGCTGTTATATGTTTGGAATACGGCTAGTTTAACAGGGTTTGTCTGCACATGCTACATCTGCATGTGCTTCAGTCTGACAAAGTTCTGTCTCTGCATAGCTCTCAACTGTAGGGCCATCCACATAATGGCCACAAGTTAGCCTGTTATGTATGGGCTGTTCCCCAGACAGGTGTTGTCCTTGGCAAATCAGTAGCATGCTCTGGTGATTGCATTATGTAGATGATAACATCCATTTGTTTTTTTGACTTTATATCTCTCAGAAAAAGATATGTTACAACAAACCCTGTAACACCAGCAACTTTCTCAGTGTATAACAGCAATATTTCATGTATGGCCATGTATTTAGGCTTCTGTCCACCAGTTATGTCAGGCTTTGTCCAGATGTCATACAGTAGTAGGTGTATAGGTATACTGGTCTATCATTATTTAGTGCTATAATTCCTGTGAGGGGACTGGTTGGGAAACATGTTGAAGTTTGTACATTCAAGAGATAGGTGTATAGAGAATTCTCTTAGATGGCCTTGTAACATATTTTACGTGGGGGACAGTAACACATGTTTTAAACTAGGCTGTTGGAACATGTCAGACGTATTACTGATAAGAAATATGTCAGTTCTATAGCTGTAAATTTGAATAAATCACACCATGGGGACAGTAGTGGCTCTCAAGGTACTGTTTCTGAAAACGTTTGTTCCTCAGTGTGATGAAACACTCATAAAAGGACAGTTGTGGTGTACAGACTCACTGTATTAATATTAACTGTGATACTTCATCCTGTAGGGGGTTAAATGATGAGTGTAACTGGAGGCTGTGTATTCAATTATGTAATTAGGTGTTAATTGCTTCTTGTGATTAAGGTATGTATTTCTGGCAATGTTTACTCCTTGAAGGCTTTGGCCAAGACATCAGAGTATAATAAACATGTGTGAATTACTGTCTGGTTGTATTTTTCTTTGCTGTGTTCAGACATGTTATTTGTTTTTCTAAGAGATTGTTGTATGTCTGGCCATTGTGTTTGGCCTATCATGATTTTGTAGCAGTGTACTGTTCACTTATTTATTTGGACTATGGGGGGCAGATGTGAGTGTCATGGCTGCTTTTGTATCCAGCTGTGCATGCTGCTGCAGTTGTGGGTGGTCTATCAGCAGCATATGTTTGTATGGGCATTTTGTGACATGTATGCATATAAATATATATATATATATATATATATATATATATATATATATATATATATATATATATACATATATATATATATATATATATATATATATATATCATCATCATCAGTCCCCCCTTTTCCCATTTTTCTACATGGGGTCAGGGTATCGTGTTAACTGTCGCCAACTCTCTCGATTCAGTGCCACACTTCTGTCTTCTTCAACAGTCATGCCTGACTGTCGCAGATCTTTCACACAATCCAACCACCTCTTTGCAGGACGGCCTCGCTTCCTCTTACCTTCTTCCTGTCTGTCCCAAATCTTCCTCACCAGATTGTCTTCTGCTTTTCTACACATGTGCCCAAACTACTGTAATCTGTTCTCTTTGATCTTTTCTGCAATTGGAGCTACTTTGGCTTTTGCTCTTATGTCCTCATTTCTTCATCTCGCCATGTTTGTATGTATATATATATATATATATATATATATATATATATATATTCATATATATATATATATATATATATATATATATATATATATATATATATATAGGTTCATAGGTTCATGGGTAGGTACTAGGCTATCGGCCCAAGGGCCTATGTAAGCCTCGCCAGCAAAGTTCCATAGCTTACGCCACCCAAGAAAGTTATTTTCCTGTGCCACTGTCCAGCAGACACTGAAGTGATCCCTGAGGTATATTTCCTATTTCCCATCCACTCATCAAGATTTTTCTTGAAGAGTGCTAATGAAGAACTTTGCTTGACATACATGGGTAGCTTGTTCCAGAGTATAGGAAGTCTCTGGGACAGAAATCTATCCCTCCAGCATGTCCTGTTTATTGTGGTGACAAGGTTTAGGTCTCTAGAGCGTGTAGCTCGGAGGGATTGGGATTTATTTAGGTGTAGCATGTCCAACAGCTCTGGGTTTGACATAGCTTTATATGTTAGGCAGAGATCACCTCGGAGTAGGCGATATGCTACGGAGTAAAGCTGGAGTTTTATATGCGTGTGTGTGTGTGTGTGTGTGTGTGTGTGTGTGTGTGTGTGTGTGTGTGTGTGTGTGTGAGTGTGTGTGTGTGTGTGTGTGTGTGTGTGTGTGTGTGTATATATATACATATATATATATATATATATATATATATATATATATATATATATGGGTTTACTATTAAAAAATCGAAATTTAAAATAAAAAGTGTATTAAATACCGAATTAATAACTCAAAATTAGTAAATACCGAATACTGTAAATGCTGAAAACCATACGGAAATGTCAAAAATATCGAATGCGACCCAATCCAAACATGAAATACAGCAGTAACAATACGTTTCCATCCTCAAATGAAGAAAATAGCAGGAATTAACATGTAAATCTCCATGAAAGGTGAAAGACAGACTTGTAAATCAAAAGTGTTGTACTGAAATGAAATCCACGTCCCAATAAGTAATGCTATAAGGCATGTCCCACACACATAATGTATCAAAATATGTAAAAAAGCTAGGCAGTGATATTTGACAGCAGGAATCCTCCATCAAATGTGGTTAAAAGGAACAGTGATGTGCCATTAATTGAACAAACCCCAGAGGTGTAAACTCATCCTGTTTAGCCAGTAAACGTTGAATCATATGCTCCTTGTCTGTAAGTCTACACTTCTTTGGTGAGGGAGGAACACAGCATAACAACTTCTGTTTCAAGTCTTCTAAATGGTTCTGCTCTAGACATATAGCATGTAAGACATCTGTGATATATAAATCCTTCTTTCCCAATAAACTCCTCAGTCTATGGTGCCAGCCTTCTACAGCATTCTGTCTCCATGGGTAGCCCATAGTGCAAGTATCCGACTGATTCCAGAAAGACACATCAAAGAGAAGTGGTTGTCTCTTAGAGGTAGTACCTCACATGCCATAGAGTCTAGGACACCCTAGAATGTAGTTATTCCTGAAAAAGTCACATAATGGTTTTTCCTATCACCCAAAGCCTCCTCTATTGACGTTAATGTTTCCAGAACGTGTTCTGTACGTATAAATGCCAGGGCAGGGATCTATTTACATAAAAGTGCAAACTGCGTGTCGGTACCATACACTTGTGTTAAATTGAGCTACTGTATCTGCCTCCAAAAAATCTGGCACAGGTGGAACCAGCAACCTTTTGCTGTACTATTTGGAATGTGCTTTACAATGCTATTAACCGCCCTTTTTTTGAAATCACTTAGAACCATTTTTGGTCTTAACTGCAGCTGGAATTCCTCACATATGGACAGCAGGATAGCCCAGAACTGATCGTAGCACTCTTCGCATTTGGAAGAGAGTATGGCATGCACAACAGGTACAACTTTATTGGTGGCATTACCATCCAAACTACAATGTACAGAGTACAGCTGCTTACATTCTCTTGTGCTAATGGAAAAGGTGCCATCCACCAGAATATAATCTGAATTAAAGAGGTTGTGCGTCAGGGCTGGTAACTCGACATGTAAAAATCAACTACCAATCATTAGTGGACCAGAATTCCGCTGTGGCGACCCCTAACCAGGAAAAGCCAAAAGACACACACACACACACACACACACACACACACACACACACACACACACACACACACACACACACACACACAGATTACTCTCTGTTGTCAGAATAACTACATCATTAGTATGGCTACGTAGGGCACTATGTTTAATGATGAACTGGCCCTGCTTCAAAGGTACCATGTCTGGGCTGAGATCCTTCAGACTTGCTAGGTCCACTCTAGGATGTGTACTATTCCTATGCCTCACCCTATGGACACATTGCTTTAGTGCATCGATATTGGTCATGGTAGTCACTACACCAGTGGACATGCTTGCTAGTACCTCTGATACAATCCTACACGGGTCCTCTAATGTCTGCTCAGCTCGTCTCTTAATTGTTTGACTGACCCTTGTCTGTTCTACCCTGAAAACATCAGGCGCATGGAAATGTCCTATATTTTTCAGTAGCTTTTCTCCACTATCACATTTTTCTGTTATGTAATGGCCCTTACACTTCTGCTTTGATTTCTGTGTACAAAGCCAGTAATTCTTCCCTAAAGTTTTCTTCTCCAAATAGTACTGGTAGCCATCTATGCATAGAATTGAGCGTTCCTTCTGAAACATTACCATACCATAGCTAGTGCCAATCACTCCAGGAAAATGTATGCTGCTCAGCCATCTTAACTTAGCACACCTATAAGTCAGTCACAGTGTCATGATTACTAACATTGTTATGCACTACACTAGGATAACTACAATCCACCATATACTGTCAACATGCCTTCAATAACTATATATTAATAACAGTCACACACACTACACATCACTATGTTACATAGTTACCAGCCAGCTGAACTGCAAATACACCAGGTAACCTTAGTCATATCCATCTACAAGCTCACTATCCAACTCACACTTCACAACATTAATACTATATCTAATACATCAGAATACTTTCATGTAATAATTAACATTTGCGGGTGCAATTCCTATTTCATGACATAGTACGCATTAAAATGTATAGAATACAGTAAACAGTTAACGTACATTGTAACTCATGTTGCACACTACATGTCAACATTCACCTCAATTAGGCAGCCATGTCATCCTAATTAGTAGCGAGTATTACAGCAATAAAATGACATTTACTATACACATGTCCAGTGGGACCTATTTGTAATATAGCAACATACTGACATGAAGATATGTAAAGTTATTTACGTGTAACTGTGGGTTACATGTATATATTACACTAACTAACAATAAAAATATGTCAAAAGAACTCCACACAGAGTTAATGCTCTCGCCAGGCAAGCCAATAATATAATCCAACAACGGTGAACGAAAGGCAGGAGCAAAGCAATGAAGGGGTGACTGAAAAACATACGCTAACTAGTAGCGTAAAAGTCAAATGCTGTCAAGGCAATATATAATCCAAACAATAGCTCAAAATGGCAAGTAGAACTGAAACAGACTAAAACCAAATAGATGGATATATAAAAAACTTAATATTTATTTGGTGCACAACAGGTTAGCGCTTTCGCCAATCAGCTTCATCAGACCTGATCTAAACACTTCATGTCTGGTTTAAATACCCAATATGGCGGGAAATTCAAACACTCTTAAAGGAACAAACCTTTGAATTCATAAATTATATCATATCTGAAAAAACATATATAATGAAAAACATAATAGAACAATCATGTTGAAACACCCTATCTAAAACACATCTACAATCTGAGGATTCAAACACTCTTAAAGGAACAAACCTTTCAATTCATGAATTATATCATATCTGAAAAAACATAATAAAAACAATCATGTTGAAACACCCTATCTAAAACACATCTTCTACAATCTGATGCTTCATAAAACCAACTATATTATACATATACAAAAAATATATATAAAAACAAACATAAATTGGTCAGTCTATAAAAGTGTGTAAATGGTACACCTATCATGGCAACCATATCCATAAAAAATGGGAAAATATAAAGAATACTTCTGCACTGTATTCATAACTATAATTTCAATTTTCTCATTCTCAAAAAGGGTTGAATGGGAACTTTCCCATTCAAACCAGGATATGTGTCAGATCTGAGTTTCATAATCCAAATAGTCTCTCTAGACTCAGTAAAAGTGCCAACATCCCCCCTCTAATAGTTTTATATATCTGCTCCAATATTCTGAATCTAAACATATGTTCATCACCCTTCTCCATGACATGTTTTGCTAAGGCGTTGTTTACTGACCCTTTTCTAATATGATAGATGTGCTCACACATTCTATCTCTAAGGCACCTGTTGGTCTTGCCAACATAGAATGCCGTGCATCCTATACAGGAGGCCAAATAAACCACATCAGTTGACATGCAATTGCCCTTTGCACGTACTGAAAAACTGCCTAATCCAGATGGATGTATAAACACTGGGTCAGGATCTATAAAAGAACAAAAATTGCAAGTATTACAGGGAGAGGTGGCACACAAACTGTTAGGGGCTCCCAAAGAATTTGCTCTGGGATAACACAACAATCTCTTAAGATTCATTTTATTCTTATACACAAACTTCGGTCTATCCCCTACCACTTCCTTAATATCTGGATCTACTGACAAAATGTGCCAATGTGTATTAATGACATCTTTAATAATTCCCACATCTCGAGTATAAAAAATGGGATAAGTAACACCACTAGTGTTAAAACCTACTCTATCATCAGTATCTACTCTGACATGGTAGTTAGCTCTTTCAGAAAAATACGGGGCAGCTGTATCAGTCCTCAAACCATCTATACCCATTGTTCCTCTCTCCAGATCCAACTCACTGTAGCCGCGTGTCATTAACCTCTGTCCCAGATCTACTATCCCTTCCCTGAAACTCGAATCTATTGGAGTATATCTGGATAGGCGCATGGCTTGCCCATGGACTATGTTCCTATAGATGTATCCTGGGTGCATACTTTGACGATGTAACAAAACGTTCTTGTGACAAGATTTTCTATACAACCCAGTATTAATCATGCCATCACCTAGTCTCTCCACATACACATCTAGGAATGAAATCCTCACCTCTGACCATTCAACAGTAAATCTGAGAAAGCCAGTGGCTGTATTCATCTCTGTGGTAAACTCATGCAACTCATCTGAGGTTCCTCTCCACAGGAAAAATAGATAGTCCACAAAACGCCTATAAAATGGAACAAATCTATTATAGTGACTCATCTGAAACATATATCTATTTTCCCACTCGGCCATAACAAGGTTGGCGTAGCTATTGGCACATGATGTGCCCATAGCCACGTCATCCTTTTGCAAAAACACTTTATCCAGGAAACAAAAAACATTCGATTCCAAGACAACCTCAAGAAAGCACATTAGCAACTCTATCTCAGTCACCCCTAACCTTGACACTCTTTCAAGATAACTCCCAACCATTTCAATACCAATAGAGTTAGGGATTACCATAAACAAAGACTGAACATCCATGGTGACGAAGATAAATCTGTCATCCATGGATGTGGAACCAACAAAACCATAAAGATCTAATAAAAATTGCTTGGTATCTCTCAGGGTATAAACATTATCGTCAACCACTGGCCTCAACTTATCCTCTATATAGATCGAGAAAGGTTCGGTAGTCCAACCTCTCCCCGCGACAATCGGTCTAAACGGTGGGTTGGTCCTATCCTTGTGGATTTTTGGAAGTCCCTGGATGATAGGTGTCAGTGGATGTGGTACCTCCAGAAACTTGAATAACTGGAGGTCTATTATTTCACTCCTTGTCGCGGGGAGAGGTTGGAATACCGAACCTTTCTCGATCTATATAGAGGATAAGTTGAGGCCAGTGGTTGACGATAATGTTTATACCCTGAGAGATTCCAAGCAATTTTATTAGATCTTTATGGTTTTGTTGGTTCCACATCCATGGACGACAGATTTATCTTCGTCACCATGGATGTTCAGTCTTTGTTTACAGTAATCCCTAACTCTATTGGTATTGAAATGGTTGGGAGTTATCTTGAAAGAGTGTCAAGGTTAGGGGTGACTGAGATAGAGTTGCTAATGTGCTTTCTTGAGGTTGTCTTGAAATCGAATGTTTTTTGTTTCCTGGATAAAGTGTTTTTGCAAAAGGATGGCGTGGCTATGGGCACATCATGTGCCAATAGCTACGCCAACCTTGTTATGGCGGAGTGGGAAAATAGATATATGTTTCAGATGAGTCACTATAATAGATTTGTTCCATTTTATAGGCGTTTTGTGGACGACCTATTTTTCCTGTGGAGAGGAACCTCAGATGAGTTGCATGAGTTTACCACGGAGATGAATACAGCCACTGGCTTTCTCAGATTTACTGTTGAATGGTCAGAGGTGAGGATTTCATTCCTAGATGTGTATGTGGAGAGACTAGGTGATGGCATGATTAATACTGGGTTGTATAGAAAATCTTGTCACAAGAACGTTTTGTTACATCGTCAAAGTATGCACCCAGGATACATCTATAGGAACATAGTCCGTGGGCAAGCCATGCGCCTATCCAGATATACTCCAATAGATTCGAGTTTCAGAGAAGGGATAGTAGATCTGGAACAGAGGTTAAGGACACGCGGCTACAGTGAGTTGGATCTGGAGAGAGGAACAATGGGTATAGATGGTTTGAGGACTGATACAGCTGCCCCGTATTTTTCTGAAAGAGCTAACTACCATGTCAGGGTGGATACTGATGATAGAGTAGGTTTTAACACTAGTGGTGTTACTTATCCCATTTTTTATACTCGAGATGTGGGAATTATTAAAGATGTCATTAATACACATTGGCACATTTTGTCAGTAGATCCAGATATTAAGGAAGTGGTAGGGGATAGACCAAAGTTTGTGTATAAGAATAAAATGAATCTTAAGAGATTGTTGTGTTATCCCAGAACGAAATCTTTGGGAGCCCCTAACAGTTTGTGTGCCACCTCTCCCTGTAATACTTGCAATTTTTGTTCTTTTATAGATTCTGACCCAGTGTTTATACATCCATCTGGATTAGGCAGTTTTTCAGTACGTGCAAAGGGCAATTGCATGTCTACTGATGTGGTTTATTTGGCCTCCTGTATAGGATGCACGGCATTCTATGTTGGCAAGACCAACAGGTGCCTTAGAGATAGAATGCGTGAGCACATCTATCATATTAGAAAAGGGTCAGTAAACAACGCCTTAGCGAAAAATGTCATGGAGAAGGGTGATGAA